>NW_006441953.1:9790084-9803082 GCF_000325575.1 Pteropus alecto | reverse complement strand
CCAAGAATCTCGACACCTAAGAAAGTGAATGGAATGGTGAGGAAGCTCGCACTCCAGAACTCCTCCCATTCCAGGTGAGGGGACAAGAGTCACACTCTACTTCTAAGAAAGGGGTTGTTGGTTGGAGGAGAGACCTGTCCAACAGCCTTGTTGACTGGTTCCAACAGGTGGAGACTGGTCTAGAGGCAGACCTTTCCATAGCCAGCTCGTCCTTCTGCTTACTCTAAGCCAAGAAATCAGATTAGGAGAATCCCATCTCTGTGAGGAAATCCCAGCTCTAAAACCTTTCTTTTCCCCTCAGGATGAGATAGTTACTTCCCGGATCTGCAGCCAGGCCTCAGAGATTGAGGTATCCCCCACATGAAGCTCCAAAAACATTCAGGAAAACTGGAGGGAGCATTGCGGAAGGGTCTCTGAAAATTCTAGGCAGCAGAACAACCAGGCCCAGTCTTAGGAACATACAACGTTAAAGGTGAAATAGACTCCAGGGTTTGACTCAAGAGAGACCCATCATGGTTTGCAAAATCTTGAGCAAACAAAAAAATCAATGGAGTTCAAACAAAAATCCTATTTCAGGGCTCTCTTAAAAAAAAATCAGAAGACTGGCAACACAGAGCTCACTCTCCTACGGGGGCTGAGTTGGGCAGCTGTAGCTGAGGAGAAGCTCCTCAACTGAGGAGCTGCCTGTGCTCACCAAGCCTCTGCAACCCCCACCGCTCTCTATCGCCTTCTGCACACTAGGGCTTTTCTTACATTCCATCAGCTTCTTTCATTTACGTTTGCTGCCTGGCTCTAGAATCCGTGCTGTAAACCATCATTTTCTTTACCTATGAGGAAATTGAGGCCCACGGAAGGGATATGTCTGCCCCAAATCAGATAAATTGGGAAATTCCAGAGCTAGGGCTTTAACCCAGGCCCCTTCATACTCAACCTGGCCTCTTTTCTCTACACCCAGAACAGAGGCTGTTGTGAAACCACTGTCTCCTGATTCCAAGTGTTCAAGTAGCGAGTGTTCCATTATTATCCTTGGATTGCTACAAGAGTCCGGGAAATAGGAATCAGAAAGGAAACGTGAAGGTGGTGGTGTGAAGGGTAAGTTTTTTTTTTTTTTCAGGGAGAGGAGAAAACTTCCCCAAACACAAAGATCAAGGAGGCGAAATGTGGAAGAGAAAAAGGAAGGAAACTCAAGCTGCGCCAGAATTTAAGCGATCTAAAGTGCCCAAATCCCCCAGAGTTGAGAACCTCGTTATTACAAAAAGTCTCGTTTAGTCCAGAGTCTGGGCGCTGTCAAAATTGAGAAACTTTAAGAATTGCAAATATTTTTTAAGGTGAAAGATAAAAACTAATTTGGAATGAATTAGGTGAAGTTTTGTTTTTGAAGTGGATGCTTAAATGGAATAAATACTGTTATAAAAATAGGACAGTGATATAGACATACTGTTTCAAAACTTAAAAAGCAATTTTATTTGCTTTATCTCATATATCACGAAAGACTTATTATTGTTTTATGGCCGTAGGGGTCTCATCTTCCAATTTTTTGCTCTTCTGATATAATCCCATGATCTTGGATAGTGATGCTTAAACTTTAGGGGGATGCTGGAAATATCAGACTAGATATCCACGAGAACAGATATTTTGCTGGAAAAGTGGTTTTATTTTGCACAAGGGTACACATTTTTTTTTTCTAGCAACTGTTTGTAGAAATTAGCTACAGAGGTAATGTGTGTGCATGGACAAGAGAACAGTCTTGCACCTGACTAGTTAGTCCAACAGGTCTTTATTCAGCTCTCTACTGCATGCAAGGCAAGCTGTGGCTGCTGGGAGAATAAGAGCTATGTGGTTCCTGCACTCACAGAGCGACTTGGTCCTACTGTGATTCTCTAAGGCTGGATATAGTGTGAAATCTTAATAATTTCTAACAGCCTTTTTCTTCCCCCAATATCAGTCCTTAGTTTACCTGTGACTTTGGCAAGGCATGTGGGACTTCTCAACATGTCCCTCCAGAAATGCCACACTGTATATAAATGTCTTATAATTAGCGGGACTTGAATTTACATAACATGCGGAAGACATTTTAAAACTTTTCCTCATCCACTTATGTTTTTACAGAGTCATCATTGGGTAGGTCTTCAGGAGATTCTATCTCTTTTATAGTTCCTTCTTGCCTCCTTGTGCTGGCCAGAATCTCCAGTGTGATGCTAATACTAGTGGTGAGTGTAAAGATTGTTGTCATGTCCCTAATCTTGAAGGAAACGCTCTTGGCTAGTGAGTTTTGTGCATTCAGCATTTACTATAACGTTTGTAGTGGGTTTTTAAAATAATGCTTTTTGTTTTCCTAGTTTACTCAGTTTTTCTTATCATGATAGATGTTGAATTTTATTGACTGCTTTTCCACATCTGTTAAGATGATGATATGTTTTTCTTTTGATCTGTTTGTGTAGTCAATTCATCCTCTTGTATTGTCTTTTATTATTATTTATTTTATTATTATTATTATTTACTATTTATTATTATTATTTATTATTTTATTATTTATTTTATTATTATTATTGGTGTGTGAGCCAGGTATTGTTCTAGGGAATAAAAAGTTAAGTTTTTTTTTTGGATCAAGTTTGCTAATATTTTAAAATTTTGTATCAATGTTCATGAGTAAAATTGTCTTACAGTTTTCCTTTTCCAAACTGTCCATGGTCGTTGGTATGGGTTATGCTAGCCTCATTCAATGGAAAAAGTTATTTTTTCTAGTCTGTGGAGGAATTTATCTAAGACTGAAATGATGCTTACTTTGTAGGAAGATTTTAAATTGTGGATTCAATTTTTAAATTTTTCATAAAATTTATAGTTTTTTTATCTTTTTGATAACATTTTAGTACTTTATATTTTCTAAGAATTTTCCTTTTCATCTGTTTATAATTTTTTCTCATAAATCTATTTATACCATCCAATTAAAAAATATCCGCAGCACCTACAATTATATTTACTTTGTAATTTACAATACAATTTTTAAAAAAATGATGCTCTTTCTTTTTGATCAGTATTGTCAGAGGCTTGTCAACTTCATTACATTTTTCAAAGAACCGACTTTGGATTTATTGATCCTCTCTGTTGTATGTTTATACATAAATTTACTGTACCTAAACTTATTCCTTCTCTTACTGTTAGTTCCCTTTCTGTGGGGCAGGTTCGTTAGTCATTTATCCTAATACTGACAGTGTGGGTCATTGAGATTCCAGATCTACCAGGGGGGCTCCCTATGCTTCTTTTTTTTGAATGAGACCTAGCTTCTGAGTTCTCACTGTCAAAACAACAATTCACTGACACCAGCATTTAGCTTAAGCTCCCAAGATCAAAGAAGATGATCTATCTAAACTTTCGCTTTTGCTTGATTTCTGGCCTCTGAGGAGTCCTTTTCTTATGAACGCAGTGATACATTTACAGAGATACATTTTAAAAACTTTCATTAAGCATGTTAGCTGTTTTCAGTAGGAGGGTTGCTCTTGTGGGTCTAATCTGCTCTACGGCAAGAAACAGAAGTCATTCCAGTTTATTCTTTCTCTTTCTCTCTTCATCTCTCCTATGCCTTTTGCTCCCAGGCTTCTGGCTTCATATTCAAGGGTCTGATCCTTGGGTCTTGTGGATCTTCTAAGGTGGCTTGACATGCTTCAGAATGTACCTCTCAACCACAAACAACCCTTTACATTGCTAATATTGATGGTCCTTCATCGTCTCACTTACAGATATTGTAATGCTCACATCGTCTTGTTTCTTTACTCTGGAAAGGCAGGAGAGTGGAACTTGGGGAGAGGGAAAAAATAACAGGACAGGCGAGTATAAAACAAAATCCTCCCTCCCTACAAATCTCCAGGCTCTGAGAATTTCTGGGTGCTACTCCACACAAGCAGAAAGGACCAGGTTTACAGGGTAGACTTCTTCCTGATAATGAGACAAAACTGGTTAAAAGCCATTTCCCCCTCCAATTTAACTTGTAAATAATTTTAAAAAATAGTTTCCTTATAAACATACACGCATATAATTTTTCATAAATGTGAGTAGATCCTATAGTCTTTTATTATTATTATTATTTTGTGCTCTATTCTCCTCTCTTGAGCTCCTCCTTATCTTTCCTTGTTCATCACTCAGCCTCCGCCAAGTAACACATGTTATAGCCCAGGATGCCTACTTCTAGATTTTTCTCTGTGCACGTGTAATCATGCAAATGAAGATTTACTATTACTAATTCTACAAGAACGGGTTCATGTTATACACACTGCTGTTCTTCATTGAGTAATGCCTCATGGAAATCCCTTTAAGCTAACTGATACAGCTTTAATTCATTCCTTTAATGGCTATAAAATCTCCTTGTGAGTGGATATACATAATTTATTGGACCGTTCCCCTACTGATGGGCATTATTTCCGGGTTTGCCACTACACCCAACCTACAGTAAATATCCTTGCAAACATGTCCTTTTTACTGGTGGTTTTATGTTTATGGGATAGATTTCCAGGAGTGGAATTGAAGGATAGATAGGTATGTGATAGTTATTACATTTTAATAGACATTTCAGACTGCTTCTCTAAAAGCCTGTGACAATTTATATTTCTGCTAGCAGTGTATGAGAGTAGCTTCTTTTCTGAAAAACACAGTTTTTACTCCATCCTGTAGTCACTTGATACTTCCAATTTAAAAATCTTTTGGCATATAATCCAAGTAAACTGATATGTCATTGTTTTATAAATTTTCATTTTCCTGACCATAATTAAATTAAATAATTTTGCTATTTGGATTAGTTTTTCTCTGAATTGTCTATTTACTATCTTTACATATTTTTCTAAGTTTTCTTTTGGTTTTTACC
Source organism: Pteropus alecto (assembly GCF_000325575.1). NCBI lineage: Eukaryota > Metazoa > Chordata > Mammalia > Chiroptera > Pteropodidae > Pteropus > Pteropus alecto. The sequence continues at coordinate 9,798,227 of NW_006441953.1, read as the reverse complement.
AACTTGTAAATGCTCTTTATATGTTAAAAATGTTAATTTTGGTCTGTCAGTGTGTTATAAATTTTATCCTGACTCTATTATTTTTCTACTAATTTTATTTATGGCACTTATTTTCTTACTCACAAATGTATAAAAATGTTTACATAGTTAAATATGTTTATCTTTTATTTTAAAGCTTCTTATGGTTTCCAATCTCAGTTTGAAAAGTATGTGTCAACTTTAGGATTATGTGTATTCTCTTAACTGATCTCATAAGATTCTTTTTGTTTTGTTTTACATTTGAGTCTATTCAATTTGGAATTTTGCTATACATACAGTTTAAGATGGAGGTATAATAATATTTTTTCAAGGAGATAATCAGTTTTGTCAGTATCATATATTAAGTAATCCATCTTGCTCACATATAATACAACTATGAGTTTGGCATATTAACTCACATCATGTATGATGGATCTGTTTCTCTGTTCTTATTTGTTGCTCTGATGTGTTTGCCTATGTCTATGCCTATATTTGAATGATTTGAACATAATGAATCTACACTAGGTACTATTATCAGAAGGCAAGTCCCCCTTTACTGTTTCTCCTCATATTTCTTGGTTTTCCTGCCATATCTTTTCTTTCATATACATGTTGAGATTGTTTTAAATAATTTCGAAGAAAATTATTTTGGGATTTGATTCAAAACTACATTAAATTTATATGCTTACTAATTTTTGTAGATAACTTTATGAATTACAATTTTCATGCCACACTTTAGGGAGTGGATAAGGGCACTGGGTCAGCCACCTGGGTTGAATCCTGGCTCTGTCATCAGTAGAGGCATGACCTTGAGCAAGCTAGCTTTTCTGTACCTAACTGGCTAATTTCTGGGCCTGCTGCATTATCATCTTCCTGGACTTTCTTTCCGTTGGACTGCTAGTTTAGTTTCTTCCCCCTTTTCATGGTTTTATTTCTATTACACTGGAGTACAGTCTAAACTAATTTTCTCAGAAAAGGTACATGGGAGGTAAATTTTTGAGTCCTTGTCTGAAAATGGCTACATTTTGCCTTTACACTTGAATGACAGGCTGAGCATAAAATTTTAGACTGAAAATCATTCTTCCTCAAGGCATTTTTGTTTATAATGTACTGACATACACAGACTCTGAGATCCAAGTTACTTGGAAAGGTTTGATGCCAGAGAATATCTCCCTTCTCCTCTTTGCCACACTTTTTAAAATTATTAGTTTTAGTGTGTTCAGATTTTAAATATGTTTGTGCGTAATAGTTTAACGTTGGGTTCTAAAAGGACGTGAGGGACTCTTTGAGAGAGGAGTCATTTGAGATAATTGGGGGAGATTTTTGGAGCTGGCAACTTGAACTTGAAAAGTCCATGATGTGCTAAGTTCTGGAAGGAGCCCCTCAAATCAGAAACATGAGCTTCGTGGGCATCCTGGGAGCAATTGTGAGGTCTAAGACTATGAGGGCTAAGAATCCTGTTTCTCACTGTGGGGAAACTGTTGTTTGGTAGCCAAGTTTTTAGGCTTAGATAATATCGAAGGGGCCTTGGGGCCATCAGGTGAGAAGTACTTATGCTAAGATCCCCAACCTGGATACTAAACGAGGAGGTGAAGGAGTTATGCTTTTTGATTAGGTAGACTCTATTCTGACACTGGTTGGTGAATCTGCTTCTGGTGAATCAACTCATCCAGTGAGAATTGACCAAAATATGATGATATAATACCTGGGACCTCTACCACATCCAAGAGGGACAACTGATGACACTACAGAATGATTTGGAGTCCAGATGGAACTGAAGGAGAGGAGGGAGACTGACAAGGAAGTGCCTTTCCTTTCCCCAGAAGCAAGGTAGGACTTGAGAGTTCCAAGTCCAAGTGCTGATGAGGAAATTAAAGCTCAGAGAGATGTAAGACAGGCCTAAGATCACACAGCTTGTTCAGAGCTGGAATTTAAATCAGGTATCTAACTTAAAGACCTATGCATTTCCCAAATTCTACAGACCCAACTTTTATAGATTATTGATCAGAATCATAACTGCATCATTAAAAGCTTACTATGTGCACCACACTGTCTTAAGCATTTAAAATGTGATAGCGTATTTCACACTCACAACAGTGTATGAGGTTGAAGCTAACGTTTTCCATATTTTTTTTTAAAGGGGGAAACTGAAGCATAAAGAAATTAAATAGATCATCCAAGGTTACATGGTTAAAAAGAGGTAGAAGTGAATTAAAACTCACTCTAGCTCTAAAAACCTGTACTACTAACATCATGCTACACGACCTTTTGACGTAAGTTCTCTGCCTCTTGTCTTCTATTTTGCTTTCTATACGATGTCAGGTATATTTATTGGTATAAGTTCTTATTATATGTATTTGCTTTTTCTCCAAGTGTGTCATTTTTAAGGGTTTCTGCCACTATAGTGAGTTTGGTGGAATAAAGTTGATTGGGTGGGGAACTGTCCCTCGGACAGGCCTTACTCATTGAGGAAATAATTGACCTTATGAAATGTAGTTGCTGATGTTCTAGATTACAAAAACCAACCAAAACAAAAGGAAAAGTTGAAGAGAAAGATAAAGTGGAGACATGGAGCTTCTGGAATTTGCCATTCACCTCCAAACGGGGTTTGCTGGGCTCCTGGAAGTTCTTCCAGACTCTTCTGAGTTATCCCAGATTAAGTAGAGTTGCTCAGGGCGCCAATCATTAGCTGTGGTGGTTCTCACTCAAGAGTACAGAGAACAATCTAAAACAAAACACAGCACCGACTGAGGTCTTCCCATTCTCTGCTGGCATGCTCACATTCTTGAAGGGGATCAGGAATTCTTTTCTTCTAGTAAAGTCAACAAATACCTTTAAGCATTGACTGTGTGTAAAGCATGATGGCAGGCACTGCTGGGGACTCATAAATGCATTAGCTTTTATCTGTGTTCAATATCCTCAGGGAGGCAGATACATATTAACTTTGACATAAAATTGATTATGTTAAATGTCCTACTAGAGGTTAGAACAAAATGCAGAGGAGATGTAGGAAGGGGAGAGGTGAATTTTCAATGGGAACCATGGGAAAACCATCCTAGCATGATGGATTAAAAAATTATATTTGTACCAGCAGGTTTGTGGGAATTGAAGAGAGGGAGCAGAGGGTACTGGTTTCACTCAACAGTCAGGACACCTGAGTTCTAGCCCCATCTCTATATTACCAGCTGTGTGACCTTAGGCAAGTCATTCAATCTCTCTCAGACTGTTTCTTCACCTGTAATGTGAGGATATTAAAAAATACCTACCCAAAATGTACAAATGTCCAGTTATAAAATAAATAAGTTCTAGGTATGTAATATAAAGCATGGTCATTATAGCTAACAATACTGTATTGTATATTTGAGAGTTGCTAAGAGAATAGATCGTAAAAGTTCTAATCACAAGAAAAAAAATTATAACTATACAGTAATGGGTGTTAACTAGCCATGGTGATTATTTTACAATATATACATTATTAGATCATTAGATTGTACACCTTAAACTAATACAATGTTGTATGTCAATTAGTTATATCTCAGTAAGACTGGGGAGAAAAGTATTTACCTCATAGGTTTATAGCTCAGTATCTTGCACATTGGAGGTTCTCAGTAAATGCTCAAAATGAAGTGTGTGTGTGTGTGTGTGTGTGTGCGCACGCGCGCAAGCCTACATGCATCTGTGTGTTAGGTGATAAGGAAGGTGGGGCACAGAGACGTGGGAGGGTTGTGGGTTGCTGTGGGTATGGGTGGGTAGTGTTGAAAAAAGAGGGGGGGATAGATGTAATGGGAGATAAAACTAGAAAGCTATGTAAGAATCAAAGAGTGAAAAATCTTAGATTTTACTCTGATGGAAACAAGGAGCCAACAACATTTTTGATATGATGATTAGAAGAAAGCGCCCTCAGGTCCTGGAAGAAATGACCAGACCCTGTGCTTGTAGACTCAAATATTTACCCAGCGTCTGTCTATTCAGTGCAGCAGACCATACCCCTCCCTGTGCCCAGCCCCACCCTTTCTTTTCTTTATTCTTTTTTTCTCTTTCTTGCTTGCTTTCTTCTGCTTTTTTTTTTGAAAGGCAGTTCTTCCCATGTGTTTTGAGGCCTGGAGGACAACATCGAGTTGCACTTTTGAAAAAAAATGCAAAAAACTGTGTGTCACCCAGTTACCTCCTCCAAACCAGCTCTTCCTGAGTTTCCTTACACAAGCTTCGAAAAATCATGGGGCGAGGGGGAGAGGGTTGTAAGATTAGCAGAAACTGTCAAACAGCATGAGATTTGAGTTATTTCCATGGAACTGTCTTTTTCTTCTGTGGTACAATACCCTGTAAACTTGTGCATAAGGTATGGGAGCTAATAAATCAATCACGGGGCCTTCCTGCTGCCAACCCATCCACTGGAGAATGGAATCCCGAGGGCAGGTTTAGGGAATTGAAATCTAAATCTGTGGAGCTGCCAAAGCGCCTTGCCTTGGCCTGCCAAGTTCAATGTGAACTTTTGTGAACTCTCTTCGCAACAGTTGGAATCAGCTGCCTTTGTGCAATGTAATTTCAACTTATGGCATTATTGAATATAAGGTTTTAGAGGAATATACCAGGCCAGTGCATTTATTTAGCCCGTGAACCTTAATTACCAACATTAAATTCTTGGCCCTGGCAATGTGTTCTGATTAAAAAGCTACCGGGAGCTCAATCTGGCACCCCTCTCCTTTTTCACTGTTCTAAAGAAAGTCTGAGAATTGAGCCTATCGTGGGAGTTAAGATTTCAAGTCAATGATTAATGGCATGATTACATGTGTTTTCTTTCTGAATTAACCCATGGGACCTATGGCATTTGCGCCTCGTGTTAACCATTAGGCACATAAACGAGTCTTGTATTTATTTGGGTGGTGGGGTTCCGACACCCGTTGCTTCACCTGATAGTGAGAAAACTCTGTGATCAGCAGGTCTTCTTGAGGAGATAGGGGCTGGGAGCCTGCCTTCCGTCCTCCGATTTGAGAAAGAAGTTCTGGTAGCCTCTGTTTGCTCCCAGGCCCAGGCTTGTCATAGCGGGGATCTTTCGGTGTGTCATATAAAAGTCTCTTTGATTGTGAGGCCTGCCGGCACATCACTAACCAAATCTAGATCCAACACAAGCCATTTCACAATTCTAGTGAAGTCAGGCATCTTTCTTTAAAAATGTCTGCTTTTCTATAGAAAATACATATATTTTTTACTCTTCAAACTATACTTAATGGGAAAAGAGGCTGTCTGTATGGGTACTCTTGCCAAGTTATTAGTTTTAGGTAAAACTAGCTCAAATTTGAGCAAGAAAATGAAAACAATCAAGTTTAAATTTATCAGAAAACTATCTGATTATCGGTTTCTCTGGAACTTTTCTTCCTGCCAGAACAATGTTGAACACTGCCCCCTCTCAATTGCTTTCACTGCATTGCCTGAAATTGTGTGTGTGTGCGTGTGTGTGTGTGTGTGTGTGTGTGTGTGTGTGTGTAACTGCTTGTAATGCCGTGGGGAGGTGGGGGGTTAGGCGCGGGGGATGTTGAGGTCAATCTTCTGGCTTTGAAAAGGATTGCCTTTATATTATTTGCTTCCTTAATAAGAATTGAGTGGGAACATGGGGCAGGGAGGAGAGAGTTGGGAGGGGGAAGGATTTAGGTTAACGACTTTGTTTTATTTAACTGCTTCAGGTGTTTACTTTTTTAAAAAATTGTTCATATTTAATTATTTTGAGATTTCAAATGGTATTAAATGAGGGCGTGGCTTTTTAAATGTTCATTGGTAGAAAGCATGAATTTATTTATCTTTATTGAAATACATTTGACATGTAATACTGTGTAAATTTAAGGTATAGAATATGTTGATTCGATACATTTATATATTGCAATATGATTGCCATTGTAGGGATAGTTAGCACCTCTAGCGCATCACATAATTACCATTAATTTTTTGTGTTCCAGTAATTTCTCAAATAGGTTTTACCTATTTGGTGAAGTAACTAAGATCTAGTCTCTTAGCTAGTGTAATAATTATAAAACAATATTTCTGTCTATATTTATTACACTGGGTATTAGATTTTAGGGCATATTTATCTACTAGTTGAAAGTTTGTACTCTAAACAACATTTATCCCATGTCCTCACCCTCCAGCAAAGAAAGTATAGGTTTTAAGAGGCTGTGGAATATTAGGATAAAGTTTCCTAATATACAAGCTTCCCTCGCTTATATGGCTCTCCTCTCCCTCCGTCTTCTTCTCCAAAGGAAGATTCACTCATTTCTTGAAGCCCAGCTCACATTCCACTCCCTCTGAAAAGTCTGCCCTGACCATCCCAGCCAGGAATCTTTCCTCTTCTAAAAATCTTACTGGTTTGAAGCTTCTTTTAAGCAGTGTGTTTCTATTGCTGTTTTTATACACATCTCTGAAGTTTCCATGTTTTTATATTTCTTCTGTGTCTACCATGGGTTTTGTGTGAAGGTGAGTATGTACCTAAAGGTATGTACTAAAAAAATATTTATGATGTAAACAAAAGGATGATTCAAAATTTCTGAGAAAAAAAAAGCTAGTGTAGTTAGATGAATACACAGGAAAAGGACATAAAAAGGACATAACTCTTAGAAGACATCTCTGGTATCTGCCTGCCACAGAGCCACACCCTATGGCTGCAGAGAAAAAAGGCCAAGGTTAAGGCAAACCCAGCTGTGAGTTAAGTCCTTTGCCCTTCTTTCCTACAATGAGTGGGTCAGCTTTTTTGTTTTATTTTCTCAAGAGAATGGTATAACTTCAGTGGCTAATCAAGTTACTATTTTCTTGTAATAGGTCAATAACCCATGCCATTGACATATTTGTGCATGTAACATACTAATGACCTTTTCCAATTTCCAACTATGTCAGAATGAATAACTGTTCTATATTTGAGTTTGGTCAGAAATACAAACATACCTCACTGCTGGCTACAATCATAATATGACCCATACTCTCCAGTGAAGAGGCTGACAGTCTATTCTGGACACCATGATGTAGGTCCAATGATCTTACAAAGTTCCAAACACAGTTTCTCCAATGCTTCAGAAACTCCAATTTGTATTTCAAAGTTTTTGAATTCTCATGTTCTTTAAAACAACAGTAAAACAACAACAATAATAACTTTTAAGACCCTTAAAGTTAATTTCAGAAAACCGATTTCTAAATATCTTATTAGGAAATCTTAGATGTACAGCTAGACCTAAAAACTGAATGTATTCTGGCTTCATGTTTACAAGTGGATTCAACATACTTGTCTAAGTTAGCTTTCTCCCCAAACCCAACTAAAATAACAGCCAACACTTCTTTAAAGCATAAACTCTGAAGGACAGAGAGAATAGGAGAGGAGATGACAGTGACATAATTTTGGAAGATGGACAATAGATAGACACATAGTACTGACTTAGCAGATTAGAAAAAGTCACAGATCAAACTGGCAGTAAAGGGAGATGCTAACTAACCTGCACACAAGTCATAGATACTTCTAGAATTGTTCACGAAGGGGGAGCTAATATAGGAAGTAGGGTGTAACCTATTTGAGAAATTATTTGACCTCTAGATCATCATCCCCCAAATCAAGCTTCTGATAGTCTATTTCTTATATACCTCAGAGGTATTTGGAGGCTTAGTTAATAGAAAAAGAGAAGGTCTCTGGTTGGGAAATACCGGGCAGATGGATACCATGGCCAAAATAGGAGGATTAAGTCACTGTATGCAGGTTGAACACTGATGATGCAGATCCCCCCAAAATTAGCAGGGAATACTTTAAGCAAGGCCCACATGATAAAAAAAAAATGAGCAAAAATTAGACTTCAGTGTGCAAGCCTCTGTAACCAGCAGGGTCTTGGGCCTTCACAGAGTGGTAGTCACAATGTTTAACAATCAACAAAGGCACCAGCCAATCAGAAAGATACTAGATGTAAGTTATACCCAGGCTGTGTACTGCACAACTATGGGCCTGGCCACATCAGAGGATGCAAGCTGAATATGATTTCTAGTCTTAGGTGATCTGTCCTTACTTTTGATGTGATTTGAATGTCTTATAGGTAAGGCCTAGGATAGCACTAAAATCATGTCTTTTGCGATTAGTTATTAAGATTGGGAATACATTCCA
>NW_006441953.1:9772101-9790057 GCF_000325575.1 Pteropus alecto | reverse complement strand
CTGACATTTCATATTAATCAATTGACTTTGGACTTTTAATTGTTCGTGAAATAAGCACAAGAAGTAGTTCCTGCTGGCAAAAGGAAGATAAATATTCCAAGACTGTCTCCAAATCAGTGTAGTTGAGAAATGATGTTAATTGAAAACAGTTTAACTCAGCAAAACTAACAAACACGAAATTCTTTCCAATGTGTTTGCTAAATTAATTGATTATTTTAACATTTATCCTGTGTTCTTAAAACAAGACCATTTGCAAATGAGTAATCCGATTGCAACTTTCCATTACTTTATGGGAAGGGGGAGGAAGGGGAGAGAGAGGTAGATTTAGAATTCTGATATAATAAGGCATCTAGTTCTTTCCTTTCTGATTACCTGAGTACTTACTTGAAACTGCTCATCTGACAGTAATGAGCTTCAGGCTCGTCTGAGAAAATGCAAGCTTTTAATTTCACAGAGCTAATTTCTTTAGTTAAAGTCTGAATTTAGGCAAAGTTTTAAAAAAGTCGAAGTTATTAACCCACTGCCTGATATATCTTTTAAGCCTTTTGGAATCTTGCAAAAAATTGAGTTTTCTTAATTTATTGTGGATGAGTGATAGAAGGAAAGTTAATGTGCTCCTTTTTATAAAGAGCCTGGCTGTAAATCATTTACTAGTTCCCTAACTGGTCTTCAGGTAGAGAGAGAAAGAAATGCTTTTAGGCCCAGTGGCCCCTCCATTCTATCCAGGCTTCCCTGTGATCTCCTGGATTTCTATAGAAGTTTTTTCTCTTGGGTCTGGCTCCCGACCTGTGCTCTGAGTGTGTGCCTTTGGCAGGGTTCAAATGCAGCTACCTGTCTTTTCTAGAGGTAGAGCACTGGGTGTGGCTGCAAACAAAAATAATTTCACCCTGATGAACCAGATGGGTGAGACCGATGTCAGCTTGTTGGATGCCTGCTCACTCTTACCCAAGTCCAAAGTAAGAGCCCCGAGTCACACTCTTTATCTATGTCTCCTGACCCAGGGTCAGTGCGCCCTTAAACCAGGCTATTTCAGACATGCCTTGTGATATGTCTGAACACTGGACTGTGGACGTGGTTCTGAAAAAAACAGACGTTGGTCATCATTTGGCAGTGATAGAGGCGCAATTTTCTTTCTCAGAAAAATCAGAAAGGGTTGTGGATTCATTTTCCTGAGAAAATACTCACGTTAGCTTTAGTAGCTAACCTGAATTCCCATTACCTCTCAGCCAGCACTCTAAATGTCTGTTCAGAGACAGCTCCTGTCCTTCTCCTAACAGTGCTATCTTCTGAACTCGTACACGTGGCTAAGGCCACTGCTGGGCATCTAGCAGGTGTTTGAGGCCTGTTTGCTGGTCTGTGAGTCCCTGCCTCTTGTCCAACAGCTGGTATTGGCTTTCTTGGGGAAGCTCTCACCTGGCCTGGCATGTGTGGCCCTGGTGAGAGAAGTACAGAGCAGTAAATTCCCTACTTTTTTTCCAGTCCTAGGGAGCCAAACTCAGTTTCAAACAGAGTCTGAAGACAACAAGGAAAGGCTCTAGATGTCTCTGCCAAATACCAGCCTGGGTGAATTCCCAAGCATCAGCCCTCAAAGAAAGCTTTGTCCCTAATGGTTGACCTCGTGAGGACATTCCAAGTCTTACCAGAAACCTGGCTATCGGTTCTGTTTGCTGCAGACAAACCTGCTTCTATAAGGGCTTTCCTCTCAGATAGATCTTAGCTCCTCCACTTCCTAGTGGCGTGATCTTAGAGAAATTACTTAACCTTTCTGAGTTTCGAGTTCCTCACTTGTAAAATGGGGATAATAATGCCTGCCCCATAGGGTTGGGTTGTCGGAAGGATTGATGAGATAACATGTCAAATATAGGTGAAGAGAAAGCATTCAATACATGGAAAAGTTATTGCTATTCTTTAGCATGTGCCATCTATGGACTGGACACTGGACACAAAGATAAAAAGGCACGAATGGCCCCTTCCATGTACAGTGGATGGATCCTTGGGAAGTCAGGCCCATGAACAGATCATATCAATAAGAAGTTGGGGGTGCACAGATGATGATGGAGGAGGTACACTGAGTCCAGCCTTGAACCTGATACTACTTGATTTTTCTTTGTTTTGTCCTGTAATTGCTCAATAGTGATATGTTTTCTGGCCAGCTGGAGTCAAGTTGGTGTAACTATGTGGGGCAGGTGAAGCCAGAGGCCAGGTGTAGCCTGGGGAAGAGATGTGCAGGTGTGGGAGGGTGTGGTGTGCAGGGTCCTCCTACCATAAGCAGCCTTCAGGGGTGCTACCTCCTGAAGAACGAGAGGAGACCCCATCATCATTGTCAATGTCAGCCGTGAGGTTCGAGACAGTCCATTGCATTACTTACTCCCTCTTCATCCGGCCAGTACTGACAGTTGTCTAGAATGTCAGAATACCTCCAATTGCACCCGTTGCTGAGGTCTTTCTCCTTTTTCTCCTTATACACAGCCTGCTTATAATGTCCCTGCTTGGTTGTACTCATGGAAACCATCTTGATGTCATATTTACCTTTTATCGGCATCTTTTACCTCTAGTTATTTCTGTGGCGAGTCAAGCTGTTAGTGAATTGAAGTTCCCAGAACAATTCAAACTCCGGGGTCATTGAAGGATGTGGTCCAAATGGATGTGATGGATTTAATTCCGTGTTTGGTCATTCTTGGGTTTGACAATAAACTCACCAACCTGGTATCAGAAGTTGTCTACAGCATGGCCTTTTCTAATCTTTCCATTGTATCTCTCCATTATTTCATATTCAATTCCATTCAGCCTCTGCACCTCTGTTCCTTCTGTTTGAAATGCTCTCTTTTCTTGATCCCCTCTGATTGGATACGAACCTTCTCTTTTTTTAATCCACCCCTAGCAAATTTTTGGCACTGCTCTCAAAATATTTTACATGCATTATTTTTAATTGTAGATACTCATCTTACCCTTTCCATAAGATTTGAAAGCAAGAGCCATGCCTTTTCCCCTTTGTTCTTCAGTGCCTTCCATATAGAATATGCTCGATAAATATCTGTTGAACTAAAAAAAAAAAAAGAAAAGAACATAATTAAACACCTATAGTGTACCAGATGGTGACTGGAAAGGCCTCTAGAGCCACAATCCAGTTTTTCATAAGTCTTCTTGATTTGCCTTGGTCTTGGATTATAAACATTAAAATCATTTGGAGGCTTCACAATCTTCAAACAAGTGCTTGCCCTTGAGTGGCTGATATTAACTTTAGAAATTGATAATGAACAATAGGAAATAAGGTATCTGTGGGTAGTAGTGATTTACAATATGATGTGTAGAAGGGCTGGTGTCAAGTATTCGGGCTTTCTGCAGGCGTTTTATATGACATATAGATCAGTGAGTTTTGTTCAGACAGCTTTCCCCACCTGACTAGGAGTTGTGCAAATATCTTAGCTGGATCAGTGAAACTCATCACCTATAGGATGATTCAACTCAAAGAGCCAGGAAAACAGCAGAAGGTAGGTTTAGAATATAGCTCTGTATGGGACTGGATTAGTCAAGTTTATTGTCATAACACTGTGTAATAAACATCCTCAAAGTCATAATGGCCTTCAATAACAAATATATATTGTTTGTTCAGGTACTTTGTCAGTGGCTGTGAGTTAGTGCTGTGCTTTATTATTATTCTGGGACCCAGGCTAGAGGAAAATCCCCTCATTGGCCAACAGTATTCCCATGATGGAGGGCAGGAATCAGTATTCACAGTGCCTCTTAAAGTCTTCACTTGAAACTGGCATGCCATAGTTTCTGCCCACATTTCACTGGCCAAACTTTTACATAGCCAAGTCCCAGGTTAATGGGGCAGGGAATGGAGGAGCGAGCGGATCGAGTGAAAATTACTAAATCATAATCTATCCACCTCAAGAACACTTATAATTTTATTCCTTTTACTGATGAGAGTATGAACTTCTGGGAGAGAGAGCCCACTACCTTGCTCTTTGCCTGGCACATTATTGACACTCTGTACATGTTTGTTGAATGAATGATTGAACTGTCTTGGCTCAGTTTTTCTAGGTGCATGGCTTTTCTCTATTTGCATTTGTTTTTCATGGAGCAAGTCATTCCTTTTAGAAACACAGAGCATATAGAGGGTGTATGTTGGCTCTAATATTGGTCCAAGTCCAGTGTTTGCTATTGTCCTCTGTGGCGAGTCTGTCAGGCGGGCTGAATGTACAGCCAGAGTCATCCAAGGGAGGGCTTGTGGGTGAGCAGATGTAAAGAGGTTGTTTGGGTGTCTCCCTAGCCACTGCCACACCCAACACAGGACCAGCAGTGATGGAGAGTAAATAGGAGGTTCCACCTTGCCAGCCTTCCCCCACGTAATAAGAAGGATGGGTGTTCCTTGCTAAGGGAAGCTCATTATATAAAAATTTAATCTTACAATGTGGGTAGCTGGGGAGGGGCTACTTTTGTTGCAGAAGCTTACTCCTTTCAAGAGAAATTAGAGTAGAATTTTTTAAACTAGAGCTGTGGTAAACGCAAATAGGTTGGAATTTAGAAATGAACAGGCCCGTGTTGGAGCCCCTGCTCTACTACTGCGGTGTGACCTTGGGCAAATCTCTCAGTTTCAATGTTCTCAACTGTAACTAGACAGAATTATAGTACTTACTTCAAGGGTTTCTGTAAGGATTAAATTGGCTGATGCATATAAAGTTCTCAGTAGAGTCCCTAATATGCAGAAAACAGTAACTGGAAACTATTATTATTATTACTGTTATCACATTCATCATCATCATTTTAAACACATTGATAGAATTTCAAATGTTGTAAGCTTTAATTACATTCAAATCCTCAGGAAAATATCTATTTTTCAAAGCAAGGAACTCCTGTAACTCTTCTTGGGAAGAGAAGCAAAAATATAGAGGAGAGAAAGAAGGCACAAAGGGAGAATAAAGAAGAAAGGAAAGGAAGAAGACATCTGGGGCAGAGAAATGAAAGGACCAACTGGAAAAATAACTCTTGGGGTTTGGGAGAACGTAGGGAGGAGGAGCGAGTCCAGAGCTTGTGTTGGGAGTTGAGCTTCAAGGGACCAGATTAAGGCAGCATCGGATATGGAAAGACAGAGGGACGAGCTAAATCGGACTCATCAGACATAAACAAGAGTCAAAGACCTGGAAGTTTGAGGGGAAACACCAATTTAATAGGCCCAGGGATGGTGATGGCAAAGACGGCCGAGCCCAAGGTTCAGTCTCTAGAAGAAATGGGCTGAGTGAGACTGTATCAGGAAGAAGGAAGGGGTCTGAGGTGATCGCTGTGAGCATCTTGGGACATGCACACTTTGCCTAACAGGCTGGGGAAGACCAGGTGTGAGACTGTGACAGGCATGGGGAAAGATGAGGAAGGACAGATGGCATGAAGGTGACAACACTGCTACAGCTGTGCTGAGACTGATCAGCCTCATGGGTGCTCAAGGTGAATCTTTGAAAACGAGGAAACTGAGGCTCTCCTCCCTTCCAAAAATTTAGTTTTGTTAGGTTGTGTTACCTTTCTATCTTCTTATACTTACTTCTAGGACTAAAGTTCTTTTAAGATATCATGAAATGTTGAACAGAAACCCTAAGAAAGAAGAGGCACAGGCCTTCAGCTCGTTGGAAAACATATATGAAGGGCATTTCTTTTTTGCCAGAGCATCTCTGCAGAACCTGGTTTCACAGCTCTAGTTTATTCTCACAGGACTGTCTGCCTCATACACAGACATGTGCTTGGTGTCTAGCTCAGTGTCTGGCGCATAGGAGGTGCTCAGCAAATATTTGTTAAATGAATAAAGGAAAAATGCTGGAACATCTGAAATAGCTCTTATTAAGAGAATTTCAAAGCTCTTTTGTATTAAAAAAAATGTGAGAACTTCAAAAGAGAGAAACATTTATGGATCTGAGAGGAGGTGAGAGGCTCACCTCTGGAAAGGGTTTGGTTTCACTGCAGTCTGCCTGAAAGCGGATGGGATGGACTGAGGCCATGTCTAGCCCAGCCCCAGAGTAGCATTATCCCAGGTTTGGCCATATGATATGGTACATCAGTTAGGGCCCCAGTAAAGAGCAAATGGTACTCTTATATTGGGAAAGTGAGGAGAGTTTAATAGACTATTTACAAGAGCTGGACAAGGGGTAGGGAAACCATAGGGGTCGTTTGGAAGCCTGAGGACGGTGCAGTTGGGCTGTTACCACCCCTAAGGCTGAAAGAGCAAGGACAGGGTGTGGATGGAGGACCCTGGAGAGAGGCGAAGCGGTGTCCCTGACAAAGCAATGACCCATGGTGGAAGGACTCGGCGATGACACTACAGGAGAGAGCTGAGTGAATGGGCACCCTGACCTCATGCTGCTCCCTCCTTCCATCCCCTGCAGGGCTTCCCACTGGCCGAGCCTGACTGAATACCAGGGGGCTGTAGAATCTATTGATGCCACCCCTACAAATCATCTTCCTGGGATACAGAGCAAGCTGGAGAAGGAGAGAGCATGGAGATGGAAAGGTACATGGAAGATTTCCAATGTAGGGGGTCATTTAAGGGCCCGGGGAAAATAAACAGTGAGATAGTAGAGTCTTCAAGTTCCTAAGGTGTAGTCACTGTTTAAGTTAATGTGTAATCTGATCATGGAGTCCAGCTTCTCTGGTCAACATGTGATCACATGGGGTGAAAATTAGAAAACTCAGAAGTATCATAAAATACAGGGATGAAACTGACACAGGGTGGAGTGCTGGGTGGGGCCAGAGAGGTCGGCTTAGGTGTTGCCCATTTAATCTTTATTAATGATCTATAAGATACAAACATCTTAATGAAGTTGACTAAGGTGAACAAATGACAAGGTGTGACAAACTCTGGCAGAGAGAAACTAATGAGCGACTTGCCAGTAGAACGTGCCCATGGACTCAGAAGACAGGATCTTGTCAGATGAGATTTAGGGATCTGGGGGCAGTGTGATTCAAAATAAGCCATCTACTAGGAGGCAGAAAACTGGAAGGGCAAGACGTGAACAACCACGACTAAGTTAGAGTGAAACAGGCTGCAGGAAATGCCAGCCTCCTGGGACTTTTGGTAGAAGGAAAAATCTGTGTTGGGTGATTCATTTACAGCATATACGTATTTGTAGCTTGACAATTAGAAATTCAGCAACCAAAATTATTTAATTAACCTGGAACTGGCACAGAGCAAATCCAAGAAGAGTCATATGTGCTAATGGAGGCCTCTCATAAAATTAAAAGATTGTGTCTTGTGGAATAAAAATAAAATAATTGTTTTGCATTTTCTACATACCCTTTGACCTAGAATTCTACTTCAAGGAATTTACCCCAAAGAAATAATCAGGACAATTCTTAGAGCTATACAAACAAGTAATGTTCACTGAGAATTTGTTATAATAGTAGCTCCAAATTAGAAACAAGCTATATGTTCGATGGTAGAGAATTGTTGAAAGAAATTTCGCTAAATATGAATGGATGTTATCAAAGACTTTTAATGGGACCTAGAATTCTACTTCAAGGAATTTACCCCAAAGAAATAATCAGGACAATTCTTAGAGCTATACAAACAAGTAATTTTCACTGAGAATTTGTTATAATAGTAGCTCCAAATTAGAAACAAGCTATATGTTCGATGGTAGAGAATTGTTGAAAGAAATTTTGCTAAATATGAATGGATGTTATCAAAGAATTTTAATGACATTGGAATATATTCAATATGTAGTTTAGAGAGGAAAGAACAGACTCTACAACACTTTGATCTCATTTTGGTTACACACACATACACAGAAGACTGGAAAGATCTCCACGAAATGATTAAAAAATGATAAACTCTAAAAAATATGGTATTAAGACTAATTTTATTTTTATTTTTTTATCCAAACTACCTCATTTTCTACAATAGATATGCATGCATTACATCATAATATGAAAATAATTTTTTTCTCTAGTAAAATATGGTTTTTCCTACTAAGAATGCATTAAAATTATGTATAATTTAAAAAATTTCTCCACTTCTGCCTTTTTTATATCTCATTTGCAGTGATGAAAATCTATTTGGTAATTCATCCCAACAAATTTCAATGTCTTCTTTCATGACATCTTTCATAATCAAATAAATTTCCCTAGAATAATAAACCCTACTTTTTGCTATCTAAACTCAATTTAAGTTTCCAGAATTTGGGAGAATCTCACATGTTCTATTTTCCCCCCTTCAGGGTGGGGTATTTATTTATTTAGTTCAATTTTTAAAAATGCACAGAGAGCACTTTCTTGTCTCTCCTGCAGCCTGTTAGCCGTCTGGGGTTGTACCCGAGTGAGTAAGGTGGAGTAGAGACAGATGTGCAGAGGTGTTTAGAGGAGGTTGGACAAATGATTGAGGGAACTCTGTGGGAGCACAAAGAAGGTCATTGTGCAGTGTATTGTGACATTCAAGAGTGTATCTGAAAACCAGTGGAAGACCATGGATTGCTGAACCTTAAGAAGAAATATCATTGGCTTACACACTATTTACTACTTGGCTTTGAATAAAATGATACCAAAGTGAATTGCAAGAGGAGCATGGAGTTGGGGTGGATCTAATAATAGATTTTAAATACTGAAAAGAATTATAGAAATCATTAGTCAGAGGCACACTGTCATACTAAATATGAAAGCAAAAACTTGGCAAACATCTAAATTTCTGAGAAAAGGGAATTTAAAAAAGTAATTTTAAATAAACCCCAACAATGAAATACTATGCATCCCTGAAGATGAGGTTACAGAGGAATATCCCACAGTCCTTACACATGGCTTTATAGGAACCCCCTTAGGTTTACAGGACATAATTTGTAAATACCTGTGACCCCCTGAGCTCTAAAATGCTGTGATTTCATGGATCTGGATTCCTTATTCACCTATATAGCCTAATTTAAGAGAAAAAATGACTGAGATGTCATTTTCATTTCAGGAAATAAAAAAAGAAATGTTTTCCCCCTCTGTTTGTAAACATTTATTGAGCACCTACTCTAGCCGTGTACTTGGTGGTAGAGATAAGATGAAGAAGATGTAATCAGCTCCTTTAAGCAGTTCCATTCAAGTGAAGGAAACAGACCCAGAAACAATCATCATAAAATGAGGCAAGTTCTATGATAAAATTGAATACTAAGTAATATATAACCCCCCCAAAACATTAAATGGGCCTTGAAAGACAAGTGAAATTTTAGCAGTCAAGGAAAGTAGTGTGTGTGTGTGTGTGTGTGTGTGTGTGTGTGTGTGTGTGTGTGGTGTGTGTGTGTCCCTGGAGGACAATGCTCTCATTGGCAGGATTGGAAAGCATGGCATTTTTTGTATATCTTCTTTGGTAAAGTGTGAAATCTTTTGCCCATTTTTTATTGTTTTTTTTTTATTTTTATTTTTAATACTATTTAGTTTTACAGTTCTTTATATATTCCACAGTCAAGTCCTTTGTCAGAATATGTATTGCAAATATTTTCTCCTTTTTCTGGCTTACTTTTTCATTAATGGTGCATTTCAAGGAGCAAAAGTTTTGCCCTCAGTTCTGAGCATGGAGGTGAGGGGGCCTCTTCTCAGAATGCCTCCCATGATCTATTCATGGACACAGCAGCTTCTCAAGTCCCATTTTTATTCTGACAAAATCAGTGGCCAAAAAAAAAAAAAAAAGTCAACTTCTGATGAAGTCTAGTTTATCGAGTTTTTTCTATGATTTATGCTCTCATGTTCTATCTAAGAAATATTTGCCTACACTAGGATTGCAAAAATTTTCTTCCATGTTTTCTTCTAGAAGTTTTATACTTTTAGCATCAATCAGCATTTCTAGTCAAATTGAGGCTATGGTGTGATTACAGGTCAAGGTTCATTTTTTTTTTCCTGTATGACTATTCAGCTGTACCAGCATTGTATGTTTAAAACACTATTCTTTCCACCATAGGAAACTGATCGTTGAAAATCTGACCATATATACATGAGTCTATTTATAGACCCTATTCTGTTGCCATTGACCTACCTGCCTATTCTTATATGAATACCAGGCTTTTTTTTTTTTAATTATTTTATTATTAGTTTCAAGTATACAGTGCATTGCTTAGACATTTATATAGTTTATGATTGCTCTTTCTCTCCTTTGGTTCTGTACCCAGCCATTACGTTAATACGAACTGCATTCTCTATGCTGTGCTCTCCATCCCTGTGACCATCTAATACCAGACTTTCTTGATTACTGCAGCTTTATAGTAAATCTTAAAATCTTGTAGTGCAAGTCTCCAACTTTGTTCTTTTTAAAAAAATGCCTTAGCTATTCTAGATCTTTTGTATTTTTATATATGTTTTAGAATTAGCTTGTTAATTCCTACCAAAAATGGCTGCTAGGATACTGATTGGCATATTGTTGAATCCATAGTTCAGTTTAGAGGGAACTGACACTCATACAGATAAGGAACCTGAGTCCTTATCTGAATGGCATGTGAGATCACATGACTAGACAGTGACAGCTGGGCTGGAACCCTGGTTTACTCTCTTCTCTACCCCCAGGTTGCCTCTCTAGGTGCCAACGCTAGTTAAGCACCCCCAGAGATGGAGAAGAGATAGAGACATCATGCTCTCTGCCATCGGATGCTTCTTTATAATGACTTGTGCTTTGAGGTCCCTGTAGATACTATCTTACATTTTCTCATTCAATACAAAGTCAGCTATGACAGAAAAAGCCTAGGGTGTTAGGAATGACCACCACCTGCTGCAGAGAGAGGATGGGAAGGAAGGAGGAAAGGGCTTGGCAGCAGTGGTGGTGAGGGGAGTTGGGGTAGAAATAGCACTTCCAGGGCTTTCTAGCTTCCCAGGCTGCTGGATACCTCCAAGCTATTCATCTTGGCTCCTTTCTAATCACTGAGTTCTCTTTTAAAGAGCTTTTTCCCTCCTCCTGTCCACATTCTCTGCCCTTCTTGGAGAGCCCAGTAAAGGAGACCTAAAATAAACACACAAGTGAAACAAGCCAGGGCTGTCTGATGTGAAAGATGCAGCCAGTAGGTCAGGGAGTCCAACGGTCTTGGACACTGTGTGTATGCGTGTGTGCACACGTGTGTGTATGCGGTGTGTGTGTGTGTGTGTGCGCACACGTGTGTGTATGCACATGCGCATGTGTGCTAACATGGGGATGAGGTGCTGGAGCCCCCATAGCCCTTCGCCTCTTTCTCCCTTGTTTTATTTTCTGGGCTTCTTTCATGTCTCTTTTAAGCAACTACCATCCACCTTGATAGAAACCTGATGCTCATTTTATTCTTATTTTGTTTTAATTTGTATCTGTCTGCCCACCTTCCTGTTCTTCTTTCTTCCTCCTTCCCTTTTCCATCCTGTCTTTCTTTTGTTTCTTTTTTCAACAGAGTAGACCTTTTTATGATCTTTTAAGAAAGCACATTTAGCTGTGGGATAGTAGGAAGCTCATGGGCCCTGGAGCATGGTTTAACCCTCTCAGAGCTCAGATCCTAGCGCATAAAATGGGATTAACTATGGTAACCCCATTGTTTGTTTGGAAAAGTAAATGGGTTAACACAGGAACACACAGCAGTGCCTGGCACACAATAAGTGCTCAATATTGTTGAGTGTTATCATTCCTTTGGGATTTCCCTTTAACAGGGCGCTGGGCCAGTAGGAGTGGGCTCTGCTTTGGATCTCTGGACCAGTCTTGATTGCAGTATATAAAAACCATTTTCTATTTGGCCCATTTTTGCTTATCAGACTCAAAAACTGCTGGACTATATAAATGATTTCCACTGGATCCTGAACCTAATGGAGGACAGAAAAGATACCTAGAGAGATTTGGAGCCTAGCAGTTGGACCTACCTACCGTTGGGACAAGGTGACTCGAAAGGAAATGAGAGTGTTGGTTCTTCTGCCTTTTCTGAAAACTTTGTGACTGGGTAAAATGAATCTCTCTCAGTTTCGGTTTCTCAAACAAAAAAATAGGGATAATCAGCTACCTCATAGGATTTTGTGAGGGCCGATGTCTGTAAAGCACTTAAAACTCCAAAGCTAGACAAATTGATGTTAACCTGCTAAGGCTACTGTCTCTAACTCAAGGAAATAGCCATGGGGAACATCATAGAAATTTTGAGCTGGACTAAGCTTGACATTTATAGTCCAAGTGAGGCATTTTACAGATGAGAACACTTGACTGAAAGAGGAGGTGGCTTGTTCATGGCCACATAGCTGTTTAATAACAGAGCTGACATGGAGGTCTCAGTGGGTGTTCCTTTCACTGTACCACAGTGCAGGGCACAAAAGTAGTACAATCCCACCGAGAGACTTTCCACGGGCGGCTCTCAAGGAACCCATTCAGATACTTCAAGTGTGGAAAGCAGGGTTTGATTTCTAGCCCCGCCTTCCTTCCTTTATCTATCTATCTATCTATCTATCTATCTATCTATCTATCTATCTATCTATCTATCTATCTATCATTTATCTATTTATATTCATTCATTCATTCATTATTTATAGTTCTGTCAGTATTAACAATATCATACAATCAGGTAACCACCAAAATTGAGATATGGAACATTTTCATCACACCGCAAAAATTCCTTCATGCCTCCTTGTAGTCAATCTTTCTTCTCACTTCACCCCACCTCAGTAACCCACTGATCTTTTTTTTTTTTAATCTTTTTGTTGTTTTGCCTTTTCCAGATCATCATATATCTTAGCCCATTCGGGGCTGTATCTTGTATATAATATAATAAATGTACCATAAACTAGGTAGCTGAAAAAGAGCAAATTTATTTCTCACAGTTCAAGGGACTGCAAAGTCCAATCAAGGAGCTGGCAAATTAGGTGTCTGGTGAAAGCCTGCTTCGTGCTTCATAGGTGGCCATTGTCTGATTGTGTCCTTATTTGGCAAGGGAACTCTCTGGGGTCTCTTATAAGGGCACTAATCCTTTTTATGAGGGCTTCACCTCCTAATACCATCATACTGAGAGTTTGGATTTAGTATATGAATTTGAGGGACACAAACATTCAGTTTATGTCATCATATAAATGGAAAATACAGTGTGTAGCCTTTGAATCTCACTTTAGTGACAGCATAATGCATTTCGGATTTGTCCATGTTGTTGTCAGTATCAGTAGTTTGTTTCTTTTTATTGGCCAATAATTTTCCATTGTATGGATGTATCGCAATTCATTTAAGTAAACACCAGGTCATGGACATTTGGGCTGTTTTAAGTTATGACAATTAAAAATAAAGTTGCTATGAATATTCATATATATATGCTTTCTTCTTTGGGATAAATACCTAAAAATGAAATTCCTGGATTACATGGCAAGTGTATGAAAGATATTCTATAAGAACCTGCCAAACTATTTTCCAAAATGGTATAGCATTTTGCATTCCTGCCAGTAATGTATGGGAGTTTTGCTTGCTCCCCATCCTCACCAGCAATATCTCAACTGCTATTGACAGTTACTCTTCCATTCTAAGAGGTGTGAAGTGGTATCTCATTATGATTTTAATTTTCATTTCTCTTATTAGTAATAATGTTGAGCATCTTTTCGTGTGCTCACTTGCCCTCTGTATATCTTTTTGATAGTGTCAGTTCCAATCACTCCTCCACTTTTTAAAATTGGGCTTTTGTTTCCTTATTATTGAGTTTTGATAATTATATGTTTTGGATATAATTTTTTTTCACATAAACATGGCAAATATTTTTGTCCCACTCTGTGATTTGTCTTTTCATTCTTTTAGCAGTGTCTTTTGAAGAGCAGAAATTTTAAATTTTAATAAAGTCAAATTTATAATTTTTTTCTTTTATGGATTTTGGTGTTGTATCTAAGAAATATTTGCCTAAGATTTCTAAGGTCATAAAGATTTTTCTCCTTGTTTTCATAGCTTTAGGTTATATTTAAGTCTATGATGAATTTTGTATATTGTAGAAGGTATAGATTGAAGTTTTTAATAAAGAAAATTTATATTTTTTGAAAATTATTTCTCAACTGAATTACTTTTGCACATTTGTTGAAGGCAGTCATCTGTAGGCATGTGTGCATCTATTTCTGGACCCCCTATAAATGTGTTTATTACTGATCTATTTATCTACTTTGATGATGATATTACACTATCTTGATTACTGTAGCTTTTTAATGAGTCACAAAATCAAGTAATGTTAGCCCTCTAAATTTGCTTTTCTTTTTAAAAGTTGTTTTGGCTATTCTATGTTCTTTGCACTTCAATGTGAATTTTAGAATCAGCTTGTCAATTTCTACATAAAAGCCCTTCTGGCATTTTGATTGGTATTGTATTGAATCTATAGCTCAATTTGGGCAGAATTGAGATCTTAACAAAATTGTGTCTTTGGCCCATGAACATAGTATCCTGCTCTACTTAATTAGGTGTGCTCTTTAAATTTTTTCAGCAATATTTGTAATTTTTAGTGTATAGGTCTTATACAACTTTTGTCAGATTTTAAGTATTTCTTACTTTGGTGCTATTGTAAATTTTTTAAATTCCAATTTTGCATTGTTCATAGCTAGCATATAGAACTATAGTTGATTTCTGTGTATTGATCTTATATCCTGCAATCTTGCTAAACCCTAATAGTTTAATAGATTCCCTCAGATTTTCTACGTAGATGATCATTCATGAATAACGACAGTTTTACTTTTTCTTTTTTTTCCAAACTGGATGGCTTTTATTTCTTCTTCTTGCCTAATTTCACTGGCTAGAACCTTTAGTAGAATGTTAAACAGAGGTAATGAGAGTGGACATTCTTGTCTTATTTCTAATCTTAGGAAGAAAACATTCGCTATTTCATCATTACATATAGTGTTAGCTGTAGGTTTTTCATAGCTGCTCTTGACCACGTTAAGGAGGTTTTTAGTTTCTGAGAATTTTTGTCAGAAATGAATGCTGGAGTTAATAAAATTCCTTTCCTGAAACCATAGGCTCATATGATTTTTCTTTTGTTAATACGGTAAATTTCAAGTGTTAAACCAATTTTGCCTTCCTGGGCTAAACTCCACTAAGTTATAATGTTTTTCTATTGTAGAATTTGATTTGCTAAACATTCATTTAGAATTTTTGCATTTATCTTCATGAGGCATATTGGTCTGTAGTTTCTTTTTTTTAAAATACATTTGTCTGGGTTTGGTATCAGAGTAATGCTGGCCTTACAAAATGACTGTGGAAATATTTCCTCATCTTCAATTTTCTGTAGAAGTCTGTGTAGAATTGGCATTTTTCTTCCTTAAATACTTGGTAGAATTTCAATGAAGCCATATGGACTTGGAGTTTCCTTGTGGGAAGGTTTTTAAACTAAAAATTCAGTTTTATTAATAAATATAGGGCTATTGAGATTATATTTGGTGAGTTTTGGTGGTTTGTGGTTTTAAAGGAATTGGTTAATTTCATCTAAGCTCTCAAATTTATTGGCATAGAGTTTTTCATAATATTCATTTATTTTCCTTTTAATGTCTACTACAGTAGCTATAGAGATATTGCCTCTCTTATTACTGATATTGGTAATTTATGTCTTGTCTCTCTTTTTTATTGACTAGTTTGGCTAAATGTTTATTACTTTCATTAGTTTCCATGAATAACCAACGAGCTTTTGGTGTCATTAAATTCTCTCTGGTTTTTCTGTTTTCAATTTCATTGATTTCTGATCTTATTTTTATCATTTTCTTTCTTCTGCTTGCTTTGTATTTAATTTGCTCTTCTTTTTATAGTTTCTTAAGGTAAAAATTTCAACGATTAACTTGCATCTTTTCTTTCATTTCTAACATAAGCATATAATCTTATAAATTTTCCTCCACTTTCTGCGTTAGGTGTAACCTACAAATTTTTATAAGCTTTGTTTTTACTTTTACTTAACTCAAAATATTTAAATTCCCCTTGTGAAACCCTCTCTGATCTATCTATGAGTTATTTAGATGTATGTTGTTTAATTTCCAAATATTTGGGGATTTTCCTGCTGTATTTCTGATGTTGATTTCTAATTTTATTCTATTGTAGTCTTAGAAATTCTTTGCATAATTTCAATTAAAAATTTTTTTTGAAATGTGTTTTATGGCTAAGTACATTGTTTACCTTGGTAAATGTTCCATGGGTCCTTGAAAAGAAAGTATATTGACATTTTGGAGTTTTCTAAAAATATCAATCAGGTCAGGTAGGTTGATAGTGTTGTTCACAGGTCTTTTCTAGCCTTATTGATTTTTCTATCTGCTTATTCTGTTGATTACTGAGAGAAGAGTGTTGAAACCTCCAACTATAATGAAAGATTTGTCTATTTTTCCTTTCTATTCTATTAATATTTGCTCTATATATTTTGAAGCTCTGTTGTTCGATACATATACATTTAGTATTGTTATGTCTCCCTGGTAAATTGATCCCCTTTATGATTCTGCAGTGCCCCTCTCTATCTCTGCTAATATTCCTTGCTTTGAAGTCTGTGCTTCACACAATTTTTGCAACCAGAAGGCACTGAGACCCAGGTGAAGGGAGAACCAAACAGCAACCCTTCGAAATTTTTCTCTGTTCCTGCTTCCATGATGTGGCCTTCTAAAGCATTGTCTGGGCACCTAAGTACTCAGAGGCAGATGAGCTGAAAAAAAAGCAGGCTGAATGTTCAGAGATCTTTTGATTTTTAAGAGTTAACCTGGTTACCTGGAAATATCTCATTATTGGAATATTTCAATAATGGTGGGGCTACAGCCCTGGGATACCTGGAATGAGAGATGCTCTGAGGTGCAGAGACCTGCCAGGCAGGCAGGACAGTAACAAGCAGCACCCAAGTGTCCTGAAGTTCCGCAAACTAGGCTTAGATCGCAGTCAGCTGCAGACACTCAGAAAGATGTAAGGAACTGCAAAGTTTCCACCTTCAGCCGGAAATCTCCCAGCCTAGGGAAATGGACAGGGCTGTGTATGTGGTGGATATGGGGGATTAGGTGTTTGGAGGGTGAGATAGGGGACAAAGATTTGGACACCCAGTCACTGGGGAAAGAAGAAGCTAAAACAATCTTCTGCACTCATTTGGACCCCTTTTTTCTTAATATTGTTAATTTTAAATCTCTATTACCATGTCTGGAATGTAATAAGTGCTCATTAAGAATTTATTGGCTAAATAAATGCCTAAACTTGAGAACAAAAGGACCCTTCCTCCATGTCTTATATATATATCAGTACTGTGATCATGTTCTTTTCTTTGAAGGATATGAATTAGTTGCCTATTGCTGTGATAATAGTGTATAACAAAGAATTCTAAAAACCTTAGTGGCTTACAAAATCAAGGTCTTTGGGTCATGGATCTGTGTGTTTTCTGGGTGGCTCTATTTTAATTTGGGTTCAAGTCTGCTCTTTGAGTCTCTCATTGTAAGATCAGCAGCTACCAGAGGCATATACTGTTCATGGTGGATTCAGAAACATAAGAGCCCAAACCAGGCCATAAAAATACATTTAAAGCCTCTGCTTGAATTATATCTGCTAACATTTCATCAGTCTAGCAAGTTATAAAGACCAAAGTTAGGCAGGGAGAGTTTATATGTGTACACACACACACACACACACACATACACACACACACACACACACTCTCACACACAGAGTTTGTTATATTAAGTGTTATATACTCTTATTACAGCAACAACTGACTTATACAGTACCTTCAAAGTGAAGACACACACACACACACACACTCTTATGAGACATAGAGGGAGGATTTTTTTTTTTTTAAATCAAGTTTAGGCATTTATTTAGCCAACAAATTCTTAACGAGCACTTATTATGTTCCAGACATGATAACATACACACACACATACACACGTACCATTTTACACTGTCCTCACAGCTACATGGCAGAGTGGACATATATATAATAGCATTAAAGGGGAATGCAAGGGCTATGAACAGTAATCCAATCTGCCACAGGTACTTTCAGTAATAACTGCAGACACACCCTTATGTATGCCAGGCACCATTCTAATCACTATATAT
>NW_006441953.1:9751195-9772080 GCF_000325575.1 Pteropus alecto | reverse complement strand
ATATATATAAACACATTGTGTTTAATAACACCTTTTTGATGGCTTTAAGGGTGGATGGATATAAAAGTTCAAATTTGTTTTTTTGCTTAGACTCACAGGGTTGCAAAGGAAACTGAAAGGTGCTTTAAGGGTGGATGGATATATAAAAGTTCAAATTTGTTTTTTTGCTTAGATTCACAGGGTTGCAAAGGAAACTGAAAGATATGTATATGATAATGTTGCAAAATACACTAAAATTTTAAAATTCTATGCTAAAAATTTCATCATGGAAGAAGTCCAAACATTTTGTATTGTTATTCTAGGAGTTGTCTGAGACTATTTCAATCATTTTTTTAAATCTGAAAGCAATACATGCCCTTGATGTTTATGTCAATCAATGTTAATCGGTAAATATTTATTGCATTCCTATTGTATATAAGACATTACTGTGCTATGCTGTGGGAGTTCTTGCCCTTGGGAACTTAAGATTTAGTCAGAAGGGAACAGGCATTTCCATGAGGACAACTAACTATAATTCAATGCAGTAAACTCCAAGTGCTAATGGCAGCCTGGGGACAACAGAGTTCTGAGGAAGGCCTGACCCATGCTTTTGCCCTCTACAAAAATACTTAAAGTCTCATCGTTAAAGGGTCCATAAAGAGGCATCATTATAAAGTCCTGGATCTTTCTTCACACCTATTTATTTAGCTCCTGTCCCATCTGTGTAAAGATTTCTTTGTTTTGGACATTGAGAAAAAATCTGAATTGTACATTGCATCACTTTCTAAGATTCCAAAAGTTTCCTAGAGAAACAGGGAGCAAACTGTGTTACGCTGTATTGATTTGGCGAATGTATTTGATGTCACTGATCCTTCCCTTCCTCTATGCCCCACTCTTTATTTCTAAGTATCAAAAAAGAGTGCAGCCCAATAAAAGAAGATATTTGTTCAAAGCTTTGACCATGATGCTCACCATTTCCCTCCTTTTACTTCAGTCTGGATTTCTTTGTTTGCCCATGGGTCCTGAGGTAGTTTCTGTTCGCACATGGGGAATGGAAAGAGACTTTGGAAGATAATTTCTTTTCAAAGCTCTACAGTTTTTGCCAGTCCCAAGTCTGAGACACAGGTGGGCAGAGAGGGATACTGTGATTCCTGAAATATGAGTGCTGTGAAAATTTGTTCGACCCCAAGCTTTTGTCTTTGAATGATGTCAGGGATAAGGACTTTTGTTTTTCATTTTGATTTTACTCTCAGCCAGTTCATTATGATTTCAAGTATTTTTGTTCAGACACATTATACTTTACATTTTTTTTTTATTGGCCTTTAACTCATATGAAACACTATGTAAAATGGAGGTCAGTGTATGACTTTGAATTCTTGCAGATCATAAAACACTTGTGAAGTAGCTCTGGCCTTATTTGATCCATGAAATGAGATATCTATACAAACATTCCCTTACCCAGGAAAAGGGGCTAGATTAATCAATGTTTTAACTAACTTCCATAGTCAATTTTTTGGATTGAAAGTGATAAAGTATGTTCTTTACACTCATTAATTTCCACAGAGCAATTCCCATTTTATTTAAATTTTGAGACACAAGAGGAAAAATATGTGCTTATCTCACTTTTGAAGAGTTGCGGTGATGCCTAATATCATTAGTTATTAAATAAATGCAAATTAAAACCACGAAATATCACTATATGCCTAGCAGAATGGCTTTTAAAAAATAAAAATAAGCAGAATGGCTTTTAAAAAGTAAAAACAAATAGAAAAATCTGACAATCTCAAATGCTGGCAAGGCCTGGAATGGTGCAGCCACTTTAAATAACACTTTCGCTGTTCTCTTATAAACATGCACTTACCACATGACCCAGCAATCTCACTTCTAGATATTTATGAAATATATATAAAATGAAAACATATGTCCATACCAAGTCCTGTATGAAAGTATCTATAGCACTTTTACCAAGTCCTGTGTAAGAGTATAGTAGCCCCAAACTAAAAGCAACCCTAATGTTCATCAACTTATAAATGGATATACATATTGTGGTATAGATATACCATATACTATTGATTCATGTAGGAGTATGAATTAATTTAAAAAGTTTAAGAAAAAAGTTAAAGAAACCATTCTCAAAGGCTACATACTTTATGATTCTGTATATATGAGAGAAAATAAATCAGTGATTGCCAGGGGCTTGACTGAGATTATGGAGGGATTAATTACAGAGAGACTTATGGGAATTAGGATGACAGAAAATTTCTATCTTGATTGTGTCATATTCATTTGTCAAAACTTACAGGACTATATACTAAAAGGTAATTTTTTCTGTATATCTCGAATACATCTTAAACCTGATTAAAAAGAATTATTCGGCTTTGCCATAATATTTGAAAAATGTTTAATTTAAAATAAAAAAAGACAACCAAATCAAATTCAGTGCAGAAATTTTAGAAGATGCATAATAAGCAAGAAAAGAAACTAATCAGCTGTAATTACAGCACCCATGGATGGTTAGTATTAAGGATATTATGTATGCACATTTTTTCTATAAAGTTTTATGGCTCAAAATTATTTTCTCTTACACCATAATTTTCTATGGCCACATGGTATTCCATTGTACTAATGTATCATAGATTACTGAACAAATTCTCTATTGGACATTTGGGTTATTTATAATTTGTCACTTTCATACATAGTGCTGTAATAAGTATTCTTATATGCATATTTGTGAATAACCATGATTTATGCCTTTGGGATAAATTCTTAATATATGACATTGCTGGTTCAAAGGAAAGGTACATTTTTAGGGACATTGATATAGGTATTAAATTGCCCTTTGTGCCAATTTATACTTAAGCTCTCTTTACCTTATTTTATCCCCTTTTCACAACCTTTCTTCTAAATTCATCTTACCCCCTCTTAACATAAAAATTCTAGCCAAGGAACACAGCAGAAGAGGATTTTAGAAAGGCCTGCATATACAGGAAGAGGATCATATAACAGAATCATATTGCATTTCTCAGCCCTCTCCTCTCTCTCTCTCTGTTTGGGCTTATCTTTTTCCACCATAAACTTAATTTATTAGTTAATAATTCACTTTTCTCCCAGATAATTTTAGTTACCAAGCTAAGGAGACTGAATTTCAATGGGAAAAAAATCAACCTCACGTTTATTTTATTATATAAATGTACACTAATGTGTGACTTCGGGTATACATTTTGTGCACTGAAAAGCCCTGAGAGAGGCCTTATACTGATTTCAAGGACCGTTAGAGGCTTAGACCCTGGGGTTCGCCTACGGGTCTGGTGGAAACAACCTTTGATCTCTGAGCTCCAATCATATCAAAATTCACCTTCCTGTGGCCTTGTGCGCTCACTAATTACCGAGGTATAATAATGTCCCTTCTACTTGCGGTTGTAAGAATAAAATTAGACAATGCTTCTGAAAGCACCTCAAAAAGCATCAATTGTGATTTGAATGTGCATTAGATATTTACTATTTTTTATTTTTGTTTTGATAACACTGGAGAACATCCAGACAGGACCAGCTTTGGGAACTGGAGCACACTCAATGCCTCTACCCTGTGGAGATGAGTCAAGTCTTACCGCTGCTGTGGGGTGCTCTTCTCAGAGAGGTCCTCTCTGACAAGGCTCTCAGATATATTCCTGTTTTTTTTTTTTTTTTTTTTTTTATCTCTCTAGGTTTTAATCTCTGCAGGTTTGGTTTTTATCCTGCAGACATCAAGTTGCTATTCTGCTTACATTTAGAGGAGCTGAGGGGAGCAACAAGGTCAGATCTGAAGTTTATTAAAAAAGACTGGTCCCGGAGGAATGCAGCTCTGCTGACACCTAGATTTCAACCCAGTGAGACCCATTTTGGATTTCTGACCTCCAGAACTATGTGTCTGGACAGTGTTAGATGGGAAAACAATCTTCAGTAACCAGACCTGTGTCAACAACCCTGGGGTCCAAAAATCTAAAAAAAGAGGGCCACTGGCTTTCTTAGACTTTTTGTAGCTGATCATGTTCCACCTACTTGAGAAAACAGGAGAGCACTCAAGGCGATGTCTCTCATTAGCCTGGTTGCTGCTGCACCATTCCCTTGATGTTGCACTGTGAAGGTGTTTGGGGCTGTGGCAGCCACCTTGCCAGCCATAAGAAAAAGGCCAGAACATCACAGAGTGGTTGACCTGGTGCCCTGGATGAATCAGATCTGGAAGCACCCGAACTTAAACTTGTCACTATGTGTGATAACTAAATGTCTCTGTTATTTTAATAAATTCAGTTCAATAACTGTGACATATAACAATGATTTTCAGTACTTGCCTTCTTTTACTAATTAAAAGTGAGAAGTCTGTGTGGTTTTCTCTTTGGAAGCTCTAAATAAGGGAAAGAAAATGAAAGGAAGAAAGAAGGAAGGAAGGAAGAAAGAAAGAAAGAAAGAAAGAAAGAAAGAAAGAAAGAAAGAAACAAACAAACAAACAAACAAACAAACAAACAAAGACCGGTTATAGCAGTGTGGGGTAAGAATCAGAGGGGTGACTGCAGGTATCCTATTTGCTCCCAGCCTCACTCCCCACCCTCCTGGCCCTGCGCTATCACAGGGAACTACATTTTCCAGGATCCCTCTCCAATTGCCTTCCAGGTAGGTGGGATTATTGGCAGGCACTGGCAGAGCTTGGAGGGAGGGAGTGGGAGAGAAGCCATGGTATTTTAAATTTCTTCTGCCTTTGGCAGCATCTCCTTCAGTGGATACATTTCTCCATTTCCTCTGTTGGAGGCCCCCTCCTGCTATCAGCCCTGTTCCTGTCAGGCAGCTCCTGCTGTGTTCCATCCCTGGCCATGTACCGCCAGCCTCAGTGCTGGCAGCTCCACTTCCTCCCCACTCTGGAAGTGGTAGCAGCTTTCTGCAGATGCTAATCTTTAGATTGCCTAAGACCTCCTGTTGGCCTCTCAGCAATTCTATCACCTGCAAAACAATTCCCTGTGTTCAATTCCCACTTTTGGAAACACCTAGGAAGGCTTCTGTTTCCCTCATTGGACTCTCATGGATATGGAGGAGAACAATAGCAGATAGCAGTTGAGTTCAACAAGCATTTTATGAAACGCTAGGGAACAGGCCCAGTCCCCTGAGGAAGACAAGCACATACACATATTACTTTCATATACTGTTGTACTTAAGGGCACAGGTATGAAGGGAGAACCGTGAGGAGGCAGTTGTCATTGCAATGATGCAGACAAGACACACTAAAAGCTTGAACAAAGGCAGTGGTGGGTGATCAGAGAAAGGACTGGATGATCCATTGCATGTGAAAGATAAGGGAAAAGTGAAGCTAAAAATGATCCCCAGGTGGCTGATTTTACTTTCATCACTTCTAGAGGGTGAAATTTGCTCCATCCTTTCAAACCTAGTTCTAAAGCTACCTCAACCATGGCTTCTTCCACCGATGTCCCCAAATGGAAATTCTTTTTCCTGCCTCTGTGCCCTTGTCGTACTTTGTCTCGTCACTGGTAAAGCACCTATTCCACTTCTTACAATAAATTACTTGTGATAAGAACTAACACTTACACAGCACTTACAAAGTGTCAGACAAGTATTAACTAGTTCATCATTTTGTTGTCACAACAACTATGTGAGGTGGGGGACTATTACTATTCTTTGTTTTACAAATGAGGAAATTGAGGCATGGAGAGATTTAATGATACGCACAAGGACATACTTCAGGCCTTTGCACATGCTATTCCTTCAGCTGAGAATACTTTCCTTGACCTTTGCACAGCGGCTTCTGTTCATCCTTCAGTTCAGGCTTAAATGCTACCTTCTGAGCAAGATTCTTCCTGCCCATCCTAATAAACCCGTCTCTCCTCTGCCCTGTTCTCTAGCCCTGAACCCTGTTCAATTTTTTCAGGGCACCTTATTCAGGTTGTGAACTTGTTTGTTTACTGACATAGTTCCTGCCTCCCTCAACTAGATTAAAAACTCCATGAAGATAGAACACACATCTGTTTTACTCACCACTGGTTGCTCAGGGCTCATCAGGGCTCATCAGGGCACCTAGCACATAGTTGAAGCTCAAGAAATAAGGAGGGATGGCATCTTCTCACTGAAATGCAGAAAACACATTCTTACTCTCATATGACACACACAATTATTAAGAAATAATTCTGACTATGAATTAAACAAAAAGAGCAATCAGGCAGTCGTTAGGAACTGGCAGTTTTTAAAATGATCCCAAATGTCCTAAATAGCAAGAAGAATGATATTAACAAGGTGTTCTCAAAGAGAATAGTTCTGAGCCAATCAATGGAATATGTAATTTCCCTTCAAAAAACAACCAGGTCTGCTTGGCCTGAATTTGGCTTATGTTTTGTTATCACTTTTATATCTGAGATGAACCCAGCCTCCATTTAGGTTTGCCTGAGCCACGTGCATTGCCTTCACACCCTGACTCAGACTCTTGGTGAGATGCTGTGGAAAACCAAAATGTCAAAGAACAACCAATGAACTTCACAGTTAGTCATGAAGCCCCTGAATTTAACATCTGTTTGATTGCAAGTATAAAGTTTGCAATTTTGAAATGAATGATATACTGTTTAACCTGAAAGCTAATTATAGCAAGAAGGCTGTATGACAGCAAATGCTTGTCACTTAGTTATAAAATCAGCATACACAGGCCCTACCTTTACTCATGGGTTATTAAATGTCTCAGTAAGTCAGTTAACCTCCAAAATTAATTGAATTTTTAGTGAAGAACTTTAATATTTCGAATAATTCAATTCCTTTGTATAATATAGTCTACTTTAGGAACTGTTTTATGGCTAACGATAGTACAAAACCTGAAGTAGGAAAAGGATTTTTAAAAAAATTCTTTAACTAGGTGAAGAAAAATGTTGACAAGATATAGGAAAAGCAAGTTGGAAAGTCTCCTAGGGACCCTGACACACACACACACACACACACACACACACACACACACACACACACACACTCATTAATTGATCAGCAAGTTTTTAATCAGTAGTGTGGTAAAGTCAAAATATGTTACAAATTAATCCATATTCATGTTTCTCCAGTCCTTGGAAGCCCATTTTACAGACTAGGAAACTAAAATATAGAGAAACTAAGTTCTTCAGAAGGTCATCTAGTACCTTGCTATTCAGAGAGTAATCTTTGGACCAGTAACAGTACCTGGGAGCTTTTAGAAAATGCAGACTCTCTGTATCCCCAAGACCTACTGAGTCGGAATCTACATTTAAATAAGACAGAGAGATGATCTGTACACTCGTTAAAGTCTGAGAAGCACCAATCTGATGAACCGTGCTGGAGGTGGGATTGCCATCCTTACCTTTTGGACTGGATAGACTGCCCTACCTTAGGTCTTGGCTGAAATGTCACCTCTGCAGGGAAGCTTCCCATGACCTTCCTATTCCATTAGTTGTCCTTGCAATGTGATTTTAGAGTATACTACACTTTCTCAGTCATTGGAACTGTCACATTTTTACAGCCAAGCAGGGCAGACAGGCAATTCAATGGGCAATTACAATATACTCAGTGAGGGCCAGGGCCATATATGCCTGTACCCAGGTGCTCAAAACTCACTGAACACCAAAGAAGGCCATGCATTCAGGGCTATCTTCTTTCCAAAAATGATTTCTTTTTGCAAAAACACCAAGCACATCTCAGTATTTAAGACAGCCATTTGGACCTGGTCTTTGAATGGCATCCACTTAAAGACTTCAGGGCGGTCTGTAATATTCCCATTTCTATTTAGAGCCCTAGCCTGCCATTTATGAGGTCGAGTTAACGAACTTCAACAGATGGTAATAACCACACCTCAAGTATCATCCCAATAAAATCCAGTAATTAGGGCAGCACCTTTCCTATCATTTTCAGTCTAGAGAGCCCCACCCTGTCCCTTAATTACTACAGTCCACAGGGCACAGCCGGGGGAAACAAACAAGGAATCCCTTCTCTGCCAGCTCTGCTTCAGTCTTCTGCTAGTTCAGAGAGTGGCCCCATCCCTTCCTGCTAAGTAAACTGTGCTGTGGTTCAGGAATGAATGTTGCCTCTTTTTAAATGATATTTGAAGCTCTGGGGATGACATTATTTGCAGTCATCAGAGGTCACCTTGCCTGTTGGCTAACTCATGGGGTGTTACAGAGGGTATAGTCCTCAAGGAAGCAAGCAGTTTGCAAATGTTTTACACACACACGCACACACACACACACACACACACACGCACACACACACACACACACACACACGTCATGGAAGATGTGTGAACTGGCTTTGGAGGATTTCCAAAAGCTCTTAGAAACAAAATAGTCAGTTCTTCTCCAGCTTATTTTTAAAGGTTTTCCTGGTATTAAGGCACCTTGGGATCTAAATTAAATTTATTTCCAGTCGCCTTCCCATGTTAACCTGGTATCTACATAACACTTTCTTGAAGACTGGAAAAAGGGAGGATACAAATAATGGCTTAAAAGAAATGAGAAATTTCATGATATGAAGTAAATTTATATCTCAGGGAACACAAGATTGGGAATGGGTATGAAGCTGAAATTGCAGTTATAAAAATCTGTGTTGAGATGCAGAGAGAAGTGCTTGAATATAAGAGTTGAAAATAAAAATTGAGTGGCTCTAGAAGATATTACCTAGGTAGCTTATGGGACTACTTTTCCAGAAATTCCTTTAGAAAAAAGAGTGTCCTCTGGACTGGTTTAAGTTTCCATTTTCTCTAGAGGCAACAGAATAGATGGCATAACTGTTATGTAGATACTTTGATTTTATTTCAATTTTCTGATTTTCTCCCTTTGGCAGTAACTGAAAGGGTCATAATTTCTGTTGGCCCCCTTCTTTATATTAGTCAAAAGCCGTTAAAAGTCTTACCTTCTCCATAAAGCTTTTATAAACTAAAAATAGATTTTAGAGCCTATTTCTTCTCTGAGGGGCTAGAGGGAACTGCTATTTGATGAGGGCTTCCAAAACGCCAGCTCAATCAGGCTCCTTTGTTTTTATTTCATCGAATCTTTAGGACAGCTATGCCTATCTACCTGTGTATTCAGTATATTGCATTTTATTGCATTTATTTTATTTATTTTTCAGACAAGGAAATCTTAAAAGATAAAATTATTTACCTATGCCATGCAAATTAACCCAAATAATTAACTCTCAAATTCTTTTCCTTATTCCGTGCTGCTTCTACACTTGCTCCCCTCTTTATTTATTTTTTTTGCATGCACACAGGCAGACCTGCAGACAGACAGATACATAAAACCTACCTTAACACTGAACAAAATATAAAGATTTTTATTTATACCTATATTATTTAGCTATACTATTTGTAATAACCCTTTTTAAGCTTTATACGGTTGGGCTCAAATGTTGAGAGCATGTATTTTTTTTTTAATGATACTGTAAATTTCTCAAGGGAGGGAATCAACATTTTCATTCATTTCTATTTCTCCTCTCACCAGGCCCCTGGTTCTGACACACACTCGAGATATTAGTATGTGATTGATAACCAACCGAGGAAGAGAGTCCATCTATTGAATTTGTTTTTTCATTAGTCTTCAAAAATCCTGGCCAGGAAGCACATGAGAGGGTATCCCATTTATAAAGGAGAGCCCACTGCAGATGCCTGTCATGAGTCTGGCATCTGGGATCAAAACTGCTTTTCAAAAAAATTAAGTTTCCTAACTGGTGTTCCAACTGAGAAATCTGAATATCCTAAAAGGAACTAGAAGTCTTTTGTCGACAGCTAAGGCTACGGCTGGACACTTGTGGACAGTGGCCTTGTCAAAGCCCTTTTAAGTCTATGAGATTATAATGAGTGATGAGTCAGGACAGGGACCAATGGCCCAGTGACATCAGGCTGAGCCATTTCAGAGATCTAAACATTACACTGGCAGTCTATGCTCTGTTTTGCATAATTTACAGGATTCTAACTGGAAATGGTTGTTAACTAGATTTTAAAATATTTTTTTTATGTTACCATGTCAGACATTTTCGTTAGCGCCTCGTGGATTTAAAGCAGTATATTAGTCAGGATCCTAGCAGGAAAAAGGGGATATATGCAAACGAAGTAATTGAGCCGAGTGTTTTCAAGGGGCAAGTACCAAGGCGTGGGTAGAGTTAAAGGAAACTGGCCAAAGTAGAAGCAGAAAGCTGGGATTAGCCACCCTGAGGAGTAGGTCCAGACCCTGGCCCGCAGGGGCAAGAGGAAGGACAGGTTACTGGAACCTGGAGAGAATAACTGTATGGAGGGTCACAGTGGCTTTTAAATGGCGTTGAGAGCAATCTTGAAAGGAACGAGCTGGGGAAGTAAATACCTTGACCTCACTCTCTGTCTAACCTTTGATTGGACCCCATAGAAGTCAAAGGCAGGAGGCTCCTGATGCAATTCAGACAAGTTAGCCTTTCCAAGCACAGGGCAGTGAGTAGAAGGGTGAGAATAGACCCGTGGACAAACAGAAATGTCCAGAGAAGCAGCATTCCTCAAATCTTCTTGTTTGGAAACTAACTCTATTGAATGTTAAGAAGTGTTCTTTAGGAATAAAAATGAGGATTGTATGAGAGGATAAGTTGGAAAACACTAGGTTAAATGAAATTAAATCGATCTCTTTACTTCAGGACTTCTTAAGAGCTCTGAAATGCTAGTGCACACCATAGTTCTCTAACGAAAACGGTCTATTTCCCAAACTTAATTGGTCATGGCCATGATCCTTTATTTTATGAAGCATCTCATAGGACTTTCATCAACAAGAACTTGCTTTAGTTTAAAATCTATTGATTAAAGGCAAAAACAAACAAGAAGACCAAAGTAATAATCAGGAAATCTTGGAAACTGGTATTGCTAAGTTACAGGCAACAATATGATTTTTAACAGTCAATGAAATGTAACTCCAAAACAAAAGGGAACATCACTTTGTATTTTTCTAGACTGTTTGGCTTTGCCATGAGGAATGAGAGGCCTCATGTGAAGAAGGCCTGGCCAACTCCCATGATGTCAGCCCCCACATGGGTCCAGCTGGTGATGCTGTCACTCTCTGCTTTTCCTCTAAAACTGTGGAAAGTGCCAGTTGCCTTTCAAGACCACCCACAGTTGCCCCATTACCCCCTGCATGTGGGTGGCCTCTCTGCATCTGGCAATAGGACATCCTGACTCTCAAAGCAGCATGGACTGAACTGGCCATTTAGTCAACTCATTTTGGTTTTCCTTATCACTGGTTTGATTATCATGAAGGGATTTTGGGCTCCCAGGCTCCTACTTTCCAAGTCTCAAGCATTCAGGTTTCTGTCAGCCACCGGGTAACTGCAAGAAAACCCCAGATCCTGCTTCATACTCCTTGGTGTTATTATACCTGCAGTTATAGGAAGGTGCTTTTTTTGTGTGTGTTTGTTTTTATTTTTGTTCTTGTTTGTTTGTTTGTTTGCTTTTTAACTGCTCAGGCTCAGCTGACCTGGACAGGAATCCTAAACACCTGTTGGGAGTTGGCCTTGCACAAAGACCACACCTATCAGTAGCCCCATCCCTGCTGCCTCCCAGGAAGTATTGACTGCACGCTGGAGGTGACCCCAGGATTCCACACTGCTCTGGGGATGTGCACTGGCTGCTCACCTGTCCTCCACCCTGTCACGACACCCACTTTTCCCACTGTTCATTTCTCTCATTTGTTTAAGACCTCGTTGGCAGCATGCAGAAACACACAGTGCCCTGCAACATATGAGCAACATGATGGGAAGATCTACCTATGGTAGGTGCAAAAAGGCCCCCCAAAGATGTCCATGTCCGAATCTTCAGAACCCGTGACTATGTTTCCTACCATGATAAAAGGCACTTTGCAGATGTTATTATGTTCAGACTCTTGAGATGGGGGGATTATTGTGGATTATCCAGGTGGGCTCACTGTAAGCACTAGGGTTCTTATGAGAGAGAGGCAGGAGGGTCAGAGTCACAGAAGGAGACGTGATGACAGAAGTAGAGGTAGTGAAGGAGATGCAGCAACGTTACACTACTGGCTTTGAAGACGAAGGAAGGGGCCATGAGCCAAGGAATGTGGAAAAAGAAGCTGGAAAAAGACAAGGAAGCAAATTCCCCCTTAGAGCTTTCAGGAGGAAGGCAGGCCTGCTGGCACCTTGATTTTAGCTCAGTGAAACTTATTTTGGACTCCTGACCTCAAAAACTGTAAGATATGTGTAGTTTTAAGCCTCTATGTTTGTGGCATTTTGTCACAGTAGCAATAGAAAATATACTACCTCAACAGAAAATGGAATGCTAAAGAAATAAAATATGGGTCAGAAAATATTTTCTGGACCTGGGCTGTATGTTTTATAATAGTAACTTAACATTAACAAGCAAAATACAAAGTCAAAATAAAATTTATCCAAATCCCATCACCCTAAGACAATAAGTCTATCATTTGATTCTGCTCACTTTTAATATTTGGCCCTATGTACTTTTTAAAGGTAGTTAAAATTAGAATACATGTAAAATTTTGAGATTACTTAATCGTAAATATACTTCTAAATTGCTGCGAAGTCTCCATAATCATCATTTTAAGTTATTCCACAAACTTCCTCTGAGAGAATCTGCCATAACTTACCAAATTTTTCTATGGCTCTTATGCATTCCAGCTGAAACTGATGCTTTGCTTTAATACCAAATAAGTTAAATGAGTGTGTCACAGGCAAGCATAAGTGTTCGTGGCTAAATAGCTGTATGGTCTCGGGAAAAGTACTTTACGTCCCTGGGGCCTCACTGGAAAATGAGACCAATAGCTGCTATCTATGGCATTGCTATGGGAATTAAATGAGATACTGAGTGTCTGGTATCTTGGATGATGCTGAGTACATAGTAGATTCTCAATAAATAATAACTGATATTATTTTTTCCAATGGTACTAGTAATTTGATATTTATCAGTGTGATAAAGTAATTTGATAATATCAATGTAATAAATGTAATTTGATATTTCTTTATCAATTTCTTTACCAGGGCCTCAATTTTCCTAGTTGTTTTATAATCGTTATTATTATTGACATTGGTTCATAAATCTTTCAAGTCTCTTTTAATCTACAGATTCCCCTTCCATCATCTATCTTCACTTGTTTTTCCCTTTGCAACTTGTTTGTTGAAGAAACAGGGTCATCTGTTTTGAGACTGTCTCTCAATTTGGTTGTGCTGATTGCATCTCTATATTGTCATTTGACATGTTCCTGTTTTCCTTGTGTTTTCTGTAAGTTAGTAGTTAGCACTAAAGACCGTGGTAGGTTTAGATTCAACTCTTCTGGTGAGAATACTTCATAAATAGTGTTGTGAATTTCCATAAGGAGGCGCAGGAGGTCTGGTTGACTCTCTTTCTGTGATGTTAGCCCCACTTACAATTTTTGGCTAGATCCATTAATTTGTCAGGAGTTGCAAAATAATATTTTAATTCTTTTACTTTTTCATGTATTAGATGGAATAATTTTATAAACTTCCT
Source organism: Pteropus alecto (assembly GCF_000325575.1). NCBI lineage: Eukaryota > Metazoa > Chordata > Mammalia > Chiroptera > Pteropodidae > Pteropus > Pteropus alecto. The sequence goes on along the minus strand of NW_006441953.1, from coordinate 9,758,615 downwards.
CTCATCAACTATTTGGTATCCTGAAGGACATTGTGAAGGTAAGACAAGATAAATAATTCTTTATCTTTATTTACCAAATATTTTTAAATGAGTTGGTTTCCTAGTACCTGCTAACAGGAAAAATGAATTTTCAAAAATTATCACTATGAACTCATAAATTTAATTTATTGCAGTGAAAGTTCTTATCGACACTCAAATTTCCCTTTGATAAGTGAGGTTCTCATCAGATTGGCTACTGTGTCCACTGACATGATAAATGTAATCTGATAGCTTCCTTGATTTTCTGATATGATATGATATTTACACTTACCTCAGATATTTCTTGTCTCAGACCTCAAATCAGCCATTTCTTCAAGGAGGCCTTTTGGTAAAAAACTGTATTTAGAGACCATAGTCTGGGCACTAAAGGTGCTCAATGCTGTTAGTCATTATTTTCAGAACTTTTTAATAGAGCTAAGAATTTTTTTTTTTTAATTAAAGATAAAATACATCAAAAGTTTATACTAATTCTGGCAATTCCAGGACTATTTTTTTTAACTTAGCCTCATTGATCTTATATTTGTAACACATTCCTTTCTAGTTCTGAACAACACCGATGTACTTATCCAGAAACTTTATCCCATAATACATACACAACAGTCTCAAAATAATTATACCAGCACCATCATCAACAATATGATTGTATGATTACTGAATTCAATTTAAGAGGTTTCAAAACTTTTTTTTTGGTGGGAGGAAGAGAGTCTTAGTTTATATCCTATGTCAGTGTCTGGTCAACTTACTGCGTTTCAAAGTCATTTGAAATGGCTTCTGTATGGTTATGCCACCAATTCTATACACTTATTAGTCTATTTCATTTTGGATTTTACCTTTGGGGATTTAAAACATTTTTATTTAATAATTCCACAAAATATTTACATGGTTCCTAAGTCAAATCTTCAAACCATGGGACATTTAGAGAATTCCAGCTGCTGTTTCTGTATACTTTATTTCCTTTCCCTTCCTATACATAACCATTTAAGAATTGTTTTGTTCTTTCCTTGCATTGCAAACCAAAAGCAAATACATATATTTGTTAACCTTCCCTCTTCTAGATAAGCTATGCATATATTTTTTAAATAAGACTTTTTAAAAGCAGTTTAGGTTCACGGAAAGATCTAGTGGAAAGCAGAGTTGCCATTTATCCCCCTATCCCCACATATGCACAGCCTTCCCCACTATCAATCTCACACCAGAGCGGTGTATTTGTTACAATCGATGAGGCTTCATTAACCCATTATTATCACCCAAAGTCCATAGTTTACGTTAATGTTCTCTCTTGAGGTTCTACCTTCTATGGATTTTGGCAAATGTATAATGACATATACCCATCACTATAGTATCATGCAGAGTATTTCACGGCTCTAAAACTCCTCTGTGTTCTGCCTATTCATCCTCCCTCCTCCCAACCCAGCTAGGTATACTTCTTCAATTTATTTTTTAAACCTGATATCCTGGAGATTTCTGCAGGATGTTGAGACGTTCTTCATATTTTTTTTATACCTACAGAGTACTCTGCAGTGTGGCTGTACCATAAGTGATTCAATCCCTGTGTATTAAATGGCTACACTATAAAATTGCATTGTATGGCTACATCAAGATTTATTTAACCAATCCATTATTATTGGTTAAGTTTTTATAAAAATTGTTTTGCTATTATAATTAACACTGAGATGAGCTTTTTTAATATATTCCAACACTTTGTTGGAAATTTTTGACTGTGTTACTAGGATAAATTCTTATCAAAACAAGTTATTGAGTATATCATAAAGCTATTGCAAAACAAACTAGACCAAAACTTATGACTTAAAATAACCATCATAAGTTTAGATCACAATTCTGGGGTCAGCAATTTGTGTTGGTTCCATATAGGTAGGTGGTTCTTATTATCTAGACTGGCCTGAATAGTCTGTTCTTATCTGCTAGATGGCGTGAGGGCCAGCTTGTCTAAGATGCCATCAGCTGAAACAACTTATCTCTGCCTCATGTGGTCTCATCCTCTAGCAGGCCAGCCCTGGCTTGTCACGTGATGGCTGGACAGGATTCCAAGAGAGCGAGCAGAGTGCGCAAGACGTGAAATTGGCCCACCATCACTTCTGGTACATTCTATTGGCCAATGCTAGTCACAGGGGCAGCCCAGATTCAAAGACTGGGGAAGCAGACTCCACTCTTGGGTGGGAAAAGTTGTAAAGTCACATTGCAAAAGACACGGCTACAAGAAGGAGCAGGGAATTGGGACCTTGTTTGTGAAAAATCTGCAACTTTGGGTCAAAGGATATAGACCTTTAAAAGCTCCTAGTACACACTAGAGGGTCTCATTTTTTTTAATCCTATTTTCTCTCATAGGACTGTAGTTTATTAGTATAAATAGGCTGTACTTAATTTCTTCCTAGGCATAAATCTCTAGGGGTAATCATGAGTAAAATTTTAGGAAATATGTATTTAGAGCCTCATTTGAGTGCAATGCCTGTGAGATGAATCCATGTCATCCATATCTCAATGAATCCAACTTGGTTACCCCGCATGGGTCTGAGAATTCCATTTTGCTTAGAGTGTAACCCTGTACACTAGATTTATGGGAGAGTGATATCAGTACTTGGATTTAATTTGGATCCTCATGATTCTCTGGAGCTACTCTAGCGTATAATCCCAAATCTATGCCTCCTCCAACTTCCCTAGAAACTTCTGGATTCTCATGGGCTGCTCCAGCTCAGAGTGGAGGTCCTCTCCAGCTGGTGTAGGGGAGGAAGAAGTGCCCTAGAAGACAGGAGAGATGGGTTCTAGCCCTATCTCTGATGTTTATTTAGCTTTGGTCATTGGACAATCATCATCTCTCTGAGCCTCAGTTTTTCACTCTGTAGAATGAGGAGAATAATATCCACCTCATAGAGTCAAGGTCAGAGTGCAATGTAACATGATTTAATATAGTAAACCTAACCTCTTTACTCCCAGCTTTACTATTTGAGGACTGCTTCTTGCTGACAGGAGAAGTGAGGAGGTAGAGTAAACCCCCTTCATTAGCCCACAAATACCTCAGACCTCTCAAGGCACGGGGGTCAGGGCATGTCTTCATCTAAGCATCTGGCTTGTGGCATCACACATTTTACAGGTGTAAGTAGTTAATTTAAGAAGAGTCAGCAGTTATACTGTGCAGGCCAAAGCTTTAAAAAACATGGTGGCCATGCCTGTACCAGTGCTGTGGGTGGCTATGCTACCTCCTTGATTGGGATGAACTCTGCCTGCCTGTGTTTGCACAAGCCCCACCCTCACCACAGAGCACGGAAGCAGGTGTGGAGCAGCACAAGAAGAGCAAACCTGTTTGCTTAAATGTCTGACTCATCACTCACTCAGCTTGACAGGCTTCTGAGCTTGTTTCAGACTTTTTAAAAAAAAGGTGAAGGGTGGAGTGGAAATAGAATCCTTTTATTATGGAGCACTTTCCTGAGGGGTTATTTTCTTGAATGTTAATCCGGACCCAGGCTGTTACTTTAAAGGTGCACTGGAACTGAAACCATTTTGGGGCTGACTGTTAACCCTTTATTGACTTACTCAATAAGGGCAACCCAGTGCTTTGTATAAGGGCTGAGGTGCTTGAAGAGCTGCCTATTGGGAGCTAAGAACCCTGATTTTTCTCTGCAGACTGTGGCCCATTTTTATCATCTGTCCTTAAGACCAGGAAACCCTGCATAGAGAGAAGAAGGGGCTATAGGAGTCCATACAATATCCCTGCGTCTGGCCACTGTGTAATGGGTTTCTCCCGGAATTAAGGTTGAACCAACATTGGTAGCCATTTGCCTAGGATATGGTGGCGACATAGAGTGCCAAAAGAAGTTTGAAAGCAAAAATGCAGGCCCCAGTAGTGGGGGTCAATAGATATGATTAAGCAAGGATATGCAAATTATGACAGAAGGCCAAATCCAACCTGCTGGCTGGTTTTGTTTTGTTTTGTTTTTAATTATTATACTTTATTTCTTTAGAGCAGTTTTTGGTTCATAGAAAAATTGAGCAGAGATTCCCCAAATACCCGCTGCCTCCACACATGCACAACCTTCCCCCCATCTACACCCCCACCACAGTGATACATTTATTACAATCAATTAACTTATATTGATACCTCAAGTCCATAGTTTGCATTAAGGTTCACTCTTGATGTACATTCTGTAGCTTTGGACAAATGTATAATGATAGTATTCACATTGTAGTATACAGAATAGTCTCACTGCCCCAAAAATTCCTCCGTGCTCTATCTATTTCCCACTCCCACACACCCACCCACCCCAAGCAACCACTAATCTTTTTACTGTCTCCATGTTTTGGCTTTTTGCAGAAGGCATATAGTGGCAATCATAGAGTATATAACCTTTTCAGATTAGATTCTTTCACTTAGTAATATGCATTCAAGTTTCCTTCATGTCTTTTCATAACTTGATAGCTCATTTCTTTTTCAGTGCTGAATAGTATTCTATTGTCTAGATATACTATTTATCCATTTACCTAGAGAAGAATATCTTGATTACTTCCAAGTTTGGCAACCATAAATAAGGCTGTTATAAACATCCATGTGCAGGTTTTTGTGTGGACATAAGTTTTCAGTTCATTTGCGTAAATACCAAGGAGCATGATTGCACTTGAGCAGCAATCTGTGGACGACCACTCCTCAGAGACCACTACCTTATTCAAGGTCTCTTTGGCATTTGGAGCACCAGGCCAAGGCTTTCACAATCCGTTGAATCATCAGCCTCATCTGGATGCCTTTCGACAAGGTGTCCTGCACCTCAGGCCTTTGGAGTCAAGAATCTGAATGTATATCAGGTGCCTCAATTCCGAGGCAGCTGGTCTGTGAACCAGGTGTTTGAAAACAACTGCTCGAAACTGCAAAAGCAAACACCTCCTCAACAAATCACCTCCATTCTGATTTTGCATGGACTCTGCCCTTGTTGGAAACATAAAACGCTTTCTTTTTCATCTTGCTGAGACCTCAGGCACTCTGAAGGACTGACCAAACTGCACTGAGAGGGTGGCTTACCTGACGTGGAACATATGCCAAGACAGCAGAGAGCTCATGACACTTAGCAGAGGGCCCTAGAGCTCCCCACTACAAGGACAGGGACAGGCCAGATGTATCCCCTCCTCGCTCTTTGACCTGATGCACTTATCTTCCGGCAGATGTTATTAGTGTGAATTCCACCCCCCTTGCCAGGGAGGGCCAAGAGCAGCAGCCTGCAGGTACAGTTTACTCCCCCTGTGTAGCTGTAAAACAGTGCAAGTGAAACTTCAAAGGTCTTAGGCAGGCGCTGCCCATGGATCCACCTTTCTTCATTAGCAGCCTGTGCAGTCTCCTCAGTGGTGACCTCAACTCCCTTCCCTACCCCACCCACCATCAGGGCTCCCATGAAGAAAGCTGCTTTTATGACATCAGCGGTGATGAAGCTGACCTAATTTCTCCCAGGCTGGCAGAGTCAAGAGCCTTAGTCAATACAGAGACCTCTTCTGTGGGCCTCGGCGAAGCCACCTGAGGGAAAAAAAGAACTGTGACTTGTTCTGAGAGCAGAAGAAACTGGTGTGCAGCTGTGTTAGCCCCAGGCGATTCTGCCCAGCCTCCCAAAGACAGGGAGGAGAGCCCCAGCCTGCCACAGCCAGCCTCTCTCTCTGCTGGGGGCTGGGGTTCCGAAATGTTCTGTCCTCCCACGGATGGGCTCCTGTTAAGGAGAGTTGGTGTAGTCAGTGATATTTCCCTTGAGGAGAGTGGCGGCTTCCTCCCCTGTCATCCCATTTGCTTCACTTACTCAGGGACATGCCAGCCTCATCTTTCTCATCTGTGGTTTCTCAGACCCAACCAAGCTGCTGCTGGCCTCTTTGTTCATAATTTTTCCCCTACCTCGAGTAGCCTTTCTGTGGCCCTCTCTGTCTAACGAACTCCTATTCGTTCCTCAAAACTCTGCTCAGGCTTTGATTCTTCCAAAAATCCTTTCTCCCCACCAGTTAGATTTAATTCCATACATATGATTTGACTCCATCAAGGGCTCTCTAAGTGTGGTCCCCAGACTGGAAGCCTCAGCATCATCTAGAAACTTCTTAGAAATGCAAATTCTCAGGCCTCACCCCCGCAAAAGCATGAAATCAGAACTCTGCGGGTAGGGCCCAGCAGTCTGTTTTATCAACCCCCCAGGGGATTCAGAGGCACGCTGAAGTATGAGAAAGATTGAATTAGTTCAGGTATGTTGCTGTATGTGTTTTCATCTGTATCCCAGAGTGGTCTGTGAACACCTAAATGCTGAGATGGTATTATATTCATCTTTGCATCTGTTATCCTTAGTCCCAAATTAGACATAAGCAGAATGATCATTTTAAAGAAAAAATCTGATAGGTGAGCTCTACCCCATCCTCTCTCCTTACACCCTTCAGTGGCTGAGCCTAGCTTCTGACCCCCTTTCTTCCTCTGGTTCACTATGTTATGGCCACACCCCCTTCTCTCTGTCCCTTAAATGTACCTGATGCCTCCCCATTTCAGGGCCAAGGCCAAGCTGCCCCTGACATTTTGCCTGCCTACTAACCTACTAATTTCTACCAACCTTTAGTTCTTAGCTTAAATATAACTTCCACATGCAAGCCTCTCATAATCTTCCTCCCTAAATACACAAAGTTAGGAGCCCCATGAGACACACGCCTCCCTAGCATCCTGTTCTTTTCCCCTGTGGCATGCTGGTCACAATTGTGATTATCTGATTCTTTGCGTTCATATCTGTCTTCCCCATAAACTGTAAGTTGCACATAGGAGGGCACTTCCTCCCTGTGTCCATCATCATCCTTTGTCCAGGTGTCTTCATCCTGGAGCTTGCAAATTTCCAGGTTCTACTTATAGTTTCTTTCCACAGGCCTGGGGAGTCCCAGGCAATAGGGTTTCTGGCAGACTGACTTGACAGAGCTCGTGACCTGGACTGCACGGTAAATAATGAAAGAGCTACTGGGGAATTTCCTAGTGGCTATTTGATAAATTTGTCTCTGCTGTCCAATTTCCATTTGACTCCCTCTGGTTTCTCTTGGTACCCTGGCACATAGTGAGTGCTTTCATTCTTGACTTTAGGTTTTCTGATATTATCCAATCAAAATAGGAGAATTCTTCATGATCGCATGCTGATTCGTTTTGCAGAGTAGTGCCTGAGCACACTCCCGGGTGCCAGATGCCCCCCAGGTGCCAAGGGCAGAGTGGCAAAAAAGACAATGAAACTTAACCTCGTGAAGCTTACATTCCAACAAACATTTTTGCATTTGTGTTAAAAGAATAGAATGACATGGTCCCAGTAGGAACTATCTTGCTAGATAGCAGAAACCGTGTGCCCTGCAAAGGTGTGCTATGAGTTTAGGGTTGTTCAGGAGACGT
>NW_006441953.1:9733912-9751178 GCF_000325575.1 Pteropus alecto | reverse complement strand
CTAAGTTTCCCCTGAGGGCTTGAGGAGTTTATTCCTGAGGCTGTAATACTCACCCTGAGGTTTCAGCCAGCCTCTAGATCTAGAGAAAGGTATTTACAGTTGTGACAAACTTGATCGTAAGAGAGTCCTATACTTGAGAGTTTACGTGGGGATGGGAAGGAAGCCAAGAGCAAGGTTCCTCATCCTCCAGTGTAATCCACCTTGTACTTGCTCTCCTAACAGCCCGTGTTTTCTCTTCAAAGCAATTCATTTTCCTATGATTATTAGTTTTCTCTGTCTCTGTCTCTCTGTCTTTCTCTGTCTCTCTGTCTGTCTCTCTGTCTCTGCCTCTCTCTCTCTGCCTGCCTCTCTCTCTCTCTGTCTGTCTGTCTCTCTCTCTCTCTCTCTCAATCTCTCTCTCTGTCTCTGTCTCTCTCTCTTCTCTCCTGTCTCTTTTTCTCTCTTTCTCACCTTCCCTCTCCTTGCTCATCTCTGAGCTCATCAAGGGCAGGGCTTCCTCTGCCTTACTCACTGCTTATCTCTAGAAGTTCATTATGTTCCTGACATAGGTGGCACTCTTAAAATAGGGGTGAGGAAGGAATCCTGAAATCTTTCTTAGAACTGCAATGCTTGTGCATTTGATGTTTTAATTTTAAGGCAGATGAGTTTTATTTTGAGACTTATGGACTAATGTAGCCCTCATCGATATTTTTAACATATTTCTTTTAAATTTTTGAGTCAGTCTATTTCATTACAAGTAATCGCTGACTTTTTTGGGAGTTTTTGCCAAGCAGGAAATTTGTATTCTGCTTCTGGCTCTGCCTCTAATTTACTTAAGTAATCTTGAGTAGTGCCTTTGCCTCCCTAGCCTCTGGCCATCGTCCTTGTAAAAGGAGTTGACAGGTCCCTCAGATTCCTCCAACTCTAAAAGCCATCCCTCCCTACTCAGCCAGACCTGGCACTTCTCTAGCACTCTGCCAGGACACTCGTGAGCAGTGGGACTTTCCCTGGAGTTTCTTTTCTGGAGCAGAGGATGATAAGTAGCCATAAAGTGTCACTTCTACCTACCCAAATTACTTCTCCTGCTTTCCACAATGATGTCGGAAGTGCCACCAACCCCAGAAGCCCCAGCCCTGCCAATTCTGCTGATGAACAGGTTGTCAAGATAATTTTCAAGTTCTCCTGAGATGTTAGTCTTCCTCGCTTGCAAGTTGGCCACTGGGATGTCTTCAGACTTTTGCTCCTCTTTGGTGCTCCACAAACTGACTTGTTAGAACCTCTTCTCAGGTGCTGTGTGTCTAGATCTCCTCTAGACCTCGGCTCTTCTGGAGTGGTGACAATGGTTCATGAACCATGCACACCTGCTGTCTAGTTTTAGAGCTGGGCTCACAACATTCAGCTCCTAGTCCCCTATCCCGGCCTCGCCTGATCCCTGCAGACCCGACAGCAAACCGATGATTAGGATTCAGTTCCTCTGGAATTGCATTGCAACTCAGCTGTTCACTGACTTTGAACAAGATGCTACTTATCTGCTTTCCAGGGCAGGGTTTTTTTCACCTGAAAAGCAGTTGTTAAAGACAAACCTTGGCTTCGATTTTCTGCGAAATGACCATTTGCTGCAAAAATGCTTCATCATAGGAAAGTCACACCAGATGGAACTTATCTCTCTCCTTTCTCCTTCCTCTTCCCCTTCCTCTTCTCCTTCCTCCACTCTCTCCTCCCCACTCTTCCTCCTCCACCTTCCTCTCTCTTCCTCCTCTTTGTCTTTTTCTAACGTGACACACACATGCAGAAAAGTTCTCAAAACCCAAGAAAAAGCTCGACACATTTGAATACCTGTGTAAATACCACCCTAGTCAAGAAACAAAATATAATCAGTGCCAGAAACTTCTCAAGTGCTCTTCCCAACAATAAATTCTCCATTCCCTTAGCCATGACCCCTAATCTGATTTTTTTTTTTATTGTTTTCACTTTCTTTGAAAGCTAGACACCAATTTCTTTACTATTTCCTTAGGGTCCTTTATTCAACAATAATAATAGCTATCATCTATCCAGTGCTTCCTGTGGGGCTGGCATTGTTTCAGGTGCTTTACAAATACAACTCTTTCCATTCCTACAACATTAGCAAATAGGCATTAGGATTGTTATCCCAGTTGTACAGATGGAGAAACTGAGGCACAGAAGATTAAGGAACTGAGGTCACACAGCTAGTAAGGAGCCTGGATTTGAACCCAGGTAGTCTGGTTTCTGAGACCTCGCTCCTATTGGCTGTACTCCTCATTAAATAGGATCTAGAAGCCTCACGGAAAAAAAAAAAAGATGTGATACCCATGAAGTCCCTCTCACAGATGTGTAAGAAAAAGACTGAATAATTATAGCAGCAATAGTATAGGTTCAGAACTGAGGCAACCAAACTCTGCTTCTATCTTTTTAGTAAAATCAATTTAGAGGTGTGTATGTATGTGTGCGTGTGCGTGTGCGTGTGTGTATGTGTGTGTGTGTGTGTGTGTGTGTGTGTGTCCTTATCCTTTCTAGACATCATGTTCATTTCAAAGCTCAGTTGTCTAGCATCACCTTTGGTAATCTCTTACCATACAGATGGGGCCAAATATCCAGGTGCCCAAGCCACTTCAGATTCTCCTGGCCCCCGAAAGTGACTCTTACTCCCAGAACAGCATAACAGCTTTCCCCAAACTTCTTGCCATGAAGAACTGCTTTTCGCTATTCCTCTGCCTTGACAAACTTTTATTATTCATTGTTCCTGATCACCAGGAGATAAATAATTATAACTAGTACACCTTAGCTCTTAGCTGTGTCAACTTGGGCAAGGCACTTAATGTCTCTGAGCCTCAGTGTCCTCATCTATGAGAAGGGAATCACATTATTTCCCTTAATGGGTTGTTATGACTATCAGATGAGACAAAGAGGGCAAAGTGCCTAGCACAGAAAAAGTAAATATTTGCTGTTTTTTTTTATTAAGTAGAAGGTAATGATAGTTATTTCACATGAGTTTGTCTTGAATTCTAAACCAAAGTAAAGATGCTTAACCATTTATTTTATGCTGTTCATCTTTACTTAAGATACATGAATTATGCTAGACTTTTAACAAAAAAATTTTAACAAAAAATATTTAAATTAGTTTATGACTTGCCCTTTCCTTATTTCTTTGTAGAAATCCAGCTATCTTAGGATCCCAGGTAAAAAACAATGAGGGGCCTAAGTTTTAGCCACGGAGAGTTTTGAGTATTTACAGATTTTGTGCTAATTGGCTTTTTACCTCAATTACCTAATCAACCCTCGATTATTTGAGGACTGCAGTCCAGTTGGAGGACTGTCCTTGGCTTCCTCCTGCTTTCTTTATCGGTCCATTTTATGTCTTGTTGGCTTCTTTCACCAAAGATCAAGAGGGATTTTGACCAGTGGAGGATAGAAAAAGAGAATCAATTTATTAATTGTTATTAAGGTTGAAAGAAGAGGGTGGAACTACTGTCCAATATGCATTTGAGATTTTAATCATTTATGTCATTCCGGCGTTTAGTTACTATGAAGAATTAAGATTTGCCTATATATCAGTTGCTGGGCATTTGGACAGACAATGTTGTAGGAGTGGAAAAGTGGAGTGTTGTGGTCAGCACCACGTTCAAGTGTACCATCTCTCCTCGCCGCCTCTGTGATCTTGACCCAAGCCTCTCTAAGCCACATTTTCCTTACCTGTAACATGAAAATAATGACATCTCACTCTGAATATTAAATAAAATGATGCATGTAAAATGTTTGACATCCAGCAAGTACTCCATAAGAGTTAACTTCTTTCTCCCGACTCTTCCTAGTTGGTCCATGAAAACAAGGTGATGAGTCAATTCAGTGAAAAATAAGAATAGAAGTTGGTGATCTGGCTCCACTTAGCCAAGTAATTTATTCCTTGACTATATTGTCATCATGTGACTGGTGTTCTGAAATTGTTTAGAGAGAGCCTAACTGTTATAGAATAGTCACAAAATTTTGAAGGGAAAAAATGGAGAAATGTCTAAAAAGGCATCAAGACCTGGATCCACTCCTTCACCTCCAACACACTCCTTACACTGTTAAGTCAACGTTTCAGATGATGATGATGATGATGATGATGGTCATCATCGGCATCATCATATCATCATTTTACAATGTTCCTGCATATGCATTGTCTCATTTCATTCTTCATAAAGACTCTGTGGGATGGTAGATTATAGGTTGTTATCTCCATTTTCTAATGAGGAAAATGAAACTCAGGGAGGTCAAATGACTAGTCCAAATGCACACTTCTAATCAGTGGATGAAAAAAGATTTAAACACATCTCATGACTCAAGATCCAGAGAATCTTTTTTACCACTTCAAGTTGCTGGGCATAAAATAATGATTCTGTCTTATTTATTTCTGGATATTTGGCTTATATTTAATTCTGCTTTTAACTTTTTCATTTTCTTTCAGAAGATCTACTTCTCTCAAAGAATTATTTTAAACCTTGGCACGATCATATTCATTTATTTTATTGTAGATCAAATTCTGTTGTAACAAGGTTATCAGATCTCTCTCTGTGTGCATTTTTTCTTTTCAGAAGCTATTCAATAGCTCGTTTAAAAAGAAAAAGAAATACTTTCCATTTAAAATCTCAAGTGAACTTGAACCATTTTTTTGAGTTTGCTGTGATGAAACTTAATTTCTATGCTATGTGGGATTCATACTACTTCTTGGATGACAAACAGTTTTCCAGTACAGAAAAATGACCTCTTCCAAGAACAATAGAAATGAAAGAGAATAAACAAACAAGCAAACAGACAATTGAAACAAGAAGAGTTATAAATAGGTTGGCTCACTTTAAAATGTTGGAATATTCATAAAATAATAAAAATTTAGAATAATAAATAAATGGCTACCTATTACAATAGCCTTCAGAGAATGACTCTAACTTTAAGTCAAATACATATATATTATACATAAATATATATGTTATATGTAGAGAGTCACAAAATTCTCTCACTACAACTGAGACGCTCAAAGAAAATGTAGCTTCTTTTTTCTTCAAAACTGGTCATAACCCTCATAAGTCTCATCCTAGAGAGTATCCAAGAAAATCCAGACACTAATAATATTTTAGTCTCTTCTGGTTTAAAGTCTCCTTTCCTATTAAACAGTCTATTCCAAGTTCAATTGGGAATTATCTGGAAAATCCAACTATAAAAACTTTCTTCAGGATAAATCTGTCCCTTGAGATACATAGCCTTTTGAAGAGTGACCTTTCCTTTCTCTTCCCCAAGATGGTGTCTATACACCCTGGGGAACAGTGGGAGACACTCTCTATTCACATGGTATGTCTGGATAGACCGCCTCTCTGGACTGGTGGGGTTCACTCTGGCTTCTTGATCCTGCTATGCTGACCCTGCTACTAGAGACCATAGCCTGATCATTTGTCCCTGCATACTATGGCCGCTCCTGACAACCCCCTCATCTTTGCCAGTCCCCTCATCTACTTAGGAACTCTGGGTTCTCTCTCAGGGGCACAAGGGCTCCTCTATTTATGAGGAACCAGAATCATGATCTTGGACTCATGGTGAAGAACTGCCTTCCATCACCTCCACATCTTTGTCCCTGGGTCATGTTAAAACCAAATTCTCAACCTAAATGCCTACAAGCTCTTTGCATTAGGCCTGGAGAAGTTATCTTCTACCTTTTCCTACAATATCCCCAAGATGATCTGGATGCTTCTAAAGCATCTCACCCTCATCTTGAGTTTTCTTTCCTGAGTTGTTGGCTCTGACCCACTTTCTCTTCTACCATACCCCATTTTTCCTCCCCATCTTGATTCATAAGTGGAAGGAGTATTTTTTCTGCATTGGAGAAGAAACTATAGATCAGAGTCTTCTGAGCTTGAACTTGATATGTATTGGGAGTTAAAAAATTTCAGACTGGCTTTAAAGAGTATTATCTCGGCTGTTATATTTCTTTTGAATGTCAAAAGCTGCATGTTCTTTCTTGAATTCATGCTGTAGTAATCCCAGACCTTCAAATAGATGCCTGTGGTACAACTGGGAGAAAAGTCAGTACATTAATGTAATTTCTTCAAAAACTATTATTTAAAAACTGCTGTGTTAAATTAGAAATATAAGAATATACTCTCATCATAAATATTCAACAATACAAAATATATAGTGAAAAGAAAAATCCCATTTTGCCTTATATTCCATACTACCATCCCCTTTCCTCTCCAGATATACCCATCATAAATAGTTTAGATTAGACCCTTCCAGACCATTTTCTACATGTTTATATACATATATATGTGAAGGCACAAAAGTATGTTTTACTTTTACTTTTATTGAAAGTAAAGAATATTGTGGTATAGCCTTATTTTACCTAACAAGCTTGTAATCATTCCATATCAGTACCTATAGGTCAACCTCATTTTTAAAAATTGATGCATAGAAGTCCATAGTGTAAATGAATGACTATTTAACCATTTTCATGATGTACATCTAGATTGTTTGATGACTCTTAGCTCTTATAATAGTGCCACAGAAGACATCCTCCTTTACAGCTCCTCGTACGGCATTTCATGAGTTGCAAACATGTATGCCTTATAAGAAGCTAGTATAAAAAGTGGTGACATTCCATATCTATTCTGTGACTACCTATAAACATGAAAAGAAATGCTGTAGGGTGTTTCCATTTCCAGATGCTAAGCCTCTACTTTAATTTGGTTCATTATTCTTCATTTTTACCACTCAGCCAGTTCCTCTGAAATGGCACAGTCTTCAACATGTTTTTCTTTCTATCAAAAAGTACCACAGATCAGTGGAATGAGGGAAACCCAATGTATTGAACCATGTGCATAGGTGTGAGAGTATTTTTAATATCAGTATTTCAGAGAGTAAAGTCGAAAGTCACAGTCCTTCATCCTAATGAGTGCAAGAGGGTAGTGTTTCACCTGGCGGGGGAATCCTGGCACCAGATTATCACAGTGGTGGCTGCACACTGCAGCATCTTGCTTAGGATATTGTTGTTGTGATGGAGACTTGAAATGCTTGCTCTCATTCACTGTACAGGCTCCTCAATGGAGCACTGGCTTACTGTTCAGGACACAGAGACCAGTTCTCTTGTCACATGTTTGTTGCTACTCAGTCTAGTGGTTCACCACTGTGATGGCTCCATGCTCCCTTCTTTGCTTCTGTTGTTTCTACTACCATAGGCTCCATCATATTCTCTCTCTCAGCCAAATCACTCTCAAACATTTTCAGCACTTCCACTGAGCTAAGCTTCTATGCCAGGGTCTCTCATCCGTCACTGGCTAGATGAGCCCCTTCGGGTCAGGTGCTCATCCCTGGTACTACCAGCTGTGACGAGGAAGGCATGCACGGCCACATGATACAAGGCTTGCAAATTAAGGAATTTCAAAGAGGAAGCTGTGATGGACATTCAGAGACATCACAGAAGGGAATAGAGTACCTGGCAGGTGCTTTGCATGCCTGTCTGGTGTATCTGGAAAGGGCATCCTGCTAAAACTTTTGTCAGGAAACTCCTTGTCAGTATTTTCAGCCTCCAGGAGCAACAGAAGGAGCCATGTAGATTCCATCTGATTGTAATGTGTTTCTCAGAGAAATAAATAGCCCAAACTCAAGCACACTTCCGGCTGTCAATTTTTTACAAACACCCTGAAACTCAATGACAGTTCTTGAAGATCGATATGGTCCTCTGACAGAGAATTGATTGTTCCAGCTGAGATCTTAATGAGATTGTTCACACTATTAAGGAACCGCCAACTCCAGCATATTATAATGACAATGACGGGACCCTGTGAATACAGAAAGCAAAGCAACTTTCCTGCTCATTTCTTTTTGAAAGCACCAACCCATAACAGCAAGGCCTTCTTGTTAATTAGTTGTTAATTATTGAGACAGCTCATGAAATGTTTATTAAAGAGCTGGCCCTCTGGCAAAGAAAAGAACCTGAGAAAGATTGAATTGAAGTGCAATTTAAAGGAATGAGTAAGATTTACACAGTTGACTGGCATCAAGGCAATTCTAGCACCTTGCCCTTCTGGTAAGAGATGAGAGGTACTGTAGAAATGCATAGTAAGCAGAATAGAATAGATGAAAATATAATAGATGCATAGAGCTGGAAGGAACCTCAATAATCGTCTTCCCTCACTTTACGGATTGGGAAACACATGTAACAGAACATAAATGAACTGCCCAAGTTCATTCACACTTCTAGTTGGTGTCCCAATAATCAATTCAGCCCAGAGAACTCATCACTACCAGCCCGCTGAAAGGCAAGTGATGGAGCATTTGGCTTGGACCGCTCATTCACAAGGGGCCTCTATTCTAGTATGTTTTCTTTATCCTCAAATGAAGTTATAACATATATAGTCAAAGTGACACAGTGACAGATTTAAAATTGTCCTTCATATAACTTGAAACTTGTGTTCTGTTACTGCATAACCAGACCATGCTATGCTTGATGCATTGTAAATTAAGACTTTTAAAATAAATTTTGTGTGAACACTCATATTATGCCATCGATTCATTTTTAACATGTGTATATTTAAAGTATACCACAGTTTTGTAACCTTGTTTTGGCATTTAAATTTATTTAAATGGTTTCTTTTTTATCGTAAATATAATTTATTTTTATTTATTTTTATTCAGGTATAATTGACATATTAGTTTCAGGTGTACAACATAATGATTCAATATTTGTATATACTGAGAAATGATTACCAGAGTCTAGTTAACATCCATCACTATACATAATTACAAAAATTTTTTTTCTTGTGAAGTGACCTAGGTCTTTCTTTGAAAACCTCTTAGAGGTCTTGTCCACTGCTTCACACTTTCTTTGTAGAACATCACTTTCATAAGTGATATAAGTTTACTCAGAGTCAGGTTGTAATTTTCTTAAAAACAAGGTGTCTTAGTCCACTTGGGCTGCTATTGCAGAATACCATAAACTGGTAACTTAGAAACAACAAAAAATTATTTCTCACAGTTCTAGATGCTGGGAAGTCCAAGGTCAAGGTGCTGGCAGATTCGGTATCTAGCGAGGGCCTTCTTAGTTCATAGATGGTTGTCTTCTTCCTGCGTCCTCACATGGTGGAAGGGGCAAGGGAGCTCTCTGGAGTGTTTTTTATAAGAACAATAATCTCATGAGGGCTCTACCCTCACGACCTAATGACCTTCCAAAGGCCCTACCTCCAAATACCATCATATTGGGCATTAAGATTTAACATATGAATTGGGGGGAGTCACAAATACTTAATCTATAACACAGGGCATTCTGTGCTGCACATCTATAGGGTTATCAAATGGAATTCAGACCATTGCTCTCCATCTCCTGGTAGGTGTGAACTACCTGAATGCTACTCTTGATAAACTCTTAGGAAAGAGCAGTTTATATTTTCATTTTCCATATTAGCCATTGTGATATATTTGGAGCAGCTCTGTAATATGCCTTCAAGCCCATTCCCATGCACAGTAAAAGTAAAGTAAGAATGTTAAATAAACTTTTATTCTCCCTTGAAAAGTTGCTATGTCTTTTTACCTTTGCCTTCTGCTTTAAGTAGCTATTTGGAATGCATTGCCGGATTATGTCAAATTTATAATGAAACTCTGTAGAGGCTCTATGTAGCACCTGAGAATTGAAAGGAAAGATGCATCCTAATCTTGAGAGAACCCCTAAGTTCCCCACACATTCCCCGTTATATGGAGCCAGGTGTTCAATCCCACCTGACTCAGCCAAAATTTCTCTCCTTGTCTCATTTCTCTTCTAAATTTTACTGCCTAGACGCAGTGGTTCTCAAATGTCAGCCTGTGCAAAGATCAGCTGAGGACTGGTATAAAACACAGAACCCAGTCTTTCTCCCAACGATTCTGATTCATTAGGCCTGGGGTAGGCCCCAGAAATCTGCCTTTTTAAGAAACACTGTAGGAATTTTTGTGGCAGGCATCCTAGGACCACACGAGAAATTTCTGATCTGCCCTCATTTTCTCACTAGGTCCCTTGGAGAGATGCATGTCTTCTCTCTGAATTATTGGCTTTATCTCTCCAGTACGATGATTCATTTGTGAAATATCTTGATTGAGGGCCCTCTTCAGCCAGCCTAACTCCCAGGATTCACCTCCCCTCACCTTGTCTCTTCAGGGAGATGGAAGGAGGTTGGGGAAGAGCAGACCCCAACCAGAACCTCCCCACCCGCAGAACCTCTTTTTCAGGCTCACTTGCATTGCCTGTGAACAATCTTTCAAATGGATTAGGGAAAAGGCCAAGTTCTGGTGAATTAAGTACATTCAAGTGGAGAATGACCGTTCAGAATCAAAAGCTGTACCTACCTATAATATATATTGCAACTGACATTCTGGCTTGAGTTATAAATAAATACATCTAAAGAACCAGATGGAAAGTTTCAAAAACATTTTCTGCAATGATGCTGGGTATCACAGCTAGGCTGCTTTCAATCTCCTGCTGTTCTAATTAATTGGGCAGCCATTTTTATTGATCGAGTGTCTCTTTTGATTGGTTGCTACCTTTGCTATGCCAGTTGTTAAATATTTGCACTACTAGAATCAGTATATAATTTTTCTCTCAAAATACAAAAGTCCTACGACTATCTCAAGTCTTGTGAATTAGTACTCACACTTTGTAAGTGATATAAATAAGTCGTACGGCTCACATTTTAAGTGAAGGGCTACACTAAGCCAGGTTAATATTTGTCCTGTAAGATTTCTTCTAAAAATCAATAATATGGACCTGATGCATGAATATCTCCATGTTCTTGTGTATACTGTTATAGGAATTGCTTTTCAGAGCACACATAAGGTTGGTGATTTAATACCCCAAATACTCCAGCAAAAAGATGCCTTTAACTTTCTTGGCCGCATCCTTAGCTTGGTTTCCTACAGATGGTACTCTGCTGATTCATTTCCTGATGGTGCACTCAAGTTGATTGTTTTATTCTTTCGAAGAATGATACAAATTGCACAGTTTGCTTAGGATTGGGTGATAATAGGTTGGGCTGGGTTTTGCAGTTGAGAAAGACCACTTGAGCTTATAATAAGAAATATATGATTTAGGTTCACCGAATAAGGCTGAGGAAGTATTTATAAATAATTATATGTCTCGGTATATGTGTATGTATATAGTTAAATTTATTTTTAACCATACATAGAATGTAAATTAAATATAAAAATAGTCATATACATGGTAATGCAAAAGCCACTATTCCATTTAAAATTTGTTTACTTGAGCTCCAATTTTCAGAGTAAGAAGAGTATTCAATTCTTAGCCCTCGTTTTACCTGACTTATCAGTGGAACACCTGAGAAAACTGACTCTTTTCTTCATTTCTCTTCTAGAATATCATGTGAGGTTGGTTTTCTCCCTACCTCCTTGGCTGCCCCATCTGTTAGTCACCTTCGCTTATGCTTCCTATTCTGACCTCTTAGAATTGAGGTGATTAAGATTTAATCTTTGGATCTCATCTCTAGCTAGACTCGCTCCCCCCACTTTCAGACTTGCATATCTAATTTCTTCGGCAACATTTCCACCTGTATGTCTAACAGACATCTCAAACTGAATTTGCCCAAGACAGAACTCTTAATTTACGACTCCCTCCAATCTACTCTTTTTGTTTTTCCTATCTTAGTAAAAAGTGGCTCCAGTATTCTCTTTGCTCCAGCCAAAACCTCAAACTCATAACTGACCGTTCTTCTTTTCTCATACTTTATATCAAATCCATCAGCAAATCCCGTCGGCTCTTCCTTCAAAATATAATCTGCCCACCTCACAATCGCCATCAGCCTTCTCAGTCCAAGCCTTTGTGATTGATCTGCTTTGTTACTGTCATGGCCTAACTTATGAAACTCTCTGTCTCTACCCACCTCCTTAGTTTTTTCTCAGGACAGCAACCAAATGACCCTGTTACTACTTAATTCCAATCATATCACTTTTTTGTTCAAAACCCTCCAATGGTTTCCCAAATCACTCAGCGCCAAAGCCAAAACCCCCTCAGTTCCCTAGAAAGCCCTATCCTACCCACCACATCTAACCTTATCATCATTATTCTTATGCTTGTTCACTCTGCTCCAGTCTCATAGACTCCTCTGCTGTTCCTCCAACATCTCAAAGATAACTAATATAAATAAAGCCTATAAGTTTGGCCATATCTTTGGAAACTTAGATTTCAAGACATCACCTACCATTCTTAGAATATTAAATTTAACTGTGATACAGGCTGACTGTTCTTTCAAGCCTTATTAGATGATTGTGTGTTTTGTCAAGGAAAAGTTATCTCATTTTCCATTATTATTAACATATTTTATTTCTAAAGTTTCAAGGAAAGGTAATGGATGGACAGTAAAATTATGAGTTCACCAGGTGAAGAAGTACATCAGTTAATTATTGCTAGGTGACAACGGCCTCAAAACTTAGTGGTTTAATAAATTGATTTTTGACGAGGCTTCTAAGATCACTTAATGGGGAAAGAAGAGTATCTTCAACAGTGTTAGGACAACTAGCTATCCACTTGAAAAGAATGAAGTTGGACTCGTACCTCACACCATACACAAAAATTATTGCAAATTAGATCAAAGACCTAGTAACAGAGCTAACATCCTAAGTCTCAGAAGAAAACATAGGAGTAAATCCTTAGTATCTTAGATTTGGCAATAGTTTCATCAATATAACAATAAAGCACAAGCAATAGAAGAGAAAAATAAATAAATTGGACTTCATCACAATTGAAAACTTTTGTGCATCAAAGACACTATCGAGAAAGTAAAAAGACAACCCACAAAATCGGAGAAAATATTTACAAATCATATATCTGATAAGGGTCTAGTATCTAGACTTTCTAAAGGACTCTTACAACACAACAATAGAAAGAAAAACACCTCAATTTTTAAAACAAGCAAAGGACTTGAATAGACACAGACATTTCTCCAAAGATAGACAAATAGCTAACAAGAAAATAAAAGATGCCCAACATCATTAGTTGTCAGGGAAACAAAAATGAAACTTATGATAAGATCCCACTTTGCATCCACTCGATGGCTACTAAAAGAGAGGGAGAGGGAGAAGGAGAGAGAGAGAGAGGGCAAGAGAGAGAGAAAGTGTTGGCAAGGATGTGGAGAGAAGGTGTGGAGAAATTGGAACCCTTGTGCATTGCCAGTGGAAATGTAAAATGGTGCAGCCACTGTGGAAAGCCTTTTGGTGATTCCTCAATAAATTAAACATAGACTTATGACCCAGCAATTCCAATTCTAGGTATATACTCAAAAGAATTAAAAACAGCTGAAAACCAGTTGTTCAAACAAAATTTTTTACACAATTATTCGTAGCAGCACTATTCACAATAGCTAAAAGGTAGAAATAATACAAATGTCCATTAACTAATGGATAAATAAAATATGGTATATCCATACAATAAATATTATTTGACCATTAAAAGTAATGAACTACTGATATATACTACAACATGGATGAACCTCAAAAATATTATGCTAAAGAGAGAAGCCAGGCACAAAAAACCACATACTGTGTGCTTCTCTTTATATGAAATATCCTGAATAGGTAAACTCATAGAGGAAGAAAAAAGATGTGTTGTTTTCAGGGCCTGGAGAGAGGGGGTAATGGAGAGTGATTGCTTAATGGGTATGAGGTTTCCTTTTGGGGCAATGAAAATATTCTCAAACTAGATAGTACTAATGGTTGTACAATATTGTGAATATAATAAATAGCACAGAACTGTACACTTTAAAATGGTTAATATGGTAAATTTTATGTTATATAATAAACAACAAAAAAACTTAACAGCTTGAAACGATAATTTATGAATCGTCTGGGGCTTTTCTTCTGTTGATTCCACCTGGGCTTACCCATGTGCCTGCATTCAGATGTTGCATGGAAAGTCCCAGCTAGCCTCGCTCACATGCCTGGCAGTGCTTCTTCATGTGGCCCCTCAAATTTTTGTAATCTAGACTGGTTTTCTTACATGGCAGTCTCAGGGCGATATTCTAAGAAAGATACAAAGCTTTCTGAGGCTTTGGCCTGGAACTCACACGGTATCACTGCCATCACATTCTATTACTCTAAGCAGTTTGCAAGTCCGGCTCAGATTAAAGGAGGGAAAAATATATGTCACCTCTTAACTAGAGGAGTAACAAAGTCATCATGAAATGAGAAATTGTTGCAGTCATCTTTGAAAACAACCTACCACAAGTATCATTTATCTCATTCGCATCTTCTAATGTATATTTTATCAGATTTTTATTTTTTAGACTAATACAAACGATGGATTAAAAACCAAATAGCTGGGCTTAATTTAGATAACATTTGAGGATCACAGTTGTGATAAATATACCATTTTTTCCAGGCTTTGGCTTAAAGCAACTTATATTTTTGGGATTCTGTTGGATTCTTTCTGGCCTCTAGATTCCTAAGAAATCTTGGTAATACTCCTCGCTCTTATAACTTTAGACTGCCTTTAACTGGGTTTCTGTATTGCAGAAATTTTCACACACACACACACACACACACACACACACACTCACACACTCAAACACACACATATGCTTACTATAATTGTATGTATAAAGCCCTATGAGAATAACAATAATTTAATTTCAAAAGTATCTGATTGCATAATGACCACCACAGTAACCTTCCTTTTCCAAGACTAGCTCTTCTGCATTTTGCATACATTATTGGTGATCCTTAAAAAATTGTTACGTAAACAAATGAATCCAATGCTAGGTAAATATTTGTGGTTTGGAGTTACTTTGAATAATGCCAGCGGCTTTTCAGTTTATGAAAGAGTGATCTAACAATTAAAAGAATAATAGAATGAGGTAGAGCGAGTTGCTGAGAATGTGAGATTGAGGAGGTTTCTTCAGAGGGAGCTGCTGCGTATTTTATTTTCTGTTTGACTTTGCTATCATGTGGAAGTTTGATATGACTAAGAAACGCATTCCCCTGATTAAATGTGAATGTGAATGTATTATCTGTGAGTGACATCATTATATGTAAGGAATCTGGGGACAAGATTCTTCCAGTTTGGTCTGTACAACTTATATGTGGTAGGACTCTCCTAGAAGGGTTCTAGGCCCAGACTCCTAGAAGCATTGGGTGAAGTGCCGAGAGACAAGACAGAAAGCGAGTCCTAGTGACAATTTTGTACCCTAACTTTTAAACTCTCCTGAAGTCACTGTAATAAAATGAACTTAGTTCAAAAGTTACAAATACAGCCCATGAAGTGCCCCTATGATCAAATCTCTGAGTCAGAAGAGAGATGTGGAATGCCCCGGTGTGATAAAAACAGATCTGTCTTGTAACTTTGGCTTACCCATCTGTCAAGCGATGAAAATGAATACAGCAGTAGATGCACACCTCTCTCACTTCCTCTCTCCTATTCAAGGAGGACTGTGAGAATTCACAGTTGATCAGAAAGCAAAGTAACAATGGCATGTTGCAGCGGACGGAACTTGTAGCGAGATCTGTGAAATCTGACAGAAGATAGGAAGTGTCCAATTCAGCGAGATTGGATGGGCATTAAGGCAGTTCACATCTTCAGAGCTCGAGGTTGTCTGGAATCCTTTTGGCTAAGGAATGCCAATGACAAGGGAAATCCCTGCCTCACTATTTGCATGTGGATTTAGAAGGAAATGTACATTTGATTTCTGTGTAACTTTATAGTCAAAATGAAACTACAATGTGAATATTAGAGTGTGTGAAACTTCTTAGTCTGAAGTCTAACTGCTGTGGCATTCAAGAAATCATGCCGCGTAATAGCAGCGCTCAATATATACACCGTCTTTGCAACAAGTGACCACTGATGTTCAGACCCTAGTGTTCTGTAGACTCCAGCAACCCAAATAAAAGCCAAATAAGATCATTGTAATTAGGTTGTTTGTTTTTGTTTTTGCTTTTAATCTGTAAGTCCCCTTTCCTCTTTTTTCCTTACAATTTATGGGTTGAAGAAATGAGGTCCTATGTCCTATACTTTTTCCCACCGTCTGGATTGTACCGATTTTATTTCCTATGGTGTCATTTAAAACATTTCTCTGTCTCCTGCATTATCTTAAAAACTGGGAATCACATCTAGAGGTGCAATCGGATTCAGGTGTTTTGTTTGTTTGTTTTTGGCTTGAACGCTTCACAGATGATGATGTGATGATTCCATCAGGAAGCATGTACTGTCTGCCTACGTCTTTTTCTGTAACATAATGTAGTGGCTTAATTCATTATATTATCAGGAGTTAAAAATGACACTATTCTATTATTTCTGCCTCATTTATTATCTGAAATATTTCCATAAAAAGAAATTTGCCTTCGTCAACAATTTAGTTACCCCAATATCTGTACAGTGTAAGTGGGGTAAATGTTTGATTCTTTCCCTCTCTACCGGTTTTCAAAAATAATGAGTTATTTTCTAGCTTCTGTAAAGATGACCAATGAGATTTCCCCTCCACATCTTGATGTGCTTTAATCTACTACAATTCTTGATTCTCGGGTTTATTTTCTTTAGCAGAGGGGAGCCTCTTTAGTTTAGCTTTCATGTCCTTTTGACACCTCTCTCTAGTCTCTGAAGTTCTCTTGCTTTCTATTATGACAAGATGATCCAGGCTCACTCTGTTGTATGTAACTTTTTTTTTGTAGGTAACATTTTTAGTGATATCTCTCTATATTGTACTTTTCCTATTTTTCAGTTAACTGATCAACAGCGAAGAGGAGTGGTTGTTAAGACTTTCCGGATCTATCTCCCACCTTTTAACTTATTTTCTATGTGACTTGAGAAACTTTGCTCAAAATGGGAATCATAATAATTGTACTTACCTCAAGGCGTTGCTACAAGGACAAACTGAGTTAATATATGGAAATCATTCAGAACAGTACCTAGCACATAGTAAAAACTCAATAAATGTTAGTTATTATCATTTGGCCCAATAAGACTGATTTAGTATACCATCTTCCTGAATTTTTTGAAGTATATCTGTCTACAGCCATGCTACCCTGAACAAGCCCGATCCCATCTGATCTCGGAAGCAAAGCAGGGTCAGGCCTGGTTAATACTTGGATGGGAGACTACCTAGGAAGACCAGGTGCTGTAGGTGTAAAAAAATAAGAAATAAGGGATTGTAAACTGACAAGGTCCTTGCAATCTGTAAGGTCAACCAAGGGTTGCCTCGCCTTAAAAAAAAAAAGAAGAAGAAGACACGGAAAACAAGAAAAACGTGGGATCCAACTCACGAGAAAGATAGAGATT
>NW_006441953.1:9716724-9733882 GCF_000325575.1 Pteropus alecto | reverse complement strand
GTGATTATACTCTATATTTATTTGTTTCCTGATATTTTTTTCATAACAGACCATCACAGGCATTTTGTTTTATCTAATAAACATAAATTCTAAAAACTGTGTAAAACTATTAGGTGGTATGTACTATAATTTATCAACTTACAGGCTTTCTCATAAAGAACAGCTGATTTCCATTTTTTCCCATTATAAATGACATAGCAGTGAATATCTTTGCGAATAGGAGTTTTGGAGTTTTTCCGTATGTGCTTAGCATTTTTTTTTTTACTATAAATTTCCAAAAGTAGAATGACTAAGTTATGACCAAATTTATTTCTCAGCGGTTTATATCGATTCGTATTTACCTTGCGCTTTTAGCCTGTTTTAAAAAATATTTATACAATGTCAATTATTTGTCATGTTCTTTTACAAAAGCCAATGATACAAATAAGCCATTTAAGTCGACCAGCTTAGAGATAGACTAATAAGGCCACAATCTCTGGGCTGAGCATATACACTAACATCTTGAGTCAAACCGGTGAGGTTGGAGAAGATTTGGCTGCCAGGGCCTTGAATGTGGTGGGAGGAAAAGGGGAGCAAGCAAGCCAGCACTGCGAGTGATCTAGCAATTGGGGTCTGCCTTTTCTGAGCTGATGTGAGACCACAGTCATGTGAAACAACCACCAAGAGATGATAACGACTCAGCAAGAAGACTTGAGCTTGACGAGTGCAAAGTGTGTTGGGCGGGGAAACAAGCTTGCCTCTTGCAGGGCCCTGCTGCCAATTTTCTTGTACAGCTGCAAGCATAAAGGGGCCTGAAATCTGACCCTCCACTGGCCCAAGCAATAAGCCCTATTGCAGATATCAGCCTTGCAGCAGTGGCCTCCCAGAGAAGCAGACTTTTGCAATTTATCCACCCAGAGGTGTCACTTTCGAATTCACACTAAGGCTTTGTGGTGCCAGATGTGACCCTGATAATTCTTCCCACTTAGAAGCTTTAAACTTGACAGAGAGGGAGCAGGAGAGTGCTTAACTGTTGTTTCTCTACAGTCAAGTTTTTATGGAAACTTCCCATCCCTCCATCTGTGAAATTTGCTTAATGGATTTCAGAGACCTGAGCCAAAATGGAAATGACTGGACCCCAAAGGCTGGGGATCCATCCCACTGTGCATTACCTGGGCTACTCCTAAACACCACTAAAACTCCCTTCTAAATTGCTACCCCTTCTCAAATATTCATCTTAATTTAGCTGACCTTGTAGTCTAATGATTATGCCACAAACACTAGATGACAAAAACGTGTATTTGAATTCTGCCTTCACTATGCTATCTGTGTGAGCTTACTTTCTTACTCACCTGCAGTTTCAGATAAAAGCACCTTGTAGGGCTCTTATGAGGATTAAATGAGATGCTGCATATACAATGTCAGGCATGTGTTAAGTGTTTAATGAATGTGAACTTGCACTGCTATTGTGCATTTGAACAATCTTCGTCCTCTTCCCCACCCACTCTGGTCCAATTTTTGGTATGGCATGGGTTTTCTCTTGTGTTTGGAATAGTTTTGTTTGTATTATACAGCCTCGATTCTTGCATCTGCATGCTCAGTGCAGCAAGAATGGGGAGGGGGACTGCTCACTTCTGAAACTCCCAGAATGATTGCCACCTTCATTAGCTTCCTCTCCTTTTTCCTCAAGTTGAATTCTGCACATCTCCTTAGGCATCCAATATTGCTCACCCGCATACACCTCTTTCTCTTCAATTAAAATGAGTAAGTCAAACGGATAAAATGTTCCTGTCAGCACTCACTCAGGTAAATTGGTTCTCAATATTTGAAAGGAGAGAGAGAGGGAATAGAAATGACTTCAGTGCCAGAGTTCTGGCCTAAGAGCCTCCAGCCCTCTGGCAAAAGCATAAGGTGCAGAGCTCCACCCAGTTTTGGGGAGATCCCTCCCTTCCACCATCTGCTTAAAATTAAAATATTGCCATATGGCAAAGAAAGGTTTGAACTTGCCCACTGCTTCTCTCATAGACAGAGGTAAAAGAGGAAAGAAGATTAAATAACAGCCAAACTTTCCTTCCATTCCAAGGAGAAAATTCTAGATTCAAGTCCTGTGATAGAATACAAGAGGCGGTAAGGGCAGGGCGGTGAGAGAACTGGAGTCAGAAGACTTAGTTTCGGTACTGGTTCTGTCCTTCATTTGCTTTATGAGCTTGGGCTAGAACGTTAGTCTTCTGAAAAAGAGTCAGCTTAAGCATAGTGGCCTTGACTGGTGCACTGCCTGAGATGTTGCTTTGCCAAACAAATGTGAATCCAATCAAAGCACTAGATCTAACATCTAGTTTACAGAAAATATAGGGGATGAAAGAAAATGTTCAATGACACCACATGGATATGATCAGCAAAACCAAAATGTGAGAAATTGTACAGGGCGAATGACTTTGTTTCTTCAACAAATGAGTGGCAGGGGGAGAAGGAACCTTATATATTAGAGATTTAAGAGACTCGGCAACCAAATGCAATGTGTAGACTGTTTTTGATTCTAATTCAAATAAACCAGTTGTAAAAATACACTTATGGGACAATCTGAGATATTTGAACAGTGTTTGGACATTTGCTGATTTTAAGAAATTATGTTATTTTCTTTAGAGGTAATGTTGATATTATAGTTATGTTAAGTAAGTCCTTTCTTGGAGAAACATGAAAATATGTACAGATAATAACAGGATGATATGATACAGAAATAATATGTAATTATTATGTGTATTATATAAAATGTTATATATAGTACGTAATATATATATATAATTTTATTACATATTATCCTAAAATAATATGCAATAAACGACATTTCAAAATAATCTAGTGGTGGACCAGTTGGTGGGGGACAGATGATGAAGCAAGATCTGTCTTATGTTGATAATTATTGCAACTGATCAATAGATTTATGTGGGTTCATTTTAATATTCTCTCTAATTTTGTGTATGTTTGGAATGGTCTATGATAAAAAGTTAACGAGCACAAACAAATGTGGGTTTTGTGTTATTGGGCCAATTAAATCTTTGATTCAGTTTCTCCATGAAGACAAAAATAGCACCTGCCTGTAGAATTGTTGCAGGCACAAGGAAATCACTTAGCACAGTGCCCGGCACATAATAAGTGCCCAATCAATGTTAGCTCTCATTATCGATAAAATAAGAGATTTGTACCGATTCATCTCTATGGCTCTTTCCAGTTGAAAGGGTATCTCATTTCAACCTGTTTTTATCACTTCTTAGCCCTCTTTATTTTCTCTCCTACTCCCTGTCCACCTTTCTGGAAACTCTAACTTCCTCTAATGTGCCCCTCCCTCTGCCTGAGGCATCAGGATGCTTTTTAGCTGGGTGGCCAGGTGTCAGTTCCATGAGGCGTGGTAGAGTGATTCCTAGATTGGCAGGTGCAGGTTTCTGATTTCCTCACCTGCTCACTTGCTAGCTGGCTCTTTTTCTAGTAGCTTCCTGTCACCTGAAACGAGAGCTTGAAGCCTGAGGAGGAAGGTAGAAACTCAGGGTGGAGAAGGGTGAGTAGGATGCAGTTACATCCTGACTCCACCACCGCTCCTCAACCTCCCCACCCCTTGACGGTCGGGGAGGAGCGAAGGGTCAGAACGGAAGGTGCTGGTCTCGGCTCCATGCCTCCCTGGCAGTGTGGAGTGGAGCACGACGCTTGACTTCGCCTTCCTCAGTTTCCTCATTTGTAAAAGGAGGACAATAATACCTACGCTTTTGTTAAGAGAGAACAGTAATTAAGAGTCCAACTCTAGAGCTGAACTTCCAAGGTTAAAATCCTCGCTCTGCCTTGTATTAACTGTGTGATCTTGGACCTCTCTGTGACAGTTTCTTTACTGGTACGGTGGGAAAAATCATAGCACCTACTTCATAAGATTGCTGAGAGAATTAAATTGAGCAACACCTGTCACACAGAAGGTACTCGGCGAATGTTGACTGTTGTTACATAGCCATGATTTTGTACGATATACTTTGAGAGACCACTTGGATGCCTGGCACCTCGCAGGCCTTCTATTGGACCCACTGGATTGCCATGCCAGCCCTGGGGTCTACCACCAGGAGCTCGGGCCAGCACTGTCTCCAGTGGATATGTCATAAACCAGGGCCATGCAAGGGAAAACACTGAGTAACACCCTTTTTGTCTTTTTGATATCAGATCTTTCCTTCATGCCAAGGCACCTTTGGGTTAAAATATTTCCAAAGATGAACCCGGGGTGGAATGGAAGAGGGGAAGAGAAAGGAAGGAGAACAGTAGCTTGTGGGTGTCACATTTCGTGTGTGAAGTAAGAGACCCCAGGAAGACCAGTGATGGAGATTCAGTGGGAAACATCCTCACTTCTCCCCAACCTGACAAAGAAAACAAGTGGCCTTCCCTAGCTACCGCCATGCCTCTTATAGGCACCTCGAGGCCATGAGCCTGTGGGTCAGGTCAGCCTTTCCCCATCCCCGTTTGGTGCTTGAAGTGATTGCTTCCCTGGTTGGAGTGGCAGCTTAATGCCTCCAAACTTCCGGCTCTGAATCATTGCTCAGCATTGGACTGAGCCTAAGAATGTGGAAAACGAGACTGGAACCCAAGAAGTCTGGAAAATAAGAACGATGGGAAGCAACAAGAGACCAGAATCACAGAGGCAATAGCCCTGTGGAAAATAGGCCCTTGGTGTGAGCCTGGTGGAGGAGTTTAATGTGGGCACCTCGGAGCTGGAGTCCTCAGTTCTAAATATCACCCCTCAGAATTACAGGCCATGACACTGAGTCACTGGGCTCCTCTAAGGCATCAGATCTGTGTCCTGACCGAGACCGCACACTAACAAATATGCATTTCTACCTGCCCCCTGCTCCCTTGGCTTCCCAGACTGTAGAATTGCAGGCAGGGGAACTTATAAAAACAAACAGCCCTTATGCTCCCTCCTCTGGGTGTTGAGAAAGATCTGGGATGGAATTCGTTTTGTGGGGATTTCCAGGTACCGAATCGTTTGAGCATGTTTGAACTGAGCTTGGCTGTTTTCACCTGCCTGACAAGGGGTAGGCCAAGCCACACCCGGTCGTGCCGAGTCATGGTTCCAAAGTGTTTGTCACATCTTCTCAGCAAAGATGTGGGCCAGATTTAACAGAAACAAAGGTAAAGTGATTGACAACTGCAACACCAAAAGCCCAGCTATAGTGATATACCTTTTAGCTTAGTATATCTCCCAAAGTGTAGGCAAAGAAAAACCTTATTTCTGAGTAAAATAAGCAAGTGATTTTGTATAATCTGGGCATCAGGATCTCAACTCCAATGGTCAGGTATGCATATAAAATGGGAGGGGGCATCAGGGAGCTTAGTCTATAGCACAATAGTTAGACTTTTTTTTTCCGCCTTGGACTTTCTAAAGAAAAAGAAAGGATTTGTTGAAAATGATAGGGTCCACTCTCCATAATGAGAACCATGTTATCTTTAGTACACATGTAGTATATATGCAACAAATTGTAAAACAAGGGTTTCAAACTGCCTCCTACTTTCCATAATATGAAAGTAATATGACACTTCTACAGACTCTGTATGGCTTTGTTCTTGATAGTGGAATAGAAATGTGAGGTTAGCACTTTTGGAAATGGAGAAGACACTAATGGATCTGAAAAGGGATGCTATGGGTTGAATTGTGTCCTTTCAAAAAAGATATGTTAGAATTTTATAAGCGATTTATATCCAGAATATATAGAGAACTCTTAAAACTCAACAACAACAAAAAAACTTAATCCAAAAATGGGCAAAAGGCATGAGTAGACATTTCACCAAAGTATATATACAATTGGACAATAAGCACATGAAAAGTTGCCCATCACTATTCATCAGGGAAATTTAAAGAAAAACTCAATGAGATACTGCTTCATATTCTTCAAGATGGCTACTATCAATAACACAGAAAATAGCAAGTGTTGGTGAGGATGTGGAGAAACTGGAACTCCTGTGCACTGTTGTAGAAATATAAAATGATACAACTACCATGAAAACAAAAATAGCATTACCATATATCCAGCAATTTTACTTCTGGGTATATACCCAACAGAATTAAAAGCAAGATCTCGAAGAGATATTTGTACACCCATGTTCACTGAAGCAGTATTCATACTAGTTAAAATGTGGAAGCAGTCTAAGTGTTCATCCACAGAAAAAAGGATAAGCAAAATGTAATATACATACACACACACATGCACAATGGAATATTATTCAGCCTCAGAAAGGAAAGAAATTCTGCAACATGCTACAACATGGATGAAACTTCAGTATATTATACTAAATAAAATAAGCTGGTCATAAAAAAATACTATATGATTCCACTTATGTGAGGTACTTAAAGTAGTCATAATCATAGAGACAGAAAGTAGAATGGTGGTTGTCAGGAGCTGGGGGAAGGAGAGGAGGGGATTTAATGGGTATAGAGTTTCAGTTTTACAAAATGGAGTTCTGGGTGTGGAAGTGGTGATAATTGCACAATGATATGAATGTATTTAATACCACTTAATGATTCACTTAAAAATGGTTACAATGGTAAATTGTATGTTATGTGCATTTCACCACAATAAAAAATATTGGGGGAAAAAAAGAAAAGTCTTCTCTAAAATTTTATGGTCCCAGGTAAATAGCATGAGAATGAAAAATGTGGACTATATATGCTTTTTAAAATTTCTCACATTTGACTGAGAAAGCTTTATTAATAGTAAGTGGTATTATGCAAAATAACAACAGCAACGACAACAAACCAGAAAATCTTGGCTTTTGGTATTTTCCTTTAAAAAGGTAAAATGTACTAACGGTATGTTCCTATTAATGCTGAGAGTCAGTGGCAAGTTTTAATTCAAACAAATTTTTTAAACATCTAAAAAAAAGATACGTTGGGGTCCTAACCCCCAGTACCTTTGAATGAGACCTTTTTTGCGGATAGGGTCTTTACAAAGGAGATTGAGTTAAAATGAGGTTGTTAGGGTGGGCCCTAATCCAGTATGGCTGGTTCCTCATAAAAAGGGGAGATTCGGACACAGACACACATGGAGTAAAGACGATGTAAAGAGACACAGGGAGAAGGTGACCATCCACAAGCCAAAAAGAGAGGTCTGAAATGGATCCTTCCCTCACAGCGCTCAGAATGGACACATGCTGCTGGCATCTTGGTTCCAGACTTCTAACCTCCGTTACCATGAGACAATAAATTTCTGTTGTTTAAGCCTCCCAGTTGTGGTACTGTGCTATGGCAGCCCTAGAAAAAACAAATACAAGGGACAACAAGTGAGTCTGTGGTGCATCTTTCAGCTGTCTCCTCAAGACCTGCCTGGTCAACAGCATGGAGAATATGGAGAGTGCTGTCTGATCTCTCCTCGTGAAGAATCATCGTAAACCCAGAACTAGGGGGCCAGGGAGACAGTGTCTGCATTTGTTGGTCTGATCTGTGTCCTTTCCTGAGTCTAGAGCAGCTGTGGCCCAGGTGATCTGACTTACTTTTCCTCTCTGGACCTTCCATTTCTTCTCTCTCATCCTGGTGCTTCTGCTCACAGATAGTCCCCTCGTTTCCTCTCCTCAAGTAGCCTGGGCTTGATCTGCTTTCATCTTCTGTGTTCATTCAGCGCACAGTGATGATGAAAAGAATGTGAAACTCCTTTTGTGGAAGAATCCTACGTGGAGATTGCATTGACGATGACCCCTCTGTTTCTAAGACACTACGACACTCACTGGGAATCATCACTAACCACCCTCTGAGCAACATTAACAATCACTGCTTCAACATTTGCCCTACCTACATGTGGGTTTTATTTAGACATCTAAACAGGTTTCTCCCTGTGAAAGCTAGCTGCTTCCATCGGTGGTTGGTATAGAATCCCAGGCTTGACTTGCAGTGGCCACAGCTGGCTCTGGGTTAGTGAGGGACTCAGGTTTATGGAGCAAACTTATCCAGTTGAAGCCTCTATGACTTTAACTCTTGGGGGTTCTCATTTAATCTGTGCTGTTTGCAGATGAGTGCTTGTGTGTGATCTCTGGGCTTCCCAGGCGAGGGTGTGATGGTTTAGCAAATTCCACTCCCACTTCCGGAATACCTGTTCCAAACGTGCTATGTATGCTCTCTTTTTTTGTAAGACTACAAATAAATAATGAGAATATACGGTTGTATTTATTTGTGTTTTCATAAAGAAACATAGGTAAGATAAAAAACAAATAAATAAAAATGATTGCCAACGAAGGAGAGAAGGAAGTGGAGATGGGATAAAAGGGAAGGAGGAGGGAGCAAGACGGCTCAGGGTACTGTGCCTTCGAATTGTGACTTGAATCTTGTAAATGAATTATCCATTCAAAATAAATTTTTAAAAATTTTTTAATTAATTAATTAATTTATTTGTTTATTAGGCAAGGCAACCCTTGGTTGACCTCACAGATTGCAAGGACCTTGTCAGCTTACAATCCCTTATTTTTTTTTTTAATTTATTTTTTACACCTACAGCTCCTGGTCTTCCTAGGTGGTCTCCCATCCAAGTACTAACCAGGCCCGACCCTGCTTAGCTTCCGAGATCAGACGGGGTCGGGCTTGTTCAGGGTAGCATGGCCGTAGACTCAAATAAAATGTTAATTAAAAAATGTACTATCTATTGAAAAGGGCCTCAGAGTCCCATTTTTGTTTATGAATACACCTTACGTAATTTATAAAAAGTTATGTTACCCTATGTTTAAAATGGTGAGAAGTTTGTTTGGCATAAACATGAGTCTATAGAACCTGTCAGTAATAATCCCAGAATGGGCATTGAATGCCAGAGTAGGATGCGGAAAACCTCGACCTCTTTGTTGGGGCTTTGTAGGGAACCAACTGAATGGCTTTGGTGGGCTAATCTCTCACCTTTCTCTTCCTCATCTGCTCGGCTGTGACTCCAGTCTAATTCCACCTCTTCATTGTGCTCCCAGGGTTGTTTCGAGGCTCAAATGTAAACACATTTGGAAAATACCATTATCATCATCCTGACAGTACAGTTCCCAGTTGAACATGGACAACTGGAAACCACTGTATAGTTGGAGGCTGTTGCAAAACATGCAAAGCCTAAAATGAGATCCAGTAAGACCTTTAGCGTATTCGTGTTTGTCTCTGTGGCGCTGTCTATTCACTGGAGTTGCTCCGAGAATGGATGTGGGTCTCCTCACTTTCTGATTGGCACTTGCACCAAGCATTTTGCTAACAGTTGGAGGGGACGTGTAATAAAAACGTGTAGGCAATAGAGGCAAAAACTGGGGTCTTCATCTGGGCCAGGATAGGAGGTCTGGGTCTGTGAACAAAGGAGAAGTTTTAGGAATGCTCGATGATGACTTAAAATTCTTAGGCTTCTAGTCCTTTACCTTAAAAGCACACAAAGTGAAGGAAGAGACAAGACAAATGGTAAGATTTTCGAAAGACGTTTCAAGAATGAGGCAGGAAAAGCAAGAAAATAAACAGCAGATGTGTCCTGACATGTTTTTCTGTTTCCCTTTAGTTTCCCCCCGCCACCCCCTAAAAACATATCTAGGATATCGACTCCTCTTAACAGAAATTTGGAAAGAAAGTTTGACATAATCCTCAGCATTGTAAAACTTCTTTGTGTGGCTGTCACTGGAGTGCTTTTCTTGCATTCCTTCAAGAAGCCAACCTACAATGTGGCAGGCCTGTGAAGCCAGGAAGGGAGGAGGTAATCTGAGAGGAGCTGCAGGGCGGCTCCCCAAGGCGCAGGCGAGGTGGCGGGAGGGGTGGGGGGAGGATCAGCTCCTCCCGGCCTTGTGCTGGGCCCCTCCTGCTGCCACAGGGGAAAAGGAGGAGAGACTTACATTTAAAAAGGCAGGAGGCAATCCACGGCAGAGACCCTAAAATGCCCAGTGAGAATTCTTATTTGTGAGGTCAAATCTAGGTCAAAAGAATTACCTAATCATCTCTGAAAACCCCCTAACTTGGGGGGTCAAGTCACGCTGGCAATACCCCAAATCATTAACTAAATCTAATTTGATCTTTAAAAACTTAACCTAGGAATTTTTTTTTTCTTTTGCCTGAGCCAATTTTTCTGGTGGCATTTCTGTTACTTCCTGTTTGTGACTGAGCTTTCCTTGCTCTACTTCCTTTTTTGGGGTTTATGTTGCCTCGACTACCATTTCCACTCAGAT
Source organism: Pteropus alecto (assembly GCF_000325575.1). NCBI lineage: Eukaryota > Metazoa > Chordata > Mammalia > Chiroptera > Pteropodidae > Pteropus > Pteropus alecto. The sequence goes on along the minus strand of NW_006441953.1, from coordinate 9,723,721 downwards.
ATATGGAAAAGGTACGTGTGTGTGTATATGTGTGTGTATGTGTGTGTGTGTGTGTGTGTTGATTGAAAGAGCAAGAAATAATAACTTACATTAAATCTCTATGTTATAAAATACTTTTCTCATACATTCATATCCTTTTATTTACTTTCCACAGCACTAGGAGTTAAGCAATATCATTATGCCCAAATTACAGATAAACTGAAGCTTAAAACGATAAGTATCTAAGGTCATTCATGAAATAAGGGAGCAAAATATAAATCTGAGTCCCTGATTCTGAATCCAAATCTAAAGTTCTTTTCATTTATTTAACTCTTAGGGAGAAGTCTAAATTTAATTTATTTGGTAAAACTATTCAGGGAGAATTTATTTATTCCGTTTTTATTACAGAGTTTATTCCTGAGACATAAAGAAAAGGCTTAGCTTGGGCCCTTCACCAGAGCGATGACAGAATTCTTAAGGATCTTCTATTTAATTTTTTGGCAACTCCTCGCAGTCCTTGGACATGGCTCTCTCAGGGCCAGGCTGGGCGGTCCGGGTTCCCCCAGCCCAAGGGTGCGTTGCCAGAGGCTGGCAGTAGGGGGAGCATATGTGCAAGAGGAGAAAAGCTGCTGAGGCTTAGGCAGGAAATGTCTGAGACCATGTGTCCTTAACAGGCCTGGGTTGGAAAAGCATTTTTATTTGCTACCGGAGAACTTAGAACCCCACGCCTCTCTGCAAAGATTTGTGCTTACTGGCTTCTAGGGTGAAAAAAACCAACCTCAAGGGGTTACAGAAAGAGGTCACCAATGCCCCCTGGGCTAAAGGAAGTAAAAGCTCCATATTGCCTACAAGGAAGGACCCTAAACTCTAAGACTCTGCAGGTCAGGGAAGGTCTCTGAAGCTTGTGTGTGTGTGTGTGTGTGTGTGTGTGTGTGTGTGTTTTGGGAAGGGGGACAGTGAAGGGGAGGAAGAAGAGACAGGCTTAGACAATGGGCCATCCTGGGTCCAAAGATGGTGCCACCTCTGCCCAAAACCTGCCTGAGAGGACAGGAATTTATTTGTATAGTTGGTAGTAAGAGAACTAAATGTCTACTGCAGGAGGAGAAAGCTGATTTGTCTGTTTTGTTTTGTTTTGGTTTGGTTTGGTTTTGGTTTGTTTTGTTTCACTGTATCTCTGCCTTCCAGAACAGTGCAGGCGGTTGGCTTGGCTCTCAGGTGCCTTTACAAGGCACTCAATTTGACGTGCCTGTTACTTTGTGCTGCCTTTTGACAAGGACCTTGAAGTCAGATGGAAAAAAGAACAAATACCTTTGGTATTTCATGACCCTCAGCCCAGAGTGAGATTGAAGAGAAGCTTCTGAGGCATGCACAAGTTCTGGAATAACTTTGAGTGCTGACGGGTCACTTTTACTCCGGGGTGTAACATTCTCTCATTTTTCCTTTCTGGACCAAAACTGTCATTTTTTAACCTGAGAAAGAAAAATTGCAGCAGGGGAGGTTTCCTGAGCGCTGACTGGCAAGGATTTCTTTCCCAGTGAAACAGAGAAGGAAAGTTGATGTTTGCCTACACTTTGGATTTGTATATAGAAAATAATGAATTTTATCTTTTTAATGGTGTTTCCAATACACACGAAATTTGTACCCTAGTAATTTTCTCCCCCTCCTCCTCCTCCTCTTCCTCCTCTTCCTTCTGGTTTAAAATGTTGACTTCCTAGGGTATTTTTCTAAGCCAGTAGAAAAGATATTAACTAAAACTCCCTGTGGACACCTTTGCTTTCATGCTGTTCTGGGGGTAAAAAAACTTCCTCCACTGTGAATAAGTAAAAAAAAAAAAAAAAAAAAAAAAAAATCAGCTTAATCAAGATGGAAATGGATAAAACGGTGACCTTCTAAGAGTAGATGGCAGTAATGTTATTGGGATCTCCAATCTTCTCAGGGTTTCCGCTCATATAAACTGATACACGTGTAGCATCTATATTTACCATCATAGGGATACCTATATATCCATAACATAAGATGATGCCTATATGTTGAGTTGGTATATTATAAGGAACTTAAGTAATCTTCTGGAAAGTTTCTCATTTCCTATGACCCAAAACTTTATCGGACAATTTACTTTTCATATGCAAAGGCTCTAGCTCAAGTAGTCCATTATTTAATCACTCTTGATCGAGTGCCCTCTGGGTACTAGGCATAGGAAACAGAGATGAAGACACACAGTCTGGTAAGTGAGATCTCACATTCTGTTGTATGTGTTTACAGATGTAAGTGACAGAAACAGTGTTCTGAGAGCATGAAGGAAGGAATCCCGTCTGGATGAAGCAGAACTTGCAGGATTTAGCCGCCTAGGGACAGGGGTCAGGCTGCTAAGACTGAATCCTGGCTCTACCATTTACTAGCTGTGTGACTAAGGCAGATTTCTGAACCTATCTGAGTCCCGCTTTCAACATCTATATTATATGGGGAGAATAATGGTACCTACATCACAGACGGGTTTTTATTGGTGGTGGTGGTGAGAATTCAATGAGATGCACCATAGCAAGCACTCAGAGTATGTTGGTGATGATAATGGTGATGGCAATGGTAGAGGTGGTGTGAGGATGCGGGAGAAGAGATGAAGAAGGCTTCACCAAGACCTGTAGGGTCAGTAATTCAGCAGAGAAAAAGGGAAATGTGGAAAGGTGAAGAACATTCCAGATGGGATCTAGCATTGTGTTAACAAGCTCATCAAGGGATTCTGTGTTCGTTGAATTTGAAAAACCACTGAGCCACGGTAAGCTGGGGATTTTAAATAAGGAAATGAGGTGCTGAGATTTTCATTTTTGGAGAGAACACATTAATGGCTACGTGAAAGAAGGATTGGAAGCAGGGAGGTAGATGGCAGGACGACGGGGTAAGCCCTACTGTGTCCAATCGAGAGATGCAGTGGGAATGTGCAGGAAGAGGAAAATGCGTGATGTGTGATAGTGGTAAAATACAGGTCATGGGAAAGGGGATACCTAGAAGACATTAAAGTTTAGACGCAAACAGATTTAGTAACCGGATTTAGAGGCAAGGAAGAGAAGGTGGCAAGGGTGAGTCCAGGAATACTGAACACAGGGCTTTTAATACTTTTAAACTGTGACTAAATGGTGCCTCTGTGGTCTTGCTGAGACAGTTCATTTGCCCCCTCCCTCTCCCTCTTCATTGCTGCCAAGGTGACTGACAGCACAGATTGGCATCTGTGCAGGAGGTCCAGCTCCCCTATGGAATGCATTGCTCTCTCCAACCACAGCCATTACCTCCTCCATCGTCCCCCACAGCCAAGAGAGTCATTCCACCAGCCTCGGTTACTGCCACATAGGCTGATGAGTCACTCTCCTAGAACAGCTGGTGGCCAATATACTTCTCTCTTCTGTAGTTTGGAACACTACCAGGACCTGCCCCTCTCCTCTCCCCTCCCCCCCAAAAGCATTTTCACCTACCCTTTAGTGCCGGCCACCCACTTCTCCAGGATCAGAGGATCTCTACTCCAAAATTATATTCAAATTGTTGCTCTGTCTACATTTTAACTCAGATTACTAGCTCATTATTACATCATTATTGCCACGTCTAAAGTGGGAAGATTGCAAAAGAGAAGGTAGTAGAGAGTCCTGTAAGAGAACACGTGTCTTTCCTTTAAAGCCGTGTTTCTCAAAGTGAAGTCCATGTACCACTTCCTGCATCAAAATCACTTGAAGTTTTGGTAAAAAGGTAGGTTCCTGAGTCCTACCACAGACCTACTGAATCACTGGGGTGGGAAGTGGGATTAGAAACCAGGGAATTTATATTTTTAATAAGCACCCCCAACTGAGTCTTGAAATCACCTACTGGAAAGAGATAGTGATGGCACTAGCATTTCCTTGTGTAGGATTTCTGACCCACTAGGCAGCTGGAATGACCTCACATGCCTGTGGCCTTTGCAGCTTGCATGGGGAAGGCAGTGCGTCCACTCCTGAGAGAGAACAGACGCTGTAGAGGCTACCAAATCAGTGCCCGTTGCTGTTCTGTTTCTTTTCTTGAGGCATTGGGGGCAGCCTCCAAATTAAGCACATGCATCTAAAACAAGTCCAGCAGATCTGTTTAAAAAAACAAATTAAATGCATTCGCATATTCAAAAAAATGGTGTTGGGCTACATTACAATAGTCCTCTTTCAAAAGATAAATGAGCTCCCAAATTCCAAACAGTGGTATCAACTCACTACCCATCAAACATTTTCTATTTTCTTTTTATTTGGTTGGAGTGATGGAGTTCTCCTAAAAGAAGTTGCCTCTCACCTTTTCCCTTTATGCCCAATGACTGACCAAAGTCAGCAAAGCGATCTGTGCAGCTGGACCTACCTTCGATGCAAGGTTTCCTGAGCTCCTGATGATATAATGGAAGGAACCATTGTCAAAGTGCTTTGAACTCTGAGGAACACTGAAAAACAACGAGAACATATAGGTTCAAAGAGGATTCTGAAAAATGAATTAGTTAGAGGGTTCTGGGTAATTGGATTTGGTTTCTTTGTTCGGCAAGTCTTCACTGATGCCTGAACACAGCACTGAGTTAAAGGCTGAAGGGATGTGAAGGTGGAAAAGTCACGATCCGCGCCCTTGCAGGGCTTACAGTGCGGCTGGCAAGATGAGACCTGCACTGCAGAATGAAATGCCAGGACAAGGCAGTAAACGTTAATGAGTGGTTGGACATCAGATGCTGGCAGCATTGAGAGGAGAGGGAGATCACCCAGGGCTGGAAGTCAAGAAGAGCCTACAGCCACCTCAAAATTTTGCAAAAGGCAAGGATAGACAGAGAGAAGCAATGGAGTCATAGGTAGGGACCTAGTGAGCAAAAAGCACAGCATTGGGAAAAGACAGTCCATCCTGGGGACAGTTAGTAAATGGGTCTGGAGGAAGCCTGGGGCTAGGGCTGGGACTGATAAAAGATGAAGTTCAGGTTTCATTTCTAAACGTTTACGAAATACTTACAATGTGTTAGGCACTGTGGGAAGACCTTGACTGATGTTTTAAGTCCTACAGCAACACTGTGGAGTCTGAATTATCTCATGTTCCATTTTAGCATGAGGAGACTGGGAATCAAGAGGATAGTAACCGCCCAAAGCCACACAGCTAGTAGTTGGAGAAGCCAGGAGGCAGACCCAGTTCTACTTACCTCCAAAGTGTGCGTGTTTCACGGGGACTCTTTTTTGTTCTTTTTCCCCTTCTCCAGATCATATTGCTGATTGCAGGGGAGACTTAGCAGGGGAAATAAAGAGAGGCCCGCTGTGTGCTCCCTCCTGTCCCAGCTTCTGCCTGGCAAAGGCTGTATTTCTTGTCCCATTCACAAAGCTCTGGGAGGCACCAAGGCCCGGAAAGGTTGAGCTAACATTCTCTCTTTGGCTCTCTTGGTCCTTTTGCTTTATGTCCGTGTTTTTGAGATCTTAATACACACAGTGTGTGTGTGTGTGTGTGTGTGTGTGTGTGTGTGTGTGTGTATTTCTTAAAAAGAAAAAAATTTTACCTATACTGTGCTACATACACTACATGTTGTATAGATCTATTCAGGTTTAAGTTCAACAATAAGTAAACAAAAACTCCCTTAAAATGGATTTTTTTTCAAAAGTTAGTTCATTCTTCTTTCTTGTAGTGAATCCAGAGGACCTTCTCTAGAAGGTGACCACCGCATTTCCATGTGTCAGTCACCGGCCAGAATTTAGTGAAATGGAACAGCTAGCTACTCGGAAATGTAGTCTTTACTTCAGGCTGCCATGTGACCATGTACAAATCCATTACTAGAAAAGAAAGAGGGAATAAATATTTAGGTAGACAGCAGTTTCTGCTACAATCCTATTAACTTATTTGATCCTCATTATCATGCAAACCTGAGAATTGGATATGATTAATATCCTCATTTTATAGATGAAGAAATGGAGTCTAAGAGAGGTTAACTCGTCGAAGGTCACACGACAGCTAATGAAGGAACTGGGACTGAACAGTGCTCAGCTGACTCCTCAGCCTAAGACCCCTGACAGAACGGAGAAATTGGATTGTTTATTCATCATGCCTAGGCTATGAATGATTTTTTTTCCCTAGCTAAGAACAGCAGAGGATGTACAGGCTCAACTTAAAGGGCACACAGGCCTCTGTGCCTTGCCTGGCTTTCAACCAGCTGTCCTTGAACTTGCCTGAGGCATAGTGATCAGCTAAAGGCTCCTTCCAGCTTGACAGGATCTTTCATCTAGGCTAGTATGTGGGTTTCCTCTCACCACCATCTCGTGCTGTGGCCCTGACTCGCTGAAGGCCACCACTTCTACCTGTTTATAAGCCTGGGGTCCTAGAAAACCACCACCAGCCCTCTGTTTGGGCCAAGAGGAAACCTCTAGCTTGCACCTAATTAGCATAGCAAGGGTGACTGACACATCTCAGCCTAATGAATGTTCAAGACACAGTCAAAGCCTTTTCCCCTCTTAGGTGACTGAGTCTTATTTCCCCAGATGCTCTCTGCAGACAATTCAGGCACTCCACCTCCAACCTGAAGAATGATCAACTGGAGAAAAGATGGTCTTAGTCAATGTAGTAGCAATGATCTCTACAAAAGACAGGCTCTCACACAGCCTGATCGTACTCTGGTTTCTGAACGATTCTGCCTTGCTCTATCTCTCTCTATTTCTGTCTTTCTGTCTTTCTCCCTTCTCCCCTCTTTCTTGTCTTCTTTCCTCCCCTCCTCTCTCCTTCCTTTCTCTTTCTCTTTATCTCTCTTTCTCTTTTTGTCTCTTTTTCTCTCCCTTCCTTCCTTTCTTCCTTTTTCTATATCTTTTCTCCCTTTCCACTCCTCTCCATTCCACCCTCCTTCTCTTCCTTCCTTCCTTTATTTCCTTTGATCTTTTGTCCTTCTCTCTCACTCTTTCTTTCTTGAAAGTCTCTCTTTTTTTCTCTCTCTCATGCAGCGTGTGTGTGTGTGCGTGGGTGTGTCTATAGGAGAGCAGACGCAGAGCCTGCACACAGCCTAGAGTGGGACTGC
>NW_006441953.1:9683271-9716647 GCF_000325575.1 Pteropus alecto | reverse complement strand
TCCTTGGATGACACGTCACTGGAGCCCCCCAAGAGTAGGTAAGACAAGAAAAGTCTTCTGAAAACAAAATGATTAGTTCTCTGGTTCTGCACCTGCCAGTCTCTTTTCCTGTGTCTAGGAGTCACCACCCTCCACAAAGAAATAAAGAGGTACTTTGAGGCTAGGAAAGCCGTCTCAAGATGCTAGCGAGCTTTGGTTCTCTCAAACCTCCCATCCCCACCCCCTGGCCTGCTTTTCTGTAAGATTCATGGTTTGTTTGAGAGATGAATGATTTGGAATCTTGTGCAGCTCTTTTTTTTCTTTGCAGAAGTTTTAGGCTTTTGTGGAGAGGAAAGGTTCTGGAATGAATTGAGTTCTTCCACATCCCCATTCAGGCTTTTCGGACTGGGGAAGTCTTGGCTGGGATTGTACACCTTCCAGACTTAGACACAAATACCTTTATCAGGCCCAGCTCCAAGTAACCCTAAATGCAAAACAAGAAAGCACGGCTGACTTCCTCCTCCTCTTGTGTACACAGCCGTTACCCAGATTGGGTGGCTCTCTAGCTGTTGTGCTAAAAAGAATACATGCTTTGTTCTCCCCTCCGGGCTGGAACTGTTATCCACATCAATTTGTGAAGGCCCAGGACACGTGGGACCTTGTTCACTTGCAGGATTTACATTAGAGTCCTGAATTCAAGACTCAGAAGAGATGTCACCAATTGTATAAGAGCAGTCAAAATCTTTTCTCCTTATGAAGTGTACCATAAAACGAAAAACAAAACCAGTGTCTACCGTATAGCTGGAAGGAGCCACAAATATGTCACTCATGCACCAAATCTGCCACTTTCTGGGAGAAGTGGTACGTTCCCACATCCTATCACCCAGTCGCTAAGATTCGCCAGGCTGGTAGAAGAATGAATGACATAGATTTTCTTTTCTCATCATCCGCTGGAAACTCATTATACCTCATTTAAAAATAACAACTTTAAAAGATCTTTTAAACCATAACTTTAAGACAAAACCTGACCACCACAAAGGTTTCATGTTATATTAGTAGATGTTAATTATGCCACTGAGCCACAATTATTTTAAGTACTTTTTCTTTCATTCAACAGATCCTTATTAAGCATAGATCATGTAAATAGATTTATGATACAACCTGTTGGGAATGATAAGATACACAAGACCTAGCTAGGCCTTGGCCCTGGAAGCTGACAGTCTGGTAATTATAATGGTTACTAATCGCTGAGAAGTACATTTGTACCAAGCACTTTGGCCATCCTCATAACAGCTGGAAACCCCAGCTTAATACCAGCAAATCAAGGCTGGAGGGAATTAGGTTCCAAGAATCAGAATTCAAATCCAGGTCTGGGCGGCTCCAAGCTCATGGCACTTTCCACTACCTGTGCTGCCTGTCAGTTAGCCAGAGAGGATTCTCGGAGTTGTGGACAAAAAAAAGGGCTCTAAAAGAAAGTAACCTCATAGAGTGATCTGATCATAAATTCCTAACTGGGCAGGTCATGGAGCATAGTCACGCCCCAGGCATATAACTTCTTTAGTAAAAGGTTGTCTTCGCCTTCAGCAAGCCCCGTCCATTTTTCCCGTGCATCTAGGTTAACATACCTTTGAAATGCCTCCTTTCATACCCCTCAGAAGTAAAACCACCTAGATTAACCTTTGAGGTGTCTTTTTCAGACCCCTCAGAAGCTAAACCACCCTCCAGAGAACATATCATCTCATTAAAGATCCTGTAATCTGATCCCCGCCTTGCTTTCTCCCATCTTCATGTAATCTTCCTCATGTTCCCTTTTTAATTCCAAGTGCATAAAAGAAGCTGAAAACTGCCCTTTTGAGAAGCATCTATCTCAGTCTGTTGAGATCTTGCTTCCAGGTGTACCCTCTGTTTGGCTCAAATAGATTTTCATAAAAATTGTCTACAGGTTTGGATGCTCTTACATTGACAGAGTCTTATCAGGAGACAGAAACCAGGTCCCTCGTTTGAAGCTATTCATTAGGTAACTGCGAGGGTAGAAAGGGAAGTCTTAGGGTACCTTGGAGGTAGCAACTGCGGGAAGCAGCTACGACCTCAGAGCTGTGGAAACGAAGGGAAGAGGTTGGAACTGTTAAAACTTAGAAACTGAGAGGACAGGCCCTATGGAACTGAAATCCGGGCTTCTGGAGAGTGGGTGCTTACTGGTGTTGGTGTCTCTGAGCTCAAACTGCGAGGGTAGAAAGGGAAGTCTTAGGGTACCTTGGAGGTAGCAACTGCGGGAAGCAGCTACGACCTCAGAGCTGTGGAAACGAAGGGAAGAGGTTGGAACTGTTAAAACTTAGAAACTGAGAGGACAGGCCCTATGGAACTGAAATCCGGGCTTCTGGAGGGTGGGTGCTTACTGGTGTTGGTGTCTCTGAGGAGTCTGGGGCCCTGACTCTGGGAGGCCTAGTGTCCCCTCAGCCCTCCTTCTGGCAGAATCTAACATGGGGCCAGCTGGCTGAGCAGAAATATGGCTTGCAGTAAGCCAGCTGCAGCATCACAGTAGAGGAGGGTAGGCTTCAAACTGGAAGATAATTATTTAGTAACTGGCCTGGGAGGCAAGATATGGATATAAGAAAACATCATTGTAGGTATTATATGACCGTGTCTTTGATGACTCTACACATTGTAAATCCTATAGAACTGAGAAGCCAGTTAATAATTATGTGTAAGGCTCTTGCTGCTGGGTGTGGATATCCTTTGGGGCAGGGACTCTGTCCTCTTCATGCCTCCATCCCCACCCAACACCTTCCTGGCAATAGAAAGGTGCCCAGAAAGGGCCAGTTAAACAAAGGAATAACTGTTGCGATAAGCTGTTATAAGGCGGTATGTATTTTGCTGCTGGAGTTTCAAGGTCCAGTTGTGAATACTGGAAGCTGTTTTTATCCTGACCCAGCCTCAGAATGGTGGCAGATAAAGGGACTGGCTACTCTTAGTGATGGCAGATTATGGTGGTCCTTGCTAAGGAATAACAGAGTAAAGGTCTGCCCCAGGCTGGCTTCAGGGAGGAAGTAGCAGGGTCAGGGTACCGTCTCTTAATGCTGCATTTCTGTTTCATGACGTTTGACCCTGCTTACAACCCGGAACCATCCTTTCTTTCTATCTGGTCCTATCTGTCCCTAGTGTCTCGCTATTTTTAGCTCTTAGAACAGTTGTGTTTGCCTGAAGTCATGGACACACACACTCCCATCATCACAGCACACATTTAGACAGAGGCGCAGTGGAGAGCCTGACCCCTGAAGTTCATTTCTTTAGTAACCACCATGGGTGATGCTTGAATTCCTGGAAGCCTGGCACACCATCCCTGTGCAGAGAGCTGGGAGGGGACTTTGAGGTCTCTCGATTCAATGCCCTCCTTTTACAGATACAGAAACTGTCTTCCTCAAATTCTACGGCTGTTTAGCCAGTCCAGAATTTTTGTGCATGGCTTCCTGCTCCTCTTCCTAGCACTTTTTTCAGTTGAATACAAACATTTCAGTAGAGCTTACTTGATGCGAGGAACAGAGCTTTTGTATAGTGTCAGGGTCCTGAGTTGAGTTAAATATTTTCTTTTAGAAAATATGTGGGCATTCTGCATTAGTTTCACTTTAAAGATTTTATTTAGTATAATATAATGCAACATGATATAGTACAGTATAATGTAATATTGTGTTCTAAATATAATTGGTAAATAATGCATACATATACATATATAAACATGTATTAATAATACAATAAATAAATAAATGTAAGCGAAACCCTTTGGGACAAGGCTTCCTGGTAATATAATATTTTCAACTAAAGGGCAATATTAAACAAAAAGTGGCTTACTAAGGACTTTTCTTTAAGGATTCAGCAGAGATCAGCAATGGATTGATACTTGGTGGTATTTCTATCAGTAGCCAAAATTTGTTCCACTGTTTCATTCTGTTTAAATCAGTGATTCTAACAGCCATATGGCATCTGGCATCAAGACAAGCAGAAGTGACGAAGGAGAGGAGGCTCAGGTCATCGGAAGTATCTTAAGGCCCTGAGAACAGCTGGTCAGCATCGTAATACCCCTCACCGCCTCCCACTCTCCCCTCAGTTTCTCTCATTACTCCCCAGCACACTCCTGACCTGGCCAAATTTAACTCTTGAGTTGACCTTGCCATGTGCTTTGTCCAGATAAACCCACAAGCAGTTCAGGGAAAAGCTTTGGAAAGACAAGGCTGAATTAGGAATTTTTCTGTTCTTCCAGCAGGTTTTCTTGAGGCCTTTGCCAGAATTCCTCTCTCCCCTCCCTGGATGGCTATGGCTGTAGAATAAGGTGGGATAATGGACACAGCAAGCTTATTGAATGAGAGAACAATTCCAGCTGAGCAAAGATTTTGAATTGGAACCCCCAGGTACACATAGTACATACAAATGTGCGTTCTAATCCAGTCTATAAGGCAAAAGGATGAAATTTTAATCCAATATTAATTTTTAAATTCTCTTTTGGGAACTCTGTGATATGTAAGTCCAGCTAGAATAAGATAAAAGAGAGAAGAGAAACCATTCAAAGTTAAATCTAAGACAACTGAGAATAATAAAATGCATTTCTTACACGTCCTCTGGTACTCTTTCCTTTCCACTGGCATTTTCAGTGTTGAGTATCCACAAAGACAAATATATCTCTGCAGCTAAGACATTATTGTGGGGGAGGGGAGGGCTAAAGTTTTCTTCTGATTTTAAAAGTAATAAAATCTTGCTGTATAAATCTAGAAAGTACTAAGAAATGTAACAGGAGAAAAAACATCCGTAATTGTGTTATTATTTTGGTATTTCTCCTCCTAGATGATACTGAATATTATTTTATATAGTCTTTTTTATACAAACTACTTATAAATATTGTATTTGAAAGCTTGTTTTTATTCTATTATACGAATGCCTCATGTTTCTCCTCATTGTTCTTTGTCAATCTTTTTTTTTTTTTAAACTATGATAAAGAACTCTAAAATAAACATCTTTGCACATAGTTTTTCTCTGTTAGAAAAGATTTCCAGAAGTGAGAATTTTGGATCAAAAAGTATAGACATTTCTAAGGCTCTCTCTATATTGCACAATTCTTTCCCAGAAGGGGATTCTAATATCACAGTTCCTCTTGTAATGTATGAAAGTACCAGTTTCATACAAACTTGCAGGCCTTGAGTTGCTTTCTCTTTTTGTTTTAAAAAACTAATCTGATACAATAATAATAAAAAGTACAGCAATAACGATTGTCGTTTTTCTCTATGTATGTATTTGATCATTAATAGGGTCTAACATTTTAATTCACTATATTTGGTCGCGAGGGTAGGGAATGTGTCTATTTTGCTTACTGCTGAATCTCTAGTGCTAAGAAGAGTGCCTGACACATACAGGAATCCCAATACCTACTTCTTGAAGTGAATTTTAAAATTTTACTCTTGCCCACTTATCTATCAGAAAATAATGTCTTTAATGATCAGATATTTGAAATGATAGGACCCTATGCTGGGAAGATTAAGAGTTTGTAATCCAGTTGTAAAAAGTTGCATATAATTTGCATCCCCACACATATAAATTGGCTTACCTTTCTAATTTTGGAAAATTTGCATAATCTTGAGGACAGAATCATGGAAAAGTCACTATACAAGTTTGTATTCTGGCATGACCAAGAGTTCATTCTGCGACTTTGGATTAGCTCTGTAAGTTTTTTGAGCCTCATCTGTAAAACCAGACAAAATAAAACAAGACAGAAAATAGGTCTTCTTTTATCCCATTGAGACAATATAATGAGGTAATTATAGGTAATAATTAAAGGTAAAACTTTGGAAAAGCAAAAAGTCATATCTAAATATAAGACCAAAATACTAGTGCTTCACTCCCAGAGTTTCTGTTACAGGTGTCACTTTCCTCATTTATAAAAGAGAAAAGGGCCTGGGTTAGCATCATACCTAGTGCGTAAGTGTACAGTAATTATTAGTTGAATAAGTTATTTCCAAAGTTCTTGTTCTGACTCTAGGATTCTGAAATGCCCCATAGGTTGAAAAAAAAGAGTATGAAACATGGTTATGAAAAGTAACCATTGCTCAAATATTCAAAGTAAAATTTACTTACAGAGAATTAACTGAAAATAAATATTCCCTTCTAATTATTTCTCCCAAAGGGTATGTAGAGCTGTTTGTAATATATACAAAGGAAACATCCCCAAAAGCAGTAAAGTCCCCATTAGCCCAATATTTATTACAGCAGCTAAAAATAAGAAACAATCCAAAATCTTAACAATAGGAGAATAGCTAAGCACACTAAATTATCTTAACATAATAGAATGTTCCTTAGTCAATGATGGCAAATATATAAGTTGTGTTATTGCATGGAAATGTATATAGAATGTAGTAGCAAGTGAGAAACAGAACACAAAAGAATATATATACCCAGGTTACCATCACATGCAAACATATAAATACATATATTTAAAGTTGGGCAAAGAACTTACAATGAGAAAAACAAGTAGATGTTTATGCACATCGAGTTCTCTTTTTCTTCCAAATAAAATTGCCCAGGTATCATTTTTTTAAAGTCAAAAACTTGTCATGAATTCAAAGAATAGCTTAACAGTCTCATCCTAAAATATGATGGCTATAGAATAAGAGTTATAGAATAAGCCAAAAGAATTTCTTCACAAAAGATGCATCTTCTATCCAGGCTTATTTATTGCTTGACATTTCCCTTGACTAAATAATGATTAATAGGCTACATAAACAGTGTGCTAGGTATTTGTATTCAATTGTGGTTGCGGAAATTATTTATAGTTGCCTGAAGCCAATATGACTGTTGACTGTCTGGTATTCTACGAGGTTGTCTTCATTTCAGAAAAAAACAAAAACAAACAAAAAAACCCCTTTGTTTTATAAGAAGAAAAAAAAAATCTGTGCAGGTATCTGTAGAATCAGCTTCTGTAAGTGAAAGAAATGGTGGTACCTTTGCAAGTAGCCTGGAAAAAGAGGAAAGTGTGAGACTGAAGATGTGAGGTGAATTTCTGAACTTTGTGGGAGGAACCTTCACATAAACCACAAAAGTTGGCTTTTGACTAAGTTCCCGAAAAAAAAAAAAAAAAAGTCAGTTTCCTGTTTGCTTGGGGTTATATTTTAATGTCTTTTTTAGTCTTAAATAATTTTCAAGAGCACATGGAAAAAGTCTTGGCAATACCCCTTCACCCACAAAGAAGTATGCAAACGAAAATAGTACAGAAATCACTTTAATTAATCAAGGACAACACTCTATAGGATGTCAAAACTTTCTCTGGAGAAAACTTACAGCTAAAATACTGCTAAAGTAATGCTGAGCAGCATTTTACAAAATTTAAGACAGGAAGTAAAAACTCTTGAGACAATACAACAGGAGGAAAAAAACCACAAATAAGCCAAAGTCTGTTATCTAAGATTAACTCTGACCAGGCTAGTAATAGTGGCGATAAAGAAATAATGGTCAAAAAATTTTCGAGCACACTGAGCCAATAATTGTACTTAATACTTTACATGTACCATCTTATTTAATTCTAACAACATTAGATGCTTAGAAAAGTAAGATAAATTGTTTAAAGTCTCCAACTAGCAGTAACTAGAGCCAGGATATAAACACAAGTCTGTCTGATTTCCAGGGATTTAGCTCTTAATCACTAGAATATGCTGCTTAACCCTGATGCTATAATGCTAGGTTTTGGTGAAACTCGATTGTTTCCTTTACCATGTAACTCAGGTGCTCATGAATTATCATCTATGGGTTAGTAAATTGAAAAGCGCTGTGAAATAACTGCATAATTTTACATATAATAAATATTTCATTACATGACCCTCTAGTAGAAATGTTTTTGGAAGCAATCCATGTCTGTTCTTACATCACAAGTAGGCCAAAGCTCTCTGAAATGTGCATCATCTCTATTTTCTCAGCCTCCTATCAATTGATAAAACCAATACTAATAAATTGATCAAGAATAAAAGAAAGAACACAAATTATTAATATCAGTAACTAAAGAGGAAATACCACTAAAGAGGCTACAGACATGAAAAGAATAAAAGATATTTGAGAGAAAATTTTGCAATGAATTTAACAGTTTAGAATTTAAAAAATTCTTGAGATACAGTGTTCCCAAACTGACACAGATAAAAGAAAATTTGAATAGCCCCATGTCAATGAAAGAAGTGGAATTTATATCTAAATGCTTACACAAAGAAAAATTCAAGGCCAGATAATTTTGCTGGTGAATACTATGAAATACTTAATAAATAAATAATATCAATCTTAAATAAACTCTTTCCAAAAACTTGTTTTAGAAGACCAGCATACTCTGATACCAAAGCCTGATAAAAACATTAGAAATAAAGTAAAATTACTGACCAATATTCTTCATGAACATTCTTAACAGAATGGTGACAAAGTTATTTCAGCAATATATAAAAAAGAATAATACATATGATCACATCTAAGTCAGAGTTCTCTAGAGAAATAGAACCAATAATATATGTGTAAATATAAGAGGATTTTTATTATATGAATTGGTTCATGTGGTTATGGGGTCTGAGAAGTCCCCCAGTCAGCCCCCTGCAAGCTGGAAAACCAGGAACATTGGTGGTATAACTCAGTCTGAATTCAAAGGCCTGAGAATTGAGAAGGCTGATGGTGTAAGTTCAGATCCGAGTCTAAAAGCTTGAGAACTAGGAGTGCTGATGTCTGTCTTTTTGTTCTGTTCAGGGGCGCAGTGGGTTGGCTGATGGCCCCCCCCACACTGGGGAGGACCACCTGCTTTTCTCGTTCAACAATTCAAGTGCTAATTCCTTCCAGAAATACCCTATAGGCACACAGAGAAACAATGTTTCACCAGCTCTTGGGGCATCCCTTAGCCTAACCAAGTTGATACATAAAGTTAACCATCACAGAACAAGTTGGGTTTATCCCAGGTATGTAAGATTGGTTTAACCTTTAAAATTAGTGCAATTCACTCTTTAACAGAATAAAAGAGAAAAAAAATCAATGCAGAAAAACCATTTGATGAAAGGCACACTGATTCATGATAACAACTCTCAGAAAATTAGGAAGAGAATTTCTTTTATCAGATAAAAGAACCTACTAGAACCTAAATTTAATTTCATACTTCATGTTGAAGTGCTGAAAAATTTCTCCCTAAGATCAGCTACAAGGCAAAAAATTTTTGGTCTTCTAAGTTTGAATCAATATAGTACTGGAAGTTGAAGCCAGTGCAATAGGGCAATGAAAAAAAAATAAGTTGCTTAAAAATCAGAAAGAAAGCACTGAAACTCGTGGTATTTGCAGAAGACCTGAATATGCACAGTAAAATCTTCAAGAATCTACGAAACAACTAAAACTAATAGGTGAATTTAGCCAAGCTATGGGAATTTGTACCAATATGCAAAAACCAATATAGTTTTATATATACAAAAAGCACACAACTGAAAATAAAAAAATTAAAATTCCATCTCTAATAGTTTCAAAATGTATATATTCTTAGGAATAAATATAACAAAAGACATGACAGATCTGCACTGAAAAACTAAAAACATAAAAACTAAAACACTGCTAAGAATAAAGAAAATCTACATAAACAGAAAGATTGCCATGTTTATGGATTAGAAAATTTAATATTGTCAAGATAGCAATTTTCCCCAAATTTACCTTTACAATTCAATCCCAATCATAAACCCACCTGGAGTTTTACAAAAATTGAGAAACTATTTCTAAAATTTACATGGAAAATATAAGACCTAGAATAGTCAAAACAATTTTGAAAAAGAAAAGCAAGATGAGAGAGTTTAAGTACCTGACTTTAGATAATCTTTAAAGCTATAGTAACTAAGACAGTGTGATAACCAGGGCAGGTAAATTAATGGAAAAGAATAAAGATCTCAAAAATGGACCAACATTTGATTTTAAAAAACAATGCCAAAACCACCCAATGAGGAAAGAAAAACCATTTCAATAAATTGTTGGGAAAACAGTATCCATGTGGTAAAAACTTAAATTGCTCAACAAAGACATCATTTAAAAATTAATAGAAATTGCACAGATTCCAAGAAAATATTTACAACACATATATCTGACAAAGGGCTTGTATCCAAAATACATAAAGAACTCTTTCAACTTAAAAATAACACAAATAATCCAATTAAAAATGGGCAAAAAAAAATTGGCCAGATCTTTAGCAAAGGAATCATGATAAGTGGCCAATAAATACATGAAAAAGGGCACTCAATATAGTTTGTCATCAGGGAAATTTAAATTAAAACCACAAAGAGATATCACTGCAAACCACCAAAATGACAACAATTAAAAGGATTAATATAAAGGATATTGGCAGAAGTATAGAGCAACTTAGATAATGTTATACATTATTGTTGGGTGTGTAAAATTCTACAATCTCTTTGGAAAAATCTGACATTTTATTATAAAGGTAGACATATTTCTACTCTATGATACAGCAAGTTTATTCACATATTACCTCAAAGTTAGTGACTTAAAAAAACATAAATTTATTATCTTACAGTATTGGAGGTCAGAAGTCTGACAGAGGTCTCACTAAATTGGTGTTGGTAGGGCTTCATTTCTTCCTGGAGGCCGTAAGGGAGAATATAGTTCCTTGCCTTTTCTAGCCTCTAAAGGCTGTTGCGTTCTTTGTCTCGTGGCTCTCTTCCTTCTTCTTCAAGAGAATATAGGTGCATTGAGTCCTCACATTGAATAACTCTGATCTTGGCTTTCATTATCACATCTTTTTTGACTCTTTTCTTTTGTCCTCCTCATCTACTTTTAAAGAATTTTGTGATTACATTGGACCTACCTGAATAATATGGGATAATTGTCCTAGCTCAATGCCCTTAACTTAATCACATCTGCAAAGTTCCTTTTCGCTATATAACGTAACACATTCATAGGTTCTAGGAATTAGGGTATAGAAATCTTTGTGGCAGGGCCCCGGGTCGGGGAGGGTTGATATGATTCTGCCTACCTCAGTTCGCCCTCAGGTCCCCAAGGATTCATATCCATCCAATATGCAAAATACATCTACACCATTCTAAATTACCCCCAAAGTTTTAATCCATTACAGTATCAACTCAAATTCCAAACTCTCATCTAAATTTCTTCAGTACTGAAGTCTCAAATCTTATCATCTAAATCATCTAGATTGGATATGGGTGAGGATCTGGGTACGGTCCATCCCAGGGCAAAGTTTCTCTTCATCTTTGTACCTGTAAAACTAGAAAACAATTTGTCTGCTCCCCAGATACAATGGTGGTACAAGCAAAGGATTACAGTTATAGCTACTCCCATTCAGAATGGGAAAAATAGAAGAACAAAAGAAGTCACTGGTCCTAAGCAATTTAGAAATCCAGCTGAGCAAACTCCATTACACTTGAAGGTTTTGGAATTATTTTCTGTGACCCTTAGCTCTGTACTCTGAGCTCCAGCCCTCACACTCTGAGTCCCTCCCTTTGTATGAAAGGTAGTATGATTTTGACCGGCATGTAAGATTTTCAGGGTCCAACAAGCCTTCTTTCATTTCATATTTTCTCTCTCCCTTTCAAGCCAAGCTGGAGAAGTGTCTATTCATATAACTTTCTCAAAAACTTTGTGGGTCTCTTGTGTTTGTCACAAGGATGAACTCCATTAGACTAGAGCCTTCTTTTCAGATCTTTTCTAGATAATCCATCTCTATTTTTGACTTCTGCTGAGGTAGTTAAGAAGATTTATGAGTCACATGCTTAGTCTCTTCAAAAAAATCTTTTATATGATTAAACTCTCTGACTTTTTTTTTTTTTGAGGTATTAGCAAAAGTTGTCTTGTTACACCCTCCATTTTATCTCCAGAGTATGCTTTCTTTTTTCTTTCTTTCTTTCTTTTTTTTTTTTTTCAGAGCATGCTTTCTCGATAGAGAATCTCTTATTTTTGGCATCTTTTACAATCTTGATAGGATGAGAATTTCCCAAATCACCAAGTCCTGGTTCCTTTCATTTTTTTTTTGAACAGTTTCCCCCTCAATTTTTCTCTTTCTTCTTACATTTTCCTGATAGCATCAAGAAGAAACCAAGTTGCACCTTCAACACTCTGCTTGGAAAGCATCTCAGATAAAATGCAACTTCATCATTTACAGATTCTGCTTTCCACATAACCATAGGGCAAAATTTCTGCCATATATAACAAAGATCCCCCAGTTTCTAATAATGCATTTCTTCTGAGCCCTCATTGGCAGTGCCTTTAAAATCCATATTTCTGCTAACAACCAGTTCATGACAATTTAGGTACTCCCAAGGTGACGTATGTTTTCTCTACTATAGTCCATAACTTCCTCCGTGCCCTCGCTAGTGGAGTCTTTAACATTTCTCCTCATAATCTGTTCAAAGTTATCTAGACTTTTCTGTCATGCACCTCAAAAATTCTTCCAGTGCCTAAATCCATAGCCACTTACATCTTTTCAGGTATTTGTTACAGCAGCACCTCCACTGCCCAGTACCAATAACTACTGGTTTTCTCTGGCTGCTTTAACAAATCACCTCAAACTTAGTGGTTAAAACAACACAGATTTATTATTTTATACTTCTGCAGGTCTCATGGGCTAAAATTAAGGTGCTGAAAATTAATGCTACAATTTTTTTTTTCTGGAGGCTCTAGGAGATCAAGAGAAATGAAAGATATGTTTGCACGCCACCAAAAAGCTCATACAAGCACTTTATTTATAATAGCCCCAAACTGGAAACAACCTAATGTCTAACAACAGGAGAACATATAAATAAAGTTAGTATATGTATACAAAAAAATACTACAACATAATAAAAAGGAAATAAACTTCTAAATAGGCAGCTATGTGAGTTAATATCAAGACATTATGCTGAGTGAAACAAGACTTACGCAAAGAAGAGTGTGTTAAATGATTCAATTTATATGAAATACTAGAATGGGTGAAACTATTCTACAGTGAAAAAAATCCAAATAGTGATTTCCTAGGAGTGCAAGAGTAGGGACAGGGATTGACTAGAAAGGGACGAGAGGAAATTCTTGGGAGCGATGGTAGTGTTCTATATGTTGATAACTATTCAGATACACAGGTACAGGCACCTGTCAAAACTTATCAAATGAAATATTTAAGATTTATATATTTCATTGCACATAAATTTTTCCAAAAACCCCATAAAGAACTATAGATAAGTAAAGCACTCTAGCTAATTACATGCATAGTGAAGCATTTAGAAGGGGGTGTGCTAACATTTGCAACTTACTTTGGTTTTTATAAAAAACAAACAAACCTGGATTGATGGATGCATAGAGGGATAAGTAGATGGATAGTTATGAGATAAAGAAAATGTAGCAAAATACCAACTGTAGACTTTAGAAGTGGGTATACAGATATTTACTGGAAAACTCTTTTCAACTTTCTCTGTATGTTTGAAAACTTTCATAATAAAATTCTTGGCGGGGAAAAGCTATCATTCTCCTTCCTTCTAATTGGACCATACTAATAGTGAGAATCTAATCAAAGCTGGCAAAGACCTTTCCATATATTATTACTCCAGCATGCAGGCTGCCATCTCATGCCAACTCCTACTTAGCATGCACCTCTTAAAAACGAACTTCAAACAAAAATTTCTACAAGCTAGGCAGAAGTTATAACAAAATCACTAACCTTTAAGAAAATGACACTGGTCCCTGGTAGGACAGATACCAACTATAGACAGTTCTATAGTTGGAAATGAATAATTGTATGGCTGGTTCTAATTGGAGCAGTTTGTCACTTAAAACAATAAATCATAAAAAATCAAGTCACGACTAAAGACATGACTTTCAA
Organism: Pteropus alecto; assembly: GCF_000325575.1. NCBI lineage: Eukaryota > Metazoa > Chordata > Mammalia > Chiroptera > Pteropodidae > Pteropus > Pteropus alecto. Next base: position 9,702,819 of record NW_006441953.1, on the reverse strand, counting down.
AAATAGTGCTAACATTTGAGAACTTTAAATACTGTAACAGTTTCAATACTATATATATATGTGTATATATATATATATATATTTGTGTATATATATCTATACACATGCTTTTGTCCTTCACATTTAATTTCCTACTGATTAGAAATAAGTAAAAAGTTAGCTTCTATAGTAAGATTAGATTTTTAAACTACTGTACAAATTAACTCTTCATTGTATGTATTGCTATTATTTTTGGAGCTTCTCTAGTGCTAAATAGTTCCTAGTACTAAATAGCTCGATGCTGATTAAAAACCATATTTAATTCTCATTCACCCAAATGAAATTATATTCTACTCACAAAATGAATATGCTTTAAAAGGTGATTACATTTGCAAAGCACTTTTCGAAATGGGAGACATAAATGGTTATTAATTAGAGTAAGTCATTGTTTGATACTTCCTTTATTCTTCTCCCTTTAGATTTTTAAATTGATTGCTTTGCAATTATACAGTTTATAGGAAGGAATGAGGTTGAGCTTCTTTCCTGCTAAAATACTCAGTGTGATTTGAAAGGCAGAGGAGAGACATGATGGACTAACAGGCCGCTGGTCTTTCAGCAAATGCAAGAACAGATGAACACTGTGTAAAACTAATTGTATTCGAAAGGAACACCCATTGCAGAATGTTAAGTAATTTTTTTTTAACCTTTGCTCCCCTTCTTCATGATGGGCAATACCATCAAAGAGATATCATGGCATCATAATATCTTCTGACAGATCTGATTCTTATAAGAAAAATGCTAGCCATGTCAACACTGGTGAATTGAATTACATCCATGTAATTTTGCACTGATTCTAACTAGGACAAATGCTGGGCTGCTCACAGGAGGTGGATGGAGTGAAAATAAAAAGATCTGAGAAAATATGTGCAAGAGTTTAAAAATCAGTGTTCCAAGGGATAGGGTAGGAGGCAGGGGAGATGGTAAGAGATGCAGCTTCACTTGCCACCTCTGGAGTGTTGGAAAGTGTCAGTGGCTTCAAACGAAGCCCCTCCCTCTACTTCCACAGCCCAGAGGAACCCTTTCTTTAGTCAGACTCCATTGTACTAGTGACAATTTATGAAGACATAGTCTACCCAAAACATGAAAGTTGTATTTGTACATTATCAGATAATCCGCTGAGGTTTTTTAGGCACCTTCTCTAAACGGGGCCCTGTGGGAGATTGACAGATATAAAGAGGAGCAAAGATAGAGTGTTTTCTTCAAGTTTATAATTTGGGAGTTGAACAGAGCATATATGTGATGTACACCCTGATAATTTGGGGACCTGAATATCCGATTGCCTGAAAAACTGAGATATGGACAAATAATCCATCATAGTAAATAGTGTTAGGACAGAGTCAAATTAAGCTGCTATGACCCGTAGTTTATTTTACTGTTCTCATAGAAAACTTTGTTCTCTTGATATAAAACAAAGTATGAAATATAAATTGGTCCAAGTGGGAGTCACCGAATAAAACTGGAGGAAAAACTGAAATATCACCTAGTCTAGCAACTTTTAAAAAGTCTATAGAGCTCCCGTTTGTGGAAGAGAAGAAGAAAGGAAAGAAGGAAGGAAGGAAGGAAGGAAGGAAGGAAGGAAGGAAGGAAGGAAGGAAGGAAGGAAGGAAGGAAGGAAAGAAGGGAGGAAGGGAGGAAGGGAGGAAGGGATGGATGCATGAAAGAAGGGAGAGACGGAGAAAGGCCACCAAGCTAAGCCAGCTCTCTTATTCTACCCGAATGCAGAGAGGTTAAGTAACTAACCCAAGGCAATATAGCTAAAATACAAATCTGATTTTCAGGCTGTCACTTTCATACATATCATACTGATGCATTAACATCTGTGGCACTTATAATGGATTACCTTCCCAATAGGCATTTCCTGCACAGCCCTCTCTGCCTTTTCTTTTCATCCTTACTATCAGAACGCCATATTAGTCAGGTTTGGGGTGTCCACATATTTCACGATGGCTGAGTCTCTCTCTGGCCCATCATCTTTTGGATAGCCTTTCTATATTTGGGGAAAATGGGGAGATGTTACATGCTGGTATTATAAATTCTTCCTTGCTAATGTATAAGCCAGAACTTAAATTCAGACTCCCTTGCAGCTAGAACACAATACAGACTTCACTCATCACTGTAAGACTTCAATTCAAAAGTGAGCAGTGTGAGGAAACAGGCTCTGTGTGGATTTTCTATCTTTTGCTGGCTCAGAGGAGTAATTGAGATGTCTGGCTTTCAGGGCCAGTAGTGTCAGAAGCAACAGTTTCTCTGTGGTTCCAAAGACATATTCCTGGTATAGCGGAGGCATGAGTCAGGCAATACTTTTCTTTGATGCTCAGTGGGTTAAGGCCAGTGGGGCAATCTCTTATCATTCTAGTCCTGGGGCATAGATCAGAGGATTAGTTATTGGGAGCTTACCTTCAAGCCCAGTTCTCAGGTCCTCCCTCAAATACTGTGAGCTACCTAGCATTTGTTTAACTTTACATAATGTAGTATAGAAATTGAAAACTACATAAAAGTAGAAGGTATCGTAAGAGAACTCCTGTGTAGGCTTTCTCATCTTTGAAAATTATCAAAAATTTTGTCAATCTTGTTTTACCCGTCCTCTTCTACCGTTTTTCCCCTAGAGTATTATAAAACAAATACCAGCCATCATGTCATTTCACTCATAAATACTTCACCTGCCATTATTGCCCACAACAATTAATAGCCTCTAATATCATCTAATATCCAGTTCATATTTGAATTTTCCTGCTTGTCTTGAATTTGTTATTTCATGGTTAGTTTGCTTGAATCAGGATGTAAAACAGGTTCACATTATTGCATGTATTTGTCGTGTCTCTTAAGTCTCTTTTATTCTAACATTCTCTCTCCTTCTATTTTGTTTTCATGCCTTTAATTTCTTGGAAAACCTGGATTATTTGCCCCATAGAATATCCTATATCCTCGATTTAGTTCGTTTTCTCCTCATGGTGCTCCATAGCTAGTGTCTCTACTCCTACTATTTCCTTTAAACTGGCAGGTGGATTTGGTGACTTGATAAGATTTGGGTTCAATTTCATGGTTTTGGAAGAATGCTTCCCGGGAGGTGCTAGGTACTTGTATCACATCGCATCATGAGAAGCACATTGGCTCTTCTAAGAGTGATTAGTGAGTTATAGCTAGTATATTTTTAAAATTAATTATTTTATTTTAATTAGTTTCAAGTATACAGTCCATTGGTTAGACATTTATATAGTTTATAAAACGATCCCCCCAATCGCTGTTTCCCTCCCCTGGCCCTCCACCTTGCCAATATATTAATGCCATGCTCCCCATCCCCATGACCATCTATCAACTACGAATTTGTACTTCTTTAACCCTTTGCCCCATTCTCCCAGCCCCCAAACCCCCTCCCCTCTGTCTGTCGCCAAAATGTCTATGCCTATATCTTTTAAAGAATCAATTTTCCTGCATTGTCACCTAGAATCAGCTTCTGTAGTCTGCGATGGAACATTCTAACTGATGTATGGGGTGATTCTCCTCTTAGAAAGTGGCGTGGGTACATCCTGGACATTGGGATGTGATGGAATGTTTGCAAGGAAACGTCTATGAGAGTTGGCCCTAGTGTGGGCCCAAGTAAAGGACATTCTTCCTTCCAAACTTTGAATATTGTTGCATAAGGATATGATATTTGAGGCTCTACACAGCCATTCACGCAACTATGAAGGTGCAATCTGAGGACAAAAACCCAAACAAAGGACGGCAGAGCCAAAGCTGAAAAGAACTGTAGGCACTTGATGGCATGAAGCATCTAATGTCATCAGACCAGGGACAGTACTCCTTTCGCACTTATGTGAGATACTAAATTGCCCTATTTCAAAATTTCTTGCTAGATTTTGATGACATGGCACACACAGAAAACGAAAATGTTTATATGGCACACTAGCACAGGAGCTCTATAAGAGCTTATATTAGATAGAAATATGGATATGGAAAATAAAATGCAAATTACTAGGGAATATATCAAATACAGAATTTACATAGAATTTCTAAATAATAACATTTAAAAATTTGTAATGAGGAAAGAGCTTGCTTTTATGAGTGTAACATTTATTTTAATCAGAGATTCATGCTTGAAATGGTAACATGAAATTACTGATCCAAATTTATAATAATGATATCTTTAAATACTACTTGAAAGTGGCTGTCAATAAGAAACTTTGCAAAAGTAGGTGGTAAAAAATTTAAAACTATTTCAAAAAGTACTAAAAATCTATAAGAGTCGAAATTATATTTGACAAGTTCAACAGCTCATTTTTCTGTCATTGATAATTTCCTGAAATTTCTTGGATGAATACAAATGGTTTCTCACCTGATGAAAAATTTTTTTATATCAAATATTTCAAAACAATGCAAAGTTTTAATTTATAGATGTACTGTTGAAGTAGAGACCTTACAGCTTGCTCCAAGGCTGCTGTAATATCAGCTACAAATGGACAGAAGTATTGAACATATATAAAGACAAAGGTTTGGGCCACCGTTTGGAGTTGTGCTGCTAGGAATCCCTGCCTTATTCTCTATCTCCCCTCCCAAAGCTTAGACTCCATGCTGTACTCTTCCATTACCTAGAATACGAAACTCTCCAGCAGCTTCATTGAAGAAGTCCAGTGATGGAGTACCACCGTGGCTAAACTCAGTATGACATGACAGAGCTGTAGAACCCATCCCTACTCAGGCCACGCTGTGAAGAGCCCCTGATAAAGCTTCTTGTAGCAGAAGTCATCCTGCAGAAAAATCTCAGCTGGCTGCCTGGGGCTAAAGTGATTAATATCTCACAGCACAGGAAGGAAGCCATATCAGACTCTATTCTTCTCTTTACACCATCTTGACTTGGATCTTCTTGTGCTTGCAGCCTAAAGCATTCTAGCTGATACAATATTATACAAACTGTGTTCAGGTTATAATGACTTAATCACATTTTACTTGGAAAAGAAAAAGTACAATATGTCATTCCTAGTTCACCGGGCAATTAACTTTTGGGTAATGGCCGCAATGAGGATTATATCCTCTATGAAAGACAGGAATTTTTATACAGTAGATGCTTCTGGTGCCTGTGTCATCTTCCCTTGGCCCACATCTGATTGAAGCTACAGCTGTGGTGGACAGATATATATGGGTTATGACTCATCATGTACTACTAGCAGCTCATCTTAAGCACACTCTTCCTTGGCACCTTCTGCCAGGTAGGTACAGATCAAAGTGTGAAGATGTTACTACTCAGGAGGCAGTCCTCATTTGATGATGAGAAGAAGCTAGAGGGATGCTCTAGTCTCCAACCTTTTGAGAGGACGATTTTGGGGAGGTGTCCTTTATAATTCTCCAAAGCCCTAGAGGACCAAACCTTCATTGCACACAGCAGTGACCTCATTGATGCACCTCACTTTGGCTTTTCCTTCTGCCCATCTCTCTCCCTCTCCTTGCTCCCTCACTCCTACTTTCTGGGATCATTTCCCAAATAAACTACCTGGACCCAAGACCTTGTCCCAGGCTTTGATTTTAGAAGAACCCACACTAATAAATACGATATTTAAATTATTTGTATGTAAGTTAAAATCTCATCTAATAAATGGATGCACTTTACATAAGTCTGTCCTAAATAAAATTTTATATTTGATAATGATACTCATTTTTAAAAAATCAAGCAGCATTATCTGGAAGGATTACATTTGGATTCCTTTGTGGCTCTGATGACAGTCCAAAACTCTGCATGATATCTCATTAACAATGTAGACATTCCCTAACATTGCTGATGGCATTCCTAAAAATAGTTTGTGAATTGAGTTTTTGCAATGTGAAATGCATTTTCTAAGAGAAATATTGTATTTTCTAATAAAAGTGTTCCAAATGATAAAGCATACCTTTAAGGCAAAGAATTATCCATCTTGTTCTGTTTTGCCAAGGAAGAGGTAAAACAATGAAGGATTGGGCTTCTAAAGTGGGTTTTTTTTTCCCCCCCAGAGGTAGCATGCTTCAAGGTACAGTTAAGTAGGAGCTAGAGGGACAGACAGGGTGCCAACATCAGAGAACTAGTTAATAAAAGATAGTGTTGCCTGAAGTTACAGTTGGGAAACTGTGACTATAAATAACTGTACTGGATTAGATGGTGTCCCCCCAAATTTATGTCCACCGAGAACCTCAGAACATAACTTTGTCTGGAAGCAGTGTCTTTGCAGATATAACTCATTAAATTAAGATGAGACCATACCAAACTAAGGTGAGCCCTAAAGCCAATGATTGGCATTCTTATGAAAAGGCCTCGTGAAGACACAGAGACACACACATAGAGATGAAGGTCATGCGATGACAGAGATAGAGATTGGAGTGATGCAGTTACAAGCCAAGAGGCACCAGTGATTGCCAGGAGCCACTGGAAAATGGAAGAGGCAAGAAAGGATTTTCCTCAAGTGCCTTCTCCCCTGGAGGGAGTAGGGCCCAACCAAAACCTTGATTCCAAGCTTCTAGCCTCCTGAACTGCAAGAGAATACATTTCTGCTGATTTAAAACACTCAGTTTGTGGTAATTTTTATGGCGGCCCCAGGAAACTAATATAATAACTAACAAATACCGGAAGCTGGCTTTTAGATCAAAAAGATTAATTATTTATTTTCAAATATTGGTTTCTCCCTAATTTTCTGTGGTGGGGGTGTTGCCTCTTCTTGTTTCTATAGCTTCCAAGTAGCTGGAATGAAAGAGAATCTCTCATTTTACTTTCAAATGTGCATGTAATGTGGTGAGGTATGGTATAAAGTCATGTAATGTCATGTCTACAGTCAGGATTTAACTCCACCTAAATGTTTCTAGTAATGAAAATGATGAACAGTTATTGATTGCTTACTGTGTGACAGGAGCCATGTCATTCATTAATATTCACAACAACTGTATTATAGGGTTGGTCCTACTATTACCCCCATTTGACTGATGACGAAACTGAGTCTTGTCTCCAAAGGTACATGGCTAATAAGTGGCCATAGACAGGTTTCGACTGGGAAGCCAGTTCCAGAGCTCCAAACCACCAGTCCATATGCCATGGAGATGACACACAAAATTATTCTTTTAAGCAAATATGATGTCTCAGCTACTCTTCTTATGCCTCAGCCACCCTTACACAGTCGCCTGGAGCCTGTCTCAAATGAGTCTGCTGGACAATTTGCTCCTTATTAGAATCTGGAAGGTTCGAAGCTCTAACTCTGTCATGCTTGGGAAGTCAGTGGCTCACTAAACACAGTGGTTCTTCCTTAACGGGGCAGAGGGATGGAGGAGACACACCGAGATTCCCAGTGGATGCCTGAAACTACAGCTAGCACCAAACCTTGCATATATTATGTTTTTCCCTAGACATACACACCTTTTCACCTGAAAGAAGCACTTGATGGCTTCTCTTAGGCATATTTGAATTGCCAGTATGACTACACTTACACCGTGGGAACATTATTAAGTAAAATAAGGGTGACTTAAACATGAGCACTGAGATGCCATGAAAGTCAACCTGATAACTGAGACAGTTACAAAGTGACTAACGGGCAGGGAGCCTATAGAGTGTGGAGACGTTGGACAAAGGGATGATGATTCACGTCCTGGGTGGGATGGAGCAGATGGTCTGAGATTTCATCATGCTGCTCACTATGGCGTGCAATTTTAAATTGTTTATTTCTGGAATTTTCCATTTAATATTTTTGGACCACAGTTGACTGCGGGTAACTGAAACTGAAAAGTGAACCTGTGGATGAGGGAGACTAATGTATTTCATTGCCTAAAGCAGACCTGTACCTTGTAACTCTTATTGGAGACTCTTGAATATACCTTGGCATAAGGTACGAGTTAGTGGCACATCAAGTCATTTTTACCTTTAAGGAAATGAGACTGGTATTCATGAAGTAAACGTGCCGAGGGCACCCTGCTAATTCTCCTAACTTTAAAAAAATCCTTCGCTGTTTCCCTTTAAACTACAGAATAAAATTCAAACCCCTCAGTATGTTCTACATCAGAGGATGGCAAACTTTTTCTGTAAAGGGCTAGACAGTAAATGTTTTAGTCTGGCTGTGTGGTCTCTGTCCACTACTCAACTTTGCTATAGTAATGAACGAGAAAGCAGCCATAAACAATATGTAAAAGAATGGGCAAGCCTATGTTCCAATGAAACTTTATTTACAAAAACAGTCCAGGAATCAGATTTGGCCCAAGGGTCATAGTTTGCCTCTGTGCCTGTCATTCAAAAGCTGGACGCTGCCTCCAGTCTTAAGTCCTGCTGCACTCTGAATTATAAGCTCCATTCCAGTCACAATAAAGAGCTTGTACTTCTTGAACTTGCATGCTCTTTTATTTCTCTGCATCTTTGCATAGGCCGTACCCTTTGTTTGCATGCCTCTCTCTGTTTCTTCTTACTCCACGATCAGGTTCTCAAACTCTTGTGGATAGCAGGCCATTCTGTATGAGTTACCAGCAACATTTATCCCATTGTGTTATAATTATTTGTTAATTAACCTATAATTATTCATAGCTGTGATCACAAATTATGGCTCTTAGGACCTCAAGAAACATGCTTGCTGCATTCTTCCAGCCAGTGCTCTTTTTGCCTCTGTCACTTTACATTACATTAGTCATAGCCTGGTGCAGCGGATATGTTTGCCCTTGCACCTTTTCTTTGATGATAGGAAGCTCAGAACCAAAGTAAAGGAGTAACTTTAGTAATCATAGAAGACTTTACGGCCTGTGTATATGTGCTCCTCTCCTGGAGCCTAGTCTGCCTCCCTATTCTATCTGGTATTTCCTACAGTTTTGATGTTTTGTTTGCATTTTCCTACAAGCATTTCTTAAAAGCAACTTCAAATCTTTGTATAATGAAGCAGAATTTATTTATTTATATAATCATCCACAAATAACTCATTATTTCCCCTTGATCACTTTTTGTTCTTTTTCATAATAAAAATACTCTGTATTTTTGCCTAGAATCCAGTGGTGTACCTATTGTATTTGATACCAAAAGTGAGTCATCTTTTAACATTCATCCTTCCCATATGACAAAATTATTTTCAAGGATAACCATGGAATAAAATAAATAATAATGGCCAGAAGAACAACACAAATGGTAAATTTTTTTTCTTGTAATGAATTTGGTACCACAAGGACTGGAGAAAGAATTGCATCAAAAGTGACTCTGAACCATTAAGAACTTTCTTTCAAAAAGAAGTACATGTAACTGTATCTAGTATGTCAAGGGCAACTATATCACTGGGTGCTCTACAAATTAATTTCCATGTAGAATACAATGTTTATTAAAAGATAATACCCAAATGTGCTAATTCGAAGCTCACTTATATATGATTAAACTCAGCAGTAACAGCAGCACTTGATTAGAACTTAGACCAATAACATAATTTTTTGAGGAAAGGTATTTTTTCTCTTACATTGTTGAGAATTATCTTGCACATGGTAATGATAAAAAGTAGCCCATCTCTTAGTTGGCTTTATTATTATTTTTAATTTCTCCACAGAAAATCCTCCCCGCCCCCCGCCAACCCGACCCCCCTCGCCCCACTGCCCCAACACGCAGAGGAATGCTGTATCTCGAACCTGAGCTGGTGGATCGAAACTTCAGATTTGGAAGTTTTCTGTTGAAAGTACAGCAAATTAGATCCACAGTGCTTTGCTGGAATGCCTTTTCCTTTGGGCTTTGCTAAGTAGATTCTTTCTTATATAACAACTAACCATCTCCAGGTGTCATATCTCCAAACTTTGCATCTGCCAATAAGTTTAGATTGACTTCATGGAGTGCCAGATTTTCTAATGTGATAATTCTACTCATGATCTCTGCTCAGGTAAGAGGCATCTCCAAATTCTGAAAAACAGTGAGATGCCTAAATTGGAACAAATCAGCATGCATAAATCACTGTTTAAATGAGTCATGGAAAATGAAGCTTGGTGAATAGAACTTACTTCATTAAGATTGAATTAAAAATGTATATTTACTAGTGGATGTGATGAGAACCACCGAGATGAGAACTGCCATGCATTTAGAATGACGGCACATCAAACTTTGTGTTTTATTTTGCAAAACAGTTGAACTTTGGTTAAATGGAGGTTCAAAGGATGCTGAATATTTTTATCTGAGGATCTGAGACCTGGACAAAATTCCTTTTTTGTTACACTATCTCAGTCCATTCTCTCTCCTTAGTAGGTGCAAAGGTCTTATGCCATAACCGATGTCCAAGAACCACTATCCCTCTAGCACCCGTAGAACACTATAAATGCGGAGGGCATGCAGATTCCATTCAAAGGAATTCAACCTGTTTTCCAAGGGTCTACTATGATTAGGCTAGCTATGTTTATGAGACCTACCTTAGGACAGATGTTGGCTGTTGCTGATCTATTCTGCTTTGCTCCATTAAAAAAAAAAAAAAAACAAAGAGAAAAAAAGAAAAAAAAATTGTTCTCTGGTTATCATTTGCTTCTTTCTTTCTTCAATAATTGAGAAATAGACAATAGTCCAGACAACTAAGTGCCCGCATGAGCCTGATTCCATTTAATTGAATCAGATAGTGAAAGTAATTGTTATCATTTAATACAATTTTTGCATCTAAACAAGCCGTTTTTTAAAACATGCAGGCACATATCTTGCTGATCATCCGTAGTCTGTGAAAATTGAACCTTTGTGGAGTTCTCATACTCTCAAGCCATAGTGGATTTAGTAGAGGACTGAAAGCTCTCTACATCCCCAGAGGGATAGTTGAAATTAGGCTGTAATAAACATCTCTCATTAGTCTTCGGAGTATCCTTACCCTTACCCCCTGAGCATTCTCCACTGTCCTCTCTCCTCTGGCAGATAAACAAGATGTAGCATGTACAATATGAGCTTCCTTTCCTTTTGGAAGATCCTTAATGAAGCCAAGGGGAACAGTACAAAACAGAAAATTGACTATGATGAAACACTCTTTGGTGCTACATCTGATATGATTCACAATTTATTTTGGCAACACTTGGGATGGGTTTCATATGGTTTTCCTGAATTCAACAGGACTCCTGCCAGCAGAATTGGGAACGCTAAGAAGTAATCCAGGCTGAGGGAGAAAAAAAAAAAAATGCCATCTTTCAAAGTGTTTCATAGCGTTGACTCTGTGATCTGGAAACCAGCCATTGCTCAAGCCCTCTATTTCTAACTGCTCTTGACAACTATTGTCTTACTAGACTTAGGATGATGGATGATTGTATAATTAGCAGGGTAGATAGCCTACAGGAGAAGGCACTGTAAGAAGAGAGATGAATCGTGTTACAGCCAAATATTTTGCAATATATAAGTATTCTTAAAATATGAATGTTTCATCTGAGTCATCATCTTTAAGAAGCAAAATTGCACGTTGTTGTGGATTTCAGAGTTAACTCATCTTAAAGGAATTTACTTTCAGGCTGAAAGAACGATTGATCGGTTATAGAGGAATGCTTCTTTCCCAGAGTTGATGTTTCCATCCACATGAAGTGATGTCCACTAGCATACCACTTTTGGGTTTTCTCTGCTCTCTATTTCTTATTTCTCCTCAGGGTGAATTTGTAAAAAGAAACTGGAAATGCATTCCTGAACTCCTTCTTATTCTCTTTCTCTTGTGAGGAAGCCCACCTGCAGAGAGCATAAGTCACCATGCTCTCAGACATAAAATAAGCCAGCAGGGAAGGAAGCCCATTTGCTTTTGGATATAAGGCATGCTCCTAAATATTAGAAAGTATTAGGAAGCCCACTTACTTGTAGTTATTAGCTATAATATTAGCATTATCACTAATAAAAGTGATGGTTGGATTCTCTACCTGCCTAAACCTCTTGTTTTATTTCTCGATTGATTCAGAATATGGGCAAGACAAAGTGGTGCTCATTATTGGTTCCCCATGAACCCCCACAAATACTTAGCCAGTGATAGGTTTCATTTGAGAGAAAATATGTTTTTACATTGTTTTCTCCTCATCTTCCAGGTTTATCAATAGATTAACATTTCCTTCACCCTCCACTAGATTAAAGGAAATACCTTGGCTTTCAGCTATTTAGACTTACACAGACAAACGGACCCTCAGAATCAGTAAGACTGTAATACAAAAAACCACTCGCCCTTGCATTTGCTTTAGCCCTTGTGTGCTCCTCTTCGTTCACTCAGAGCTCCACGTAAGACTGTTCCGCGTTTCCTCTTTCTGCTCCTGCGACTTGGATTCTCAGGATCACATCGGGGTATATAAAAGCCTCCATATCTGGAGAGCAGTTAGTTGAACTTGAAATTGGCTATGAGACTCTGTGCTTTGATCCGTAATTGGGAGGTCAGCCAAGAAGGGCATGGCCACAATTGAATTAAATCTAGAGAGGAGGGGAGAAAAGCCAAGAAAGGAAGGATAGCTCCCAAGCTTGATCTACAGCTACGAAGTTTGTAAATCAGTATTCGAGGTAAGAATATACTTCAGATCTTCCAATAACAATGAGCCATTAGTAAATGAAGACATTTATCCAGGACCATAACACATAATCGATAAAGGAAGGTCCTAATATTAATTTTTTCAAAGCTCTTTCATCCACATTGTCTCATTTTATCTTTCACCTGTGGAGTAGATGCTATCATCCCTATTTTAAGAGCTTGGCAAATCGAAGCCCAAAGGAATAGAGGTGCTTGCTCAGACTTCCTCAGCTATTAAATATCAGAATTAGGTTCAAAATTATGTCTTCTGACTCTAAGCACAGTGATCTTTTTATTACAACTACTGCTTCCATGCCTATAGACTTCATATTTTACGTTAAAACTTTGCTATATCTGAAAGAAATCGATAAAACAGCTGAGCTTGAAATAGTTCAATCTTTTAACTGAATGTATTATGGAAAACTCAATGGATTTTACTCCATGATTTGAAAGATGGTTAATATTCTTTTGCTTCTATTATGAAAAAAAGTGATAAAGATTATGATACAGAGTTACGTTGGAGTACTGGCGATGTAGTATTATTTGAAAGACATCAGGGCCTACTTCATAAGCTTTTGTCATAAAAATCTGAAAATTACATTGTTGAGAATTTATCAGTTTGTGCATGTGTGGCTGAAACCTGATGTCTGCCAAGATTCATTTTATCTACATTTAAAGGGAGATTAGGACATCTGATCCCAATAAATGGAATCCTAGTGGTCTGGGGTACAGAAAGGATTTTCTAAAACATTTATTTGCTTAAATAAAGAATTGTTTGGTTGGACTCTAATTCAAGTAAGAATAAGGTTTGGGGCAAGGCTGGATGTGTGGAGGCCCAGAAAACCACCTAGGATAGTGGAGAAGAGCCACAGACTTAGGTATCAGTGGGTTCCCATAACTAAACCCTTATTAACTCCACATCTGTTCTCTGACTCTCAGTCCTCAAATGCCTGAAGCTCTTGGCTCTGCTTAACCTCCATCATCTTTTCTAAACAATCCAAACAATCTCTGCTCTTGGTCATCCCATGCATCCTGAAAGTCCACGTTCACCCTAAAGCCTCTAAATCTCATGCACCAGCACTATCTCCATATGGGGTGTGAGGTTAGGAGCTTCCATGGGGAGGGTAATAACCCTTGAAATGCACATATCTCTTGATGCTTTATAAAGCCCTTTTATGCATAATATTTTATTTGTTGTTCACAATTACTCCATGAGATAGGCAAAGAAGATATTGACATCATTTTATAGATAAAAACATTAAGGTTCAAAGAAATTAGGCTAATAAGTGGCTAAACTACCACCATCTACTACATGTTCAGAATCTTTCTTTCTCAACAAACATTTATAAGACTCTGTACCAATGGCTCTTAAATATCCATGGGAATAACTCTATACTGATGATAAAATAAATTCCCTTTATTGTAAAGCACTTTTTAAAAACCCATAAAATTATATTAAGTCTATTGAAGCTAACACTGTATTCAAATGCAATAAAGTAACTATATAAATGCTTTGCTTAAAAGGACAGCACCCTAATTAAGAAGATTGTTAAAAGCATGGAGCATATGAATACATCTATTACACAGGATTTACTAGAACTCATTGTACCCACAGCAGTAAATTGGGACCAGCTGTTGCCTGGAACATAGAAACAGCCTTGTGAGTGGAAAGTGGTATTTTAGTGATTCTTGTTAAAAAATGAAGATGCCTGCACATTACCTTAATCCCTTCTTACATTGCATATCAGTCAACCAATAGTTTTATAGCATCTTCTGTATCCCAGATTCTGTAATTGTGGAAAGGCTGTCTTTGAATATTTGTTGCATGCTTCAATTTGTGGGGTTAAACACTTTGCAGTTTGGGTTCTGTTCTCTAAAAATGACATGTTTTTTTGAAAAGAGTCTTTTTGCTTTCAATGGCTACAAATCCAAGTGACTCCTAATTCCAAAACTTCCCTGCTTTTCTCCACTCTTTGAGGGTGGCATGCACGGGGACCATAAAGTGCTCTTTTTTTGTTCACTCTGCTTTTGGTGCCTCCATCTTTAGCTGACATCTGGCTAATCGCCAGTGGTCATGGGCTCCTGCACATCTGTTTTATGAGAAAAGCATTTTGTCAATACAGTGGGTCAGGAAGTGTCCTGACCAGATGATGGGATTTCATGCCTTACCTCTCTGTGACACAAGGACGTTGGATCATAAAGGTGGAAGATCGGTCTATTCTGGGACACATGTCATGGTTGGAAAGGTTGAGTATTATAATCCAGGCAGCAATACAACACTTTCTAAGCTCATCTGCTTTAAGAATTGGCCCCCCTTGGCCCATTGTCACTGGTTTCCCTGAAGAGTCCTTTTGCATTTAGGGATTTGGTTTATTCTGTGTTATTCTTTGTGTTTCTCTCCCAGTTAAGAGCATTTTTTTTTTCCTTTGATTATGGTTTGTATCATGTGTGTGGGTTTGGAAAGCAGAGTCAGTCACTTTGGCTTCAAGCTTGAGATGCTATATCAGGTTCAGCACAGAAAAAAAAAAACATTGTAAGTATCTCAAGCAGAAAGAGATTGGCTTAGTATAGGAAATTAAGGGCTTACAAAATTTTTGAAAGGGATGGAAGAATAGAAATCGGTGTAAAGCTCTCGACCTTTTAGTTTCAAGACTGACCACTATAGCCATAAACCAAAGGTCAGGAAACTTGTTGCTACTGCCACCTCTTTTCCTGCCACTAGTGACCAGGTAGTGGATGTGGAGTCTGGCTGCTGCTATTCACTTGTGTCAGTGCTTGCTGGTCCACCACCCCATTTGTAGGAAAATGTTCTCGATCTCCTGGCTGCTGCTATTCACTTGTGTCAGTGCTTGCTGACACCCCATTTGTAGGAAAATGTTCTCGATCTGTCTTCTGCCTTCCAAATATCATGAAAGTGCATTTCACTGGCAAAGCTTAAATCTCACCCTGAACCTGGGCTGCCTTTCAGATCCTAGGAGGGAACATAAGTGAAGGTAGGAATAGATGTTTAGTGTCAACAGATAATATCTACCATGGGGCTTTAGTTGTGATTTAATGGCCTTTTGTGCATAGACTATAGGATAAGACTCCTTCAAAAATGGCGGTTCCAACTGGACTCTGTTGTCCCAAAACCTACCTAAATTTAAGAGTTCCTGAGAAAAGTTCCAAAAGTGATGAGCCTCAAAATTTTAAAACTGTCCAGGCTCTTGGATAGCTTGTCTACTCCTGAGGGTTTGCTCTTTCTCTGTCCTACCCTGGATCTATCACTCCTCACAGATGGTGATTCTGAGGTCACTCCACCCAAAAACCTCCTGCACACAAATCTCTGTCTGTTTCCTGGGAAACCTAAACATCAACACTGATTTAGCAGAAAAGGAATTTATTAAAGGATAATAGGTAGCTCCAGGAAGGCCAGCAAGCCAGGCATGGAGAATGTGTTCTAAGAAGGAAAGTTCCAGATGACTCCAGTGGAAAAAACAACTGCTTCACCTTCTACAAGACACTTCATTTTGTATGACTGACACCACTGAGACACAAGATGCAACTGCTACAACCTCTGCCACTCCTAATTTTGGAGTGAATGTAGCTGCTACTACCTTCTCCAGAATGGGCTGGATTCAGCATCTGCCACTTTCCCATTCCAGCTTCCTTCTCAAAGTCTGGGGTGAGCGTATCTGATTACTAGAGACCAGATCACCTGCCTGCACCCTAAGAAATCAAAAGAAGAGCGGGGAGACTCATAAAATGGGGAATTTTTTCAATGTTAGATCCACCAAAAAAGAATGGCAAATGCTCATGGAAGCAGCAATGATGTTAGTTATGGGAATGTATGATAATGGGTCTTTGCAAATAGGATAAATGTATTTTACCAGAAGCCTTTGCATCGCCTTAACCCACAGTTAAATGTTGATTTAGCAGATCAGCAGAGCAGCTATTTTTGGTTAGAGGGACTTTACTGCCTTTGGAAGCACATAACAACCTGAAAGTAAAGACGAAAAAAAAGGTGCACAATAAATAATCAAAAAATGAATTCTAAATATTCGATTTCCCTAAGGTTTAGACCCAGCACTTTCTTTTCTGTGCAAACACTTTTCTTGGTTGATTTCACACCATCTCGTGGCTTAAATATCATTACTGTGATGGTGAGTCCAACATTTACAACACTAGTCTTGACTTTTTCACTGAGCTTCAGGTTCATTATCTAAACCTCTCTACTTCAATACCTAAAATGCATTAATGGAACTAAAATACAAGTCTTGACTCTGCCTCAAATCTACCTCTCCTCTCCCTCCCGCCCCCGCCCGCACTCTTCCATCTTGGTAAATCACATTGCCCTGTTTTCTTCATGCTCCCTAATTATAGTTTATCAACTCTGCCTGGAAATATGTCTTAAATTCATTCACTTTTCATTATCTACGTTTTGACTCTATTCATAGTTATCGGCCGCCATCACTTTGCACTTGAATTACTAAAATAGTCTCCTGCATGAAATTACTGCTGCCACATCCCCATTTAATACATTCTTCACCTAGAGGGTCATGTAATTCACTTTCTACTCTAAGTGGCCTTAGAATAAAGTCTAAGTTCCCTGCCATCTCTGATGACAACTCACAAGTTCCAGCATTGACTTGACTTGGGCCCTCCCCACTCTCTGACCTCGGTTCTGTGTGGTGCTCTGTCTTGTCCGTGATACTGCTCCGATCACACAAACCCCTTCTACCTCTAGGGCTCCAGATTTTGCATGGCTGTATCATTTCATTCAAGCTTCAACTCAAAGTCATTTTCTTGAGTGAGCCTGCTGATAACCCAATCTAAAAAAGCCACTCTTCCTCTGACTCCCTTTCTATCATTTTGTTATATTTTCTTTCTAGCATTTACTACCATCTGAAATTATCTGATTATTGACTCCTTGCCTTCCTCCTCCACTGAAATATAAACTTGTTGAGAACTCCAACTTTGTCAGTCTTATTCACAACTGTAGCCCAAGTGTAGAATAGTACCTGGCAGGTAGTAGGCATTCCATAAATATTTCTTGAATGCATTAACCTTACTAAACAACCTGTGTTGTTGTTTATATAAGTCTAGAGCAGGAATTTTGAGCCTATCCCCAACAGGTTTGTGAAGAGAATTCAGAGGATTTGTGAACTTGGATGGGAGAAATTTTATATATTTATTTCCACCGACTCTTAACTGAACCCAAACTATGGTAGTACATGTGACTTTATCATCAATAAAAATCATAGTTATTTTCATATCACATTATATTGTATCAGGTATCCCCAAGTATTGTTTATGTTCATCGCTTTTCAAAATTATGATCAGGCCCACTGCTAGATCGATATTTAATATATTTATAAAGAAGTGCATAGGCTACTATTCATCAAAAATTTTAAAAAGTAAATAATTTAAAATTTTAATCAAAAATTAAATAATGATACAAATATTAAGTTAATTAATTTCCATTGTAATCCTATATATTTTAAACATTAGTCTGAGAAGGAGTCCATGGGCTTCACCAAAGTACCAAAGGAGTTTGGGAAACATAAAGTTTAAGGTGTAGAGCTGGACCGTCCAGTATGGTAGCTACTAGCCCCCTGTGGCTATTTAATTTAACTTTAAATTAAATTAAATTAAAGTAAAATTTTAATTTGTGCTCTAAAGCCACATGTGGCTAGTGGTTATCATAGTGGACAGTACAGATATAGATGATGGCCATTACTACAGAAAGTTCTATTGGATAGCACTAGTCTAGAGCAAAATGCTTAATTTCTAATTTGTCTGCCATATTTTGTTCCCACCCCACTCCCAATATTATGAACTACTTTTTTAAACAATAATATTGGGAGTGGGTTGGGGATACAACAGTTTTCTCTCAGGTTTCTTGCTGTTTTCCTTTTTTACATTTAAGCTTTTACTCCATCACCAGTCTCTGCCCTTCCTCGTGGTTTAGAGGATTGAGGTAGACAGGGCAGTGTGGCAATTCATCATGTCCTTCCTTTATATCATTCTCAGGTTCCTGTCCTTGTCCCGGGAAGAGTATATAGCTGAGAATAATTAAAGACAAGTGGAGTTACTCAGAATGGGACAACTAGAGCCATAAGGCTTTGTCTTCTTGAGGGACCCCAGCCCTGGCCTTAGAGAAGGTAGTGGCCATGCTGGGGCAAGCCGGTGCCCGAGAGGAAGTCTCAGTTAGAGTGCCAGTGAAAGCCATGGTGAAACTGAGTCCATAGCGAAGACCTTGAGCCCTATTCAGCCAAGGAGAGGACAGACTACAAGTGCCCTGCTACACACTTCAGCAGTGAACTTCTGAATAGTCTGGGCTAGTAGCAGACCAGCCACTCCCATAGACATCAGCTAGCTCATAGCTATGGAACAGCACAACTCCAAGGGCCTCCCTGTCTGCCAGTGGCCCAAAGCTTTTCACATGCCCAGATACCATCTTTGAGGGAAAAAGGGAGAATGATGCAAATTGGAAAAACTGACTCATTCAAAAGAGACGGCTTACTGGAATAGCCTGAGTCTACCAGATTGGAGTAAAATTTAGTTCCACCCTCATCCCTCATTAGTTAGTGGTTGGAGGTCAGGGAACTCTCAAGGACAGCTGGGTCAGTTATGGAAAGTTAAGAAGCCATGTTCTTCTTGTACATCTGAGCCTGGTGTGAGTAAGTCTGGGACTGGACTCTACCCGTCTTAAGTCATACAGACCCCTTGCTTGGGCAAAATATGGCCCAAGGCGTCTTCTGGCTCTTGGTAAATAAGATGTTTGTTTGTAGGACATTGTCAGCTAAACAGGTGGGGTGTCATCCAATGTCACTGTACCCATTCCACCCTGCTGTGCCCCCAAAACAAGATAGCCCAGTGGCCTTGGTCTTCCAGGCCTCCCAGCACTGCTTGTAGCCAAACCTGAAATATGTGCTTTTCAGAGCCCCTATCTCTTTGTGATGTTGGACAATGATGGGGCTACTCCTGCTTCTCCAAAATGGAGGAAACAAAGTACTTCGTCTGTAGGTGCTGTGGGTGGTAGGTGTACACAACCATCAAGATCTCTCCCCTCCCCAGCGGTGGT
>NW_006441953.1:9664525-9683241 GCF_000325575.1 Pteropus alecto | reverse complement strand
GCGGTTTGGAAAACAGTATTAGTAGAAAAGTACAGCACATTGTTTGAGGTGTGGTCTGCTGGCAGGAAAGGACTAGAGAGGCTGACAGCTTCAGATTCTCTGTTACATCTTATACTGGGTTGAATAGTGTCCTGCCTCCAAATTCATGTTCACCCAAAACCTCAGAATGTTCCTTTATCTGGAAATAGGGTCTTTGCTGCTATAATTAGTTAAGATGAGGTCATAGTGGGTTAGTACTTCCTAAACCAATATGACTGGTGTCCTTATAGGAAAAGATGACACACGGAACACACATACCACACGCACAGACAGAACACATGTGATGACAGAGAAAAGAATGGAAGTGATGTGTCTACAAGCCAAGGAATGCCAAGGATTTTCGGCAACCACCAGAAGCTAGGAAGAGGCAAGGAAGAATTTCCTTGTCACTTTCAGAGGCAGCATGGCCCTGCTGACACCTTGCTTTGGACTTCTAGCCTCCAAATGTGAGAGAAGGCATTGCAGTTGTTTCAAACCCACTGTTTGTGGAACTTCAGTTGGGGCAGCCCCAGAAAATACACACTAGGGTTTCATAATGATACATGTCTGGGGGGTGAGGGATCTAAATACGAACACTACTTTTCATTCATTCGATTTCCTCTAACATTTAAGGGGATCCAATATAAGGTCTAGAGCAACTCCACTTATGTCCCTCACCCTGCCTTAACCTCTAGCTTCTCTGCCACCCGATTCCTAGCCCCTAAAACCCTCTCATTCAAGGGCTTTCTGTTTCCCTCCTTAGTTCCTCTTTCATCTTGCCTATCAAAGAAGAGCTCGATTCCCAAAATGCAATCTCTGGCCCTATCTACTCTCCTGCCCCCAGCCCCCTAAGGAATGTACTTCTATTTTCCAGTCATCTTCTCTGTCCTATTGACTGCAAAGCTTCTCCTTTCCTTAGAGAATGGGGGCAGGGCAAGAAGCTAAGCAGGTGAGGGGAAGAGCATGGGCTCTGAACACCACACATTAAACAGTGTTCTCCCCCACCACCACCTTCACCGCATACACAAAATTTAACATTTGTTCCCTTTGAAAGAATACTTGGATTAATGAAGCAGTTACGTAAAAAATCAAGCCTTATGGAAATTTCTGCAGTGTTCCTTGAGTGATTGAAGCTCATACTCCTTACCAGTCACTTATTATACTCTCCAGTGGACCGTCATGGTTTGTTTGTTTCTAAATGTCAGTCTGAGAAGGGAACCAGTCGGAGGAAGAGAAAGAGACCAAGGATTAAGTGCTCTAAAAAGAATCTTCTTCCCTTCCCTTCCCTTCCTTTCGCTTCCCTTCCTTCCTCTCCAAGGTTTCGATGTGATCTCAAATGAGGTGCATTGTGAGCAGTGATAAGAAGATGCATTAAATGCACAACATTTTCCTAAGAAAATTTTATATTACAGCTGCTTTACAATTAAGATAATAATTAATTGGAATAAAGAGAATGTAGGAAATACAGAATATAGAACCTCTCCTTAGAGGTTCAAAAAGATAAAAATGCAAACATCAACAGGGAACTCTTTCAATGTTCGTTTTTAATAACATGAATATTACTTTTTTAAAGAATAGTTTTTAACTGCCCGCTTCCCTTTGCATTTTCTTAAAATTTTTATAGAGCTGTGGAGACTCTTGGCTAGGTCTTGGGGGAGACATAGTAATTAGAGACATAAGAAGAGCTAGTACAAGTTCACATGGAAAATGTCCCCACTGTGGCCATCATGACATGGTTTTGGGAATATGGCACCTTGCTCCTAAAGACAGAATCTGGAGAAAATAATTTAGTCACAGGAACACAGAACTGAATTTCCAGGAAAACATAACACACATGCTCCAGGGTACACCTCTGAAGATGCCACATTTATCTTGGGCCAAGGATTATTTATAGAATGCTATGTTACCCATCTCCAGTTGAAACAAAAGACATAGAATGAATATTTTTAGGTCAATGAGTTTCATATTTTATATCTTCCCAAGTCTTCAGCTTCCTCGATTACTCATGTGGAAAGTACTTTAAGGAGAGACAGTTCAGAGCTGTTCACTATAATAAACAGACTCTAAGGTGGTTCCCATGAACCCTTGCTCTTAGTGTTCAGACCCTTAAGTAAATATATGTCCTTGAGTACAGTTCGGACCTGTGACTTGCCTCTGACCAATACAATATAGCAAAAGTGATGGGACACCACTTTCACAATTATGATACACAGCAAAGTTGATGGGATATAACTCCTACAATTACATTACATCAAATATGACTCTATCTTGCTAGCAAATGTGCTCTGGAGCCTGACTCTCTTCGCTAGTTTTAAAGAATCAAGTTTCTGTCAGTTCTGTAGCTGCAAAATAATGAATAATGCCAATGAGTGGGATTAACTTGGAAGCAGGCCTTTTCCCATTTGAGCCTCCCGATGAGAACTCAGCCTTGGCCCGCAACTTGATTGCAACCTTTCGGTAGACCCAGCGAAGGTGTGCCCAGACTCCTGACCTACATAGTCTGTGAGGTTGCAAATATGTGTTGTTTCAAATCACTAAGTATGTGGCACTTTGTTATACAGCAATACAAATGAGTACGTTTACCTTTGAGAACTTATTTTTCCGACCAAGTATTCTCGTACTGGGCTTCTCTCTTCGAGTTTAAAAACTGTTGATCAGAGTCCAGAACTCAAAATAAAGGAAATACATGAGGCCACATTTTTCAAAAAAATTATAAAGCAGTCAGTTCATCTTTGAATTTTTCTCTCACCTCTTCATAATTTCTTCAAGTGCTTCTGGCTTCATCTGCTACTTGAAGCAGGCCTCATGCTTCTCACCGTTGCCTCCTTAACCTCCCCGAAAGCTCACCTGCTTTGCATCATATTCTTTTCTGACTCTATCATGATCTTTCGACTACCTTTATTTTTACTTGTTTATCCAACATGTAAATCTATGCTACATTCTAAGCATTTTACTGTTAACTCACTTAAGGTTTGTAACAACCCTGTAACGTAGGTACTATTATTATTCTTGTTCTTTGGATGAGGAAGTTGTGACATTACAGTTACTCTAATAAAATGCATGTACTTTTATGGAAAGCAGAATAATAGCTAAAGCTTCCAATGATTCCAGAAATGTCTGAGGGACTTGTAGGAAAAGGGGCAACAATTCTAGCTACTCTCATGGTAAGAATTTCAGGACATTGGAGAATCCACCTTGGAGAAAGGAATTCATTAACATTCTTTTAATCACTCTCCTAGAATCTCATATGTCAGGGTACAGGGAGATCTCAAAACTACCTGGTTCAATCCATCCCTAACTGTAATTCAGATTTACTCTTAGTAACTGGCTGGTTATCTGTCTACAGCCAGCACCACATTTAGTTCACTGCTGTATCCCACTGTCTAGCCAGTGCCCAGTTTCTCATTGAGTCCAAACATGCATTGAATGACTGGCTAACTGACAGATGGAATGAATGGGAACCAAGAAGCTTCAATATTCACTTAAGTAAGAAAATGTTCCTGAACTAGAAACAACAGATGTAATTGCATCTTAAATCAAAAGATGATATGCCTCAGTGCAAAAAGGGAGGAATTTATTCCAGACATACAAGATAATAGAAGGAAGGAGACCTAAGTGGATATTTTAAATAGAATTTGATTGGGAAAACAACAACAATAAGGGATTAGAGAGGAAAGAGGATGAGGTCGAGGGCAAACTAGATGTTCCCCAGGTCAAACAGAATAAATTGAACATAAAGTAAAAGGCAGTGGACAAAACTATCAGGCAGCCAGGAATACTGGATGCTCCAGTTCCAGGAAATGACTAGAGAAGGAAGTTGATAGGAGGTGAGAGAAGAAGATTGATAATGACAATGGCTACCATTTATGGATAATATGCTGTTCCAGGCAAGATTCTCACTGTTTGTGCTTATTAATTCATTTCAGCACAACTCTATGAATTCAATTCTATTATTATTATCACCACCATTTTACAAATGATACAACTGAGAAAAAGAGAGGTTAAGTAACTTGTTCAAGGTCACATAGTGTATGAGTAGCAAAGCTGAGGTTTGAATCTAGGCAGTTTGCTCAGTTTGTATCATTCACCATTAGAATTTATCACCTCTCCAATAGTACAGATGACTTCTATGTAAGGGCGGTAGCCATGTCAAGCAAATTAACAATTTAAATTGTTTTTAAAGTGTTTTTGTTATGCAAAAGTCCTCTCAACCCACCCCCCCCAACTCCTTATAACCAGATTGCACCCCTTCTCGAGCCCCTCCCATATAGAAATTCTAGAATTTCTGCCATCTTACTAACAGCTGGCTGAGAACTGAAGGTAGAAACCAGTGGAACCCCTTAGGAATAGGAAGCAATTCGACTATCCAAAAACTAGAGAGATGCTTTAAAACCGAAATGTGGAGAAAAATAGGACGGGGAGGAGAGCTGCTCTAGATTATGAGTGACTAAAGAGGCATAACTACCAACACAGTGCATGAAGTTTGATTTTAGAAAAAAAAAAACAGCTATAAAAGATATTTGAGAGTGGTTAAGAAATTTACTATTTGACTAGATAATAGATGGTATTAAGGAATTAGAGTTAATTTTCTCAGATCTGATCATGGTAATGTGGTCACATAAGAAGTCCTCCATATTTTTAGGAGATGCATGTTGAATGAAGAACTTAGGGCTGAAGTGTCATGATTTCTATAACTTTCCCATGGTTCAGAAAGAAAAATTGATAGAAAGATTGACAGATTAGTAAATCAAATATGGCAAAATGTCAACAATTATTGAATTTGGTGGAGGCTAGACAGATGTGTGCTGTAATATTTTTTCAGGTTTTCTGTATCCTATTTTTTCAGGTTTTCTGTATCCTATTTTATAATAAGTTTTGCAGGAAAAAACCTAGAGAGGAGGCAGTGATTGCTTACAGATTGGCTGAAGAAGGCAGGGAACTTGGCCAATGCGAAGGCCTTCAGGGGTGGGTTACAAAGCTCGGGCCTGACCACATGGGTTGAGTGCAAATATTTTCTCAATAAAACAGAAATACAGACCTGGACCGAGGACCGGATGGAAGATTTGGCAGCTTTTCCAAGATAGCAGGCAGGGCAGCTGAAGACATAGTAAAACTGCCTGAACTCATCTGCAAAGTCAAGAAGACCAGACTCAAGATGGAGGAACGTGCATGTTCTGGTGATTTTCTGCGAGCAGCTGGAGCTGGTCTGCTAGGGTCGAAACCCTCACTCCAGTGTTCACCAGTCATGTGACCTTGGCATAGTTATTAAACTTCTCTGACACCTTGTTTCCTCTACTAGTACTTAACTCATGGAATTGTTGTCTAAGAAGATAAACTAGACCAATGTATACAAAATGCTTAACATAGGGCATGACCCACAGCAAACATCCAATGAATGTTGCTCTCATTTTTGTCATACAAGGGAGAAAGATGCGGTAAAGAGGAACTTGTTTGGAGCAGCAGCAAAAACATCTGACCCACTTCTCCTGCAACTTTGTTTACAATTGCACGTATGTTCAGGTTATTTAATTTTTCTTTCTTTCTTTTTTTTTTTTAAATAAAATTGTATGACCTGGGGTTAGCAGTGATGCTGATGATGTTGAACAGTGGAAAAGATTACGCTGTTGCATGAAAAATAAACATTGAGGTCTCTGCTTCAGTGTTTATCTTCAATGATACCTCATCTTTGCCTGGGTAATTATCTCTCCACAGCAGACAGTTATCCAGCACCAACAGATAATTCCATTAACATCACCACTTAAACCCAGCCTCACTGGGCTGCTTGGGGTCCCCTGGCTGCTTATGTAATCTTAGGGACCTCATATCATTTTGGAATTAAAAAGAGAAAGTAAATTATTCAAGCACATTATTTTTTTTTTTTCCTGAACAAACCTCAGCACATCTTTGACTCATCTTTCCTAAAAGTGTATTGCTGCCAAGAATGTTATCTGTAGCAATTCAGTGCTAGCTTTATTATGGATTTGAGGGTGATGATAACTGAATATCACTAGTCACTGCTGAGCTAGTTTCTAACTGTTTGAGGATGAGAAATAGGAAGAGGAATATGGGGTGGCCTCTGGAGACTTTGAAAATGCCAGAAGAGCGTTCTGGCAACAAAACCCAGATCATATATACACACAGCAGACATGATGGTGACCCAGAGAGAGATTACCAAAAGAAATAGAAGAAGCACATTTCACGAGAAATTCCACCTAAATTTCCATTATTTAAAATTAATCAAAGGCTCTTCTAGGCCTTTGATCTGAAGCTCTGTCTTTTACTGGTTTTGTGGCTGGTTGGCAGTTTTAACAGAGAGTGTGTGAAAGTAATTAGCAATACTCTCCAACGTGTGAGGAGCCTACAGTTTACAAGCACTTCCTTCCATGTTACCTCTTAATCCCCAAATCCTAACAATAGCTTTGCCAGGTCGGCGTTGTTACTGTCCCAAGTACACACTCTGTTCCTTATCACAGATGAGGACTGAGGCCCAGAGAGATTAAATAGGGCACCCAACTCTGCAAGTCAAATATGGTGGAGGGAGGACTTCAGTGGAAGTCTTTGACCTCCAAAGATCCTACGTGGTTTTTCTTGGAGAGAAGGGAAGTATTTCTCATTCCATTTTCCTGTATGCCAGGGGCCTCAAGCTTTCGGTCAGTGCTACAGATGTATCTTCTTTCAAAGATAGGAAGTCAGAGTGTCCTCAGAGCACACATTTCTCCCACTGGACTGACCCTGAGATGACCTTTACACTCATCTCCACTCTCTCTTAATCCTTGTGTCTGATGGAAGAGTTGACAGAATGAATGAATAAATGAATGAATGAAGTGGGATAATGGATGCATCTCTTACAAAGCTAACACATAGTAGGCATTCAAAAAAGGTTTCTTTTAATTTAAAAACAATATTTATTTACTCGCTCTGGTAGCAGATTTGGTCAGGAAAGACGTCAAAGGGTTGACTTAAATTAGGCTTGAAGGTTGGCTGGAATTCAATTACCCATGACCCTCTAGTCTTTCCTGCCAGCCATGATTAATGGAGGTTGGCTAAAGGAGGTTGGGATTAGTAACACTGAAATCAGCCATTTTTGGAGAATGAAGACGTGGGAATTATCTAAGAAACACCCAGAGGCCAGATGAGATTTCTTGGGTTGAAAATATCCTTGTGATTTAGCCTAATAACAGCAGGACTCAGATTTGGAGACAAAGGGCATGCACGATGAAGTCAGGCAGCCATGGCTTCTGTGTTTCTCACAGTCCCGCTGGCCTGGCGCCCTGTCTGACCTGGATAAATTGTCATCGAGGGCTATGGATGGTTTGGATCCAGATCTGTAGAAAACACCTTGCTCTTGGGTATTTGGGACATATACTAGAGAAAGAGGCCAACGGAAAATCAAAGAACTAGATCAGTTTAAATAAGAAAAGAATCTACCCTGATCATCAGAGCTTTCCTTTTCTCTAATACCGATTTCCCTTCTCAACTTCACCCTGAGGTTTATCCAATCTCATTCCAAGGGTGGAAGAAGGCCTTGAGAACCCAGAACTCATTTATAAGTTTCTTTTCATGTAAAAATGTTCTTTCGGAACCAATCTCTGGGAAGGTATTTTGAAAATATGATAATAATAGTTGCCATCTTGCTTGTTTTTTATTTTTTTTATTATCCACTAACTTTTTTGAATAACTTTTCAAAATATTCTATTTCCTCTATCTTTGTCTAGCATTAACACATCTTTGTTAGTAGGCAAGGACATACAATGTAAACTTCCTCTTTTTTGTTATAATTCTGACTTTGCACCTCAGTTTCTGTCCAGCTTTAATGTCAGAGCCCAAAACTTGTAGTCTGTCCTAATTTGCATAGCTGGCTTATGAAGGCAAGTTAAGGAATCATTAAGGCACCTACCCTTTGCTCTCTCCTTGGCCAAGTTACTTAGTTAACTTAGTTAAAATGCAGTCTAGTATTACGAAAGTAATTGGACTATGTGTCTTCATAACTTATCTGTTCCTATGCAATAGTCCACTCTAATAAAAAAATATATACATGCTTTTTGACGTATAGATCTTCAAGCTCACAAAATGAGCTCAAACTTGAAAGAGATCCAGACTTATAACAACGTTTATTATTTTTAGAGCATTACCTAGTCATTTTGATTAATTCACTTGGAGTGCTTTTCCCTGCAGCTCCCCAGGGAGAGGTAGAAGAAAAGATGGTAAAACATAAATTTCCTTTGGTGACGAGTTCACATCTGTTTAGAACTGTAACATGGCAAATCATTGTGAAATCTTCTAATGGATGCCTGTCCCATGCCAAGTAAGCCCAGGACCAAAAGCACATAAAGAAATAATTGAAAGACACTGGACTGAATCCAAGAGGCCATGGCTAATGTTTCACCTAATCTCTCTGGGTCCCTCCTGCCTACCGCCTGGCCCTACCCACACGATAGGCACTTCAGAGCTTCCTTGCAGCTGCTTCTTGGCTATTTGCAACCTCTAACCCCCTGGCAGATTGAGAACTATTATGAATTCAAAAGCATAAAAGGTGAAAGATTAGCACCGGGGGCTGTTGGAGGCTTGCACTTATCTTTTTCTAAAAGGGTTAATTTTCCTTTGGTGGGGGATGGGGGCTGACCTGGAATAGCCCTCAGCCTGCTTAGGACCAGCCCAGGACCAGCCCAGGCCCGGGGAGAGGTACCCACTGGGGCTGGTGGTGGCACCAGGTCAGATCCTGGGACCCTGAAACTAAGGGTGGGAAGGTATAAAAGCTGGGAACAAAAGTTTCCAAAAGAAAAAAAAGAAAAAAAAGAGCCCATTTTGTTTTCATTTCTTTTTATCTTGGCTCTATCTCTTGCACCACTGACTCCAGAACTTTAGAAGCTCAGGGTGGGGTTGGGTGGGGCTGAGTGACTTTTTTTTTCTTAAAGGGAAAGAACAGGGAAGTCTCCTGGAACATTGACACTTTGCTTGAACTTGATCCTAGTCACAAATAAAACCACTGAGCAATGTCTGGTTGTATGTCTTTGGAATCGGCATTTGCAAAGGTGGCATGGACAAGGCAGAGAGCAGAAAGGAATTCTGCTGCTGCTCATGGAGGAATTTGAACCCGTGAGATAGTCATAATGTTAATAATTGATCATTTCAGCTGGCCTAAGTCAGGTTCTGAGCTACAAGACAATATACCCAAAATTGGCAACAAAACAATCATTTATTGCTAGGAAGGACTTACTGAGCTTTGGCTATTTTAGGACACACAGAGAGATCCTGTATTTCATACTCCAATAAAAGAAGAAAAAAGAAAAAAAAAGTAACCTCTCCCCCAAAATTTAGTTAAGTTTCAGGCCTGAAATTTATTTTTTGAGCTGAACAGATGTACCATATTGTAAGAAAACACACTATGTGAAAACTCAAACTTGCCAAATTAAATATAGAGAAATAAAGCATTTTATAGAAGGATTTGTTATAAGACCTTTTAAATAAAAACTCCTTAAGTATCTTTAAGCTAGGGACTGATGTACATGTTAACATTTAAGGATCGCGTACAGGGAAGGTCCCTTGTGTAACCATCATTCTCAATGTGGAATATGCAGGCTTGGGAGTCACATATCCTTGAGTCAGATCCCAGCTCCACCATTCACAGGAGTGGGACGGCGGTCAAGTTTACTTCACCCCTCTGGTCCTCAGTTTCCCCATCTGTAAAATGAGGGCAGTGATAGGACCTACGTCATAAGGTTTAAATGAGCTGCTTGCTACACATAAAGCTCTTGGGGAGTCTCTGCCACCCAGGAAGTGTTTCGTGGCTTTTACTTCCTGTGGGTTTTCCTTCCTTTTCACCATTGAGACTGTGTGGGGCAGCTGGCAGGGAACAAAAGAAAATTCGGCCCTTCTTTATAGCTTAGATTTCTCAGGTTTATGTCAAGTAAAATGTGACCTAAATAAATAGAGCCCAGACACCTATGACTGTTTCTGCCTTTCTTATACTTATTTATTTTTTAAACAATACTTACATAGCACTTACCATGTGACAGGCATATTCTAAGCACTTGACAAATACTGACTCATCTAATCTTTTATAACAACACCATGAAGTATATGCTATTATTATTCCCGTTTTACAGTTGAGGAGGCAGAAACACAGAGTGCTTCAGTACCTGGTCCAAGGTCACGTAAGAGGTAAATGGCACAGCCAGGATTTGAACCTAGGCCTCCTAGTCCATTCCCTCATATGTATCATGGGCATGTTCTTTATTTGGGTAGCCCCGATGAGAACAAAGCAAACTGGATGAAATGCCAGTGCCAGTCCTGTACACGCTGTAAAATAACAGCAGGGCAAGAAGTATTGAAATTTCAAAAGTCTCTGTTGATAAGCTTTGCGTAGCCACAACCTCAGACCAGAGGGGCCTAGACGAGGTTGGCTGAACAAGCAACAGGCCGATTCCCCAGGCCTTTGGCACTCTGCCCATCTCTCTACTCCCACCACCTAGGAGGGTGCAGCCTCCTCTCAGGTTTCTTCATTCTTCCTCACACCCTTGCTCAGCGACCATGAATTTGCTGGCTGCTGCGGCCTGAATCATAGGTGGGAGGGTGGCAGAGGGAGGAAAGCATTAAAGAAATCAAGAAAAAAAGAAATAACTTGTTTCTTTTTCCTTGATTACTTTAATTCAATAAATTTTATTATTATTATTTTTCATTACAAAAGTAATATGTGTTTGTGGCAAACAGTGTAAAAGGGGCTGACTCAATCCCATATCCTGACACCCTCCTCCTTTCCACTTCCCAGCTGGGGATGGTCAAGTGACACAAATCTGGCCAATTAGGCCTAAGTCTGTCATGCAGCTCCTGGGAGCGTGCTTGTTTTCCTGAGATAGGCACTGGGCCTTTCTGACTCCCTTTCTTCTCTGAATGTGTATGTAATGCTTGGAGGTGCAGTGGCCACAGTCGGGAGGTGAAGAAAAAGCCATGCACATTTCAGACATTGATTCTGGCCCTGTAAACTGCTAACCTGCAGCCAGAGACAATCTTTTCTGTGCAATGTTCCATATACAATGTTCATGTAGAAAAGTTAGAAAAATACAGGGATAAAAAAGAGAGAAAAAGTTTCACTTGTAATTTTGCAATCTAGAAATAACCAAAATTCATATTTCAATATACAGCTCTTCAAGTTTTCCTCTTTAAAGTTGTTCAAAATATAAAATAATGCCCTATAAGCACTCTTTTGAAACTGATTCTTTTACTCACCAATGTGTTATGACCATCTTTCAATATCAATCCTATTCATCTATCACTGTTTGGATGTTTCAAAGTTTGTTTCACCAATTCCCTCTTGTTGGAAATTTGTTACTTCCCATTTTTAGCTGTTGCAAACAATGATAGTGGGAACATGTTTGTAGATGCATCTTTGCATGATTATTTCTTTGGAATTATTTCTGAGGGTAAAGTCCTAAAATTGACATGAACTTCTGGATCAAAGGAAATGTACATCTTTTAGGCTTTATATACCTACAGATAAAATGCCTTTGAGAAGGATATTACCAAATTTTATACTTTTCCTTGCAGTGTGTGCTTCTTCCTCACATTATTGTTAACACTGGGAATTCACCTTTTTAAAAACGTCTGTCAACTTACTAGGTAAAATAGAGATTAATTTAATAATTTAATTATTGAGTTTGACATATTTCCATGATATCATTTACCATTTCTAATTCTATTAGTCATCTATTATGTGCCAAACATTGTGGTAGGTAGTTTGCATATGTTACTTCTTTTAATCTTCACAAATCCATTATTTTTTTCATGGATAAGTAAACTACAGCTCAGATAGGTTAAGTAACCTACTCAAGATAACACAACTAGTAAGTGATCAAACTGGGCTTCATAACTAGGTCTTATTGACTCCAAAGCAGACATTATAGTAAATAAAGCTTCAAAAAAAAGAGAGAGAGGTGGGGTACTGTGTAAGTTCTCAAGTCCAACGGGATCCAATAGGAAAGAGATGGCATTCTCCATGGGATAACTGAAGAGAGTTTGTGGAAGGAACTGTTTACAGGGTGTGGGGAGCGTTAAGGGACCATTCAAGGCTGGGGAAGCACCAAGGGACTAGTTGAGAGCAGGATGCCATGGTCATCCCAGATCTGAAGGGGCAGAAAGAGGGACCCGATGTCTATAGCCATGAGACTGGGCTCCTGACAGGGGCTCTGGCCATTGATAGGGGTGCACGGCCACTGCCAAAATGCAGAGCAGCCAGGACGCAATAATACACCTAATTTTCATCTCCTGATGATGACTTCCATTGGCCAAATCCAACCAGAAGCCAGAGGACAAGAAAACCTGGATGAATCATTCAAGGAATGTCAACCTCAGGGACACAGCAAGAGAACGAAGGGTGGATATTGGACCTATGTGAGCACATTTGCTCTTTATTACCTTTAGAAGAGCAGAACTGTATCATCCTGCAACTAACTTTACAACCCTCGTGCAAGGCTGCTACAGGATTAAATGCAACCAGGTCAGGAGAAGGCTTAGTACAGTTTGGTACATAGTAAGTAATTAATAAAAATGAGTTATTATTGTTTTCACACTTAGAACCATTATTCCATTAATGCACAGGGACCACTCAGGAAGACTCATCTTATTCTTTTTTCCATCAGCAACTCAGCCCTCAACTCACTGACCATAAAACAATAACAAACTACAGAAACCAAACAAACAAAAGAAAGAAAAGGGAAGGAAAAAACCTATTTCTTCTTCTTGAGTGGACAGCTGGACACATTTCGCAAACCCCCTTGCTCTATGGTATGGCCATAGGATGGAGTTCTAGCTGATGGAATGTGAGCAGAAGTGATGACACGACTTCCGGGCCTGACCCATAACAACCTCTCACATGCATTCCTCCATGCCGTTCCCTCTTTCACCAGATCAGTGTCAATGAACAGGATATCCTCAGAATCCCTGTTTTGAGAAAGACAGAGCCCCTGTCAGTCTGGATCTGAACAGAGCTCCCACCCCATCCAAGACACATAGATGACACTCAATGCATGCTTGATGAGTAAGAGAATAAGAGACAGATGTTCGGTCCCTCCCCTCTCTTCCCTTCAGCAAGGATTATCTCTGACTCCTGCGGTTCCTTCTCTCTCACAAGGAGTTGGTGGAAAGTGATTTGGAGGATTAGGGGGACAAAAGAAGAATAGGGGCATGGGCATGACCAGTCACATGTCTCATTCCCTCCTCCTCTGAGAATGATGCAGAACCTCACTCCTTCAGTGAAAGTTCCCCCAGCTGGTGGCTCTCAAAGTATAGCACTGGAGTCAGAAACCGGACTCTGGATATAGAGTCTGGGTGTGACTCCTGGCTTTATTACTTACTGCAAAGCACCTAGGACAGTGTCTGGCCTAAGTGGCTGCTATATACATTAGCTATTATTACTGTTGTTGCTTTGGTCAAACCCTTCAGTGATTGTCAGCACATGGAGTCCTTCTGGACAAGATCATTGCCTCTCCTCCTTGGCAGATGCCAACACTGGTCCCACCCTGAGGAAGAACCTTGTCTTAAAACCCCTGCCCTGATCTACGCCATATTTGACTACATGCCACCAATTCAGAAAAAATTCTCTGAGTGATTCATAAGCCTTGCAAATAGATTAGAAGAAAGGAAAAGTTTTCAGAATTACTAAGGCACAGCCTCCAGATCTAGTCCTGTAAAGACAGTGATGGATGGACGGATGATCTGGTTACATTGAGTTTCAACTGCATGGCAGGTCAATGCCACCAATGGCAACTTTCCTATCAGTTAAATGGAGAATCACCCCATCCAATAATGACAAGAGAAAAGTAATGGCTACAGAACATTAAAATATATAAAACTATAAGTATCTATAAAATACACGTTATATAGATAGGATGTATTTTCAGTTATATATTCCATCAATTTAAGTTCCCTAAAACCTAACATCCCCATATAATATTACAATGTAACGTGGTTAGCATGTAAAGAAAGTATTATTATAACTGCATAGCTGCTGGGGTTAACACAAAGTTCCCTAAAGTCTTGGTGTCATGTCATAGCATGGGCCAGGAGGAGCATTCTAGATAAAAGAACAGGCTGAGAAATGGAGACATAGAGATTATTCAGGCCCACCTACTGTGTGCAAGGTGCTTAATGGATGTCACCTCATTTAATCATCACTTAATCTATATTTTACAGATAGCTTTCAAGAAACCATCTGTTCCTGTGATGAAAGCATGCCTCAGGAATTCTAATGACCTGGATTTAAAGCTGGACTCTGCCACTTTCCAGCTGTGTGATGTTTAGAGAAGTTATACAGCTCCTCTAAGTCAGGGAGGAGTAAATGGGCTAGCAGATGTAAAACACCCATATATAATAGGTATCTAATCAATATGAATTTTTTTCTCTTGCTTCTATTAGTGGTTTTCAACTTTGGCTGCATATTACAATCATTTGAGGAGCTTCAAAAAATACTCTTGACTGAGCTCTTCCTCCAGAGATTTGGAGTTAATTGGTCCAGGGCGAGGCCTGGCCACGGGCATGGGGATTTTTAAAAGCTCCCCGGGGTAAATCTAAAGTAGAGCCAAGGTTGAAAGCCACTTGTTTTAATTGAATCAGCCAGAATCACCTCGGGAGTTAATGGGTGATGCAATAATAGTATTGCAAATCACAGTGGGCTGAGTTATCAGAACTGGGAATCCTGGGAACTGCTGAGGCTCCTGTCTGCCAATAAGGGAAGGGCACAGAAAGCTGAGTTTCCTCAGCCAAGTGTCCTCCAAGGGAGCCAATTTATGTAGATGAAGTAAAGGCCAGGCCAGGCTAGTGGTTTTATCTTGAGGAAGAATACCATTTTAGGGAAACTAATTCTTTAGAAAGAAGTCTATGAGTTAAAGAGCCTGTGGGCATAATTCTTCAAACTAAATGTGTGTTCTGGACCCAAGATTACAGTCAGTCCTGCTGTCTTAATGCAGAACTGAGATTCTGGGTCTAGTATAGTTGTTGCCTGGCTGTGTGAGGCTGAAGGCAAGTTCCTTAAACTGTCTGAGCTTTAATTTCCCAATCCG
Source organism: Pteropus alecto (assembly GCF_000325575.1). NCBI lineage: Eukaryota > Metazoa > Chordata > Mammalia > Chiroptera > Pteropodidae > Pteropus > Pteropus alecto. The sequence goes on along the minus strand of NW_006441953.1, from coordinate 9,668,170 downwards.
CTTTTTAAGGAGAACTGTCTGAAAGCTTGACTTTCTCAGGAAAAAAATATACAAAGCTGTATATACACATTGTACCCACAATTTCGCATACATTTTACATTTAGGGAAGTTCATGGACCATACTAAATTTTTCTAAATTAGATAAGCCCTAAATACTTTTCCAACTTTGTAAAATTATTTCGCTGCAATTAAAAGAATGTTTAGAGGTTATGGTATATGGGTGGGCTCTACTGCGAGGCTGCTGAAAGGAGACTTCTGAGAGGTGGGTTATTGAGCAGGACATAATGGTGCCCAATCTCTGGACAGAGCGAGTCATTTCAAAGATCTTGGCTCTAGGCAGCCCAGTCAAAAATATGAAAAATCTCCTCAGGAAAAATAATCAGGCCAAAGAATTACGATTCAAACTCTTTCTTCTGGAATTAATGCCTTTGAAATGATCTTCAGAGTTGAGTATAGAAAATTCACTTTTCATCATCGTGTTCAAAGTTACACAGCTCTGTGGACCAGCGGAAAAGCTGGAAAGATGGAAGCTGTGCGCTTAAATCTCATTTCTTCCAGCAGCTCCTTGTGGGATCCCGAACGGGGCAAGTTGCTTCACCTCTCAGTGCCCTTGCCTGTAAAATGCAGATAACAGCTAACCTCACAGGGCTGGTATGAGGAATAGCTAATAAAATGTGATAGTGACACGCCCAATTTAAATGCAAACGGCTGTAAAACAACAAAAAGCATATTTAAAGATTTCCATTGCTGGGAGGTTGAGGGGGAGGGTGGTGGAGGAGGAGAGACAATAGGGCTTTGAGAAGAAATCCTTTATTTTTCTCTGGAGTGTACACTATAGTTAATCAATGAAAATCTATTATTATTCTATATGCTGGATACTGTGCTAGACTCTGGGAAATATAGACTCGTTTTGGTTCTCAGATACTTTGTACTCAGCCATTCCAGGAAAGACAGGTAAAACTCATTGGAAAATATTCTAAATCACAACCCTCTTTCTCTCTCTTTCTCTTTCTTTGATATTTACCAAACTCTGTCTATATAAGATCGTGCTAGGAGCTTTGTGAAATGCAAACGCTTATAAGACACATCACTACCCTTGAAGAGTTGAATTCTCATTTTAAAGAGACGACATATGGAAAGGGGAAGAGTCCAAGGCAGTATAAGACCCAATGCCAAGTGAATATTCAACGTTTTTTATTTGTGTTTCTTTTCCATTTGAGGGGCTACCTTGTCAACTCTCTCCTTCTCCTCTAAGGATCTCTTTCACAACCCTCTCCCTGATTTCTAGGTCTCTTTCAGGACCAGTATAAATTAACTAACATATCTGCAACACTATAAATAGCCAGGACCTAGAAAGTGCATGCCCTGTCTAAAGCATTTAAATTATTTTTATATGGATACTTACGTGCAATAAAATACTCAGATTCTAAGTGTCCAATTGAATGAGTTTTTGAAGAAATGTATGCACCCTTATTAATATAGAGAACTTTTTTATCCTCCAGGATGTTTTTTCCAGTCCCCTTCCATCAATCACCCCTCATTTAGAGGCAATTGCTCTTCTGACTTTATCACTATAGCTTATTTTTGCCTGTAGATTTCCATATAAATGGAATTATACTGTATGTAAGCTTTTTTAAAAAAATTATTCAATTTTTATTATTTATTTATTTATTTGTTTATTTATTTTAAACAAGGTGACCCTTGGTTGACCTCACAGATTGCAAGGACTTTGTCAGCTTACAATCTCTTATTTTTTATTTTTTTACACCTACATCACCTGGTCTTCCTAGGTGGTCTCCCATCCAAGTACTAACCAGGCCTGACCCTGCTTAGCTTTTGAGATCAGATAGGATCGGGCTTGTTCAGGGTGGCATGGCTGTAGACTGTATGTACACTTTTGTGTTTAGCTTCTTTGATGCAAAATAATGTTTTCGAGATTCATCCATGTTGTTGTATATATCAGTAGTGTGTTCTTTTTACTTCTGAGTAGTTCTTTTGCATGAATACATCGTAATTTGTTTATCCATTCAATTGTTGAGAAACATTTGGTTTATTACCAGGTTTTTGCCATTATGATAAAGTTGTTATAAACATTCTTGAACAAGTCTTTTTGTGGACATATGTGTTTTTTCGTGGCTTTTTTGAAATATAATTGACATAATATTATGTAAGTTTAAGGTGTACAACATGGTAATTTGATATGCTTATATATTTCGAAATGATTACCACAGTAAGGTTAGCTAGTACCTTCATCACCTTACATAATTACCATTTCTTTTTTGTGGTGAGAACATTTAAAATCTACTCTCTTAACAACTTTCAAGTATAGAAGACAGTATTGTTAACTATAGTCACCATGCTGTGCATTAGAAACCCAGAACTTATTCATCTTATAGCTGAAAGCTTGTACCTTTTGACCAACATCTCCCCATTTCCCAGTCTCTGGTAATCATTATTCTACTCTCTGTTCCTATAAATTCAACTTTTAAAAATCTTTTATATAAGTAATATCACACAGTGTTTATTTTTCTCTGACTTATTTCACTTAACATAGTGCCCTCAGTCATTCATGTTGTCACAAATAACAGTATTTCCTTCTTTCTCATGGCCAAATAATATACTAATATACTATGGTATTTGTGTGTGTGTGTGTGTGTGTGTGTGTGTGTGTGTGTGTGTGTATTACATCTTCTTTATCCATTCATCCATCATCGTATTTAAGAAATCTTTGCCTATCCCACAATGTTCTCTATGTTCTGCCTTGAAATACTTTTGGTGGTTGGTATGACAAAGGCTCTTCTAGCACCATTTTTTGGAAAGACTATCTCATCTTCGAATTACACTGTGCCTTGTCAAAAGTCAATTGACTATATATATGTATGTGTAGATCTATTTCTGGATTCTGTTGTGTTCCATTGATCTATTTGTCAATTCTTACATCAATACCACACTATCTTGATTACTATAAGTTAAAAGTAAGTCTTTATATTCATTATCTATTCTGCATATCAAATTACCCCCGAATGTAGTAATATAAAACAACAAACACATTATTTTCACACCGTTTCTGAGAGTCAGGACTCGGAGAGAAACTAAGCTGGGTGGTTTTGCCTCAAGGTCTCTCATGAGGTTGCAGTCAAGCTATGGGTCAGGGTTGTGGTCATCTGAAGGCATGACTGGGGCTGGAGAGTCTACCCCCAAGGTCACTAAGGGAGCTGTTGCCAGAGACTTCACTTTTTTGCTGACCGTTGGCCATAGGCTTTAGTTCTTCACCATGTAGTCCTCTTCATAAAACTGTTCATAACAGAGTGACTGGCTTTCCTCAGAGCAAGTGAGAAAACAGAGAGAGAGAGAGAGAGAGAGAGAGAGAGAGAGTCACCAATGTCTTTTACAACTTAATCTACAAAGCAGCTTGTCACCACTTCTGCCATATTCTATTGACCACACCAACCAACTCTGATACCATGTAGGAATAGACTACACAAGGAACTAATGCAGGAAGTGGAGATCACTGGGGGACACCTTTGTAGACTGGTTACCATCTGAAAATCACAGTTTTGAAATTTTGTGACATAAGTCATCTAATTTGGTTTTTTTTTTTTCAAGACAGTTTTGGCTACTCTAGATCCTTTGCAATTTCATATA
>NW_006441953.1:9663675-9664484 GCF_000325575.1 Pteropus alecto | reverse complement strand
TCACTAGGATGACATTGAATCTATAATCAATTTGGGGAGTGTTAACATCTTATTAGTTTTGAGTCTTCTCGTATGTGAACATGGTACTTTTCTCTATTTCTTTAGATCTTCTTTAATTTCTCTTAGCAATATTTTCTTTTTTGCATTTCAATGTAGAAAGACTGCACAGCTTTCATTAATTTATTTCTAAGTATTTTATGTTTTCTGATGCTATTTTAATAATATTTAAAAAATATAATTTTCTAATGTTCCTAATAAATAGAAATAAAATTGATTTTTTAAATACTGGCCTTATAGCCAAATCTCCATTACCACAAAATGTGATCTAATTTGAAAATAGAGTCATTGCAGATGCAATTAGTTAAGATGAGGGCCTATTGGAGGAGATTGGACCCTTACCCAATATGACTGGGGCCCTCATAAGAAGATGGCTGTGTGAAGACACAAAGACACCCAGGGGGAATGACATGTGATGACAAAGGCAGATATTGGAGTGATGCAGCTGCAAACCTAGAAACACTAAAATTGCCAGCAGAACACCAGAAGCCAGAGAGAGGCAAGGAATGATATCCTTAAAGATTTCTAAGGGAGCCCAGCCCTGCTGACATCTCAGTTTTAGACTTCTAACCTCTACAACTATGAAGCTATAAATTTCTTTTATTTTCTTTTTTTAAAGTCACTTAGTTTGCGGTACTTTGTGAGGACAGCTCTAGGTAACAATACAGCTACCTTACCTCTGAGGTCCAACCATCATATCACCTTCAGCTCCCCAAATGACTCTCTTTTTTGGTTCTCATGAAATCTGGTTG
>NW_006441953.1:9660821-9663622 GCF_000325575.1 Pteropus alecto | reverse complement strand
CAAATTATTCAATACTTTACGTATGTACTGAGCCCCTACTATGTGACAGGCACTGTTCTAGGGGCTGGAGATATGGTAACATCTCTAACACTTTTCCTTCTCTTAGAGATCATGCAAAGTTTTGGCTGCTTTCTTACTATATTTCTTAAATCGTTAATAAATTTCAAGAGAATGTTTCCTATTCTACCATATTTTTATCCTCCTTTAAAATCTCCAAAAAATATCTTCCTCCACTTTGAGTCCAGGTTTAGAACTTTCGCACATAAAATGGCACTTTGAATTTCCTAGCTGCATTTCATCAGATGGAAATTACAACATGTTAGCATTATGAAAATAGAATGTATTATAACTTACACTTTTTCTTCAAACACAAGGTGCTATGATTTTGCATGTGCTTTGATTAGTATTCATGTAAACCAGGTGTGAATGTTTTGTAAAATAGACATTATTAATATTTATTTCCTTTTTTATCTCCCTTTCTATCTTCTAATTAAAGGTCAAGTGGTCCCTTTTCCCCAGATTTAGCCCACAGGACAGAAATCTCACTGACTGATTACTTGTCCCTGAGGTGAAGCAACAGTGAAGACGCTGGGCTTTGGGGACAGGGCTGGGGATGAAATAGCTTGAGATGAGCAGATCTGGGAGGTCTGCTTTTCCTGATGCTTCTTTTGCTTAGTTTGAGTGCCCTCTGCATTCAGAGAAATATTTGAGCAGAAAGATGAGATGCCCAACCTAAAAACTGGACTTATTGAAGAAATATTGAAAAGTGAAATTATTGAGAAAGAAGTTTTTATAGACTAAAAATGTATTCCTCCCCTAGCCTCAGCCCCTCAGAATTCAAATGTTTAAACCTAATCCCCAGTGTGATGGTATTTGGAGGTGAGACCTTTGGGAGGTGACTAGGTCATAAGAGCAGAGCTCCCGTGAACAGGATTAGTGCCCATATAAAAGAGTTCCCAGAGGGCCCCTTTCCCCTTTTGCCATGTGAGGACACAGCAAAAAGATGGCTATCTATGAACCAGGACGTGGATCCTACCAGACCTTGAATGGCCAGCTCTTTGCGCTTGGACTTCCTAGTCTCCAGAATTGTGAGAAATAAATGTTTGTTGTTTATAAGCCACCTGGTCTGTGGTATTTCTTTCTAGCAGCCCAACTGACTTCAGAACTCTACCTAAGACACTAGGCCAAATCACCTGGTAAAAAAAAAAAAAAATCTAGGATTATGTTCAATAAAAGCTCTTGTCAAAAGTTCTATCAACATATGGTTGAATCAATCATTTCATAATGAGTATTTTCAATAGATTGAGACATTTCAAAGTTAAAATATTCTGTAAGCTGCATCTAACTTTTAATGCTATCTTTATTAAAAAAAAAAAAGGAAAGAAAAAAAGAATAGGAGTGAGAATGGGACAGAGGGAAGGAAGGAGAAAGGGTAAGGAAAGGAGGGAGAAGAGATATGTAAAATTCCCATACTTTAATGCTTAAAGTGTTGCTACAAAGCAACCATCATTTATTCCTGTAATTAAAAGCAGGTCTCTCACCTCCATGGTTTCTGATAAACAAAAGCATTATGGAGGTTGTATATTCTGGTACATGTTTGGGTAACAGCAATTTTCTTTGAGACACAACAAAGAATTTACTCTGGAATGAAGACTCAGAATTATAATATTAATATTTTTTGGTCACTTCGTAAAGCAGAGTTAATTACCCAGCCACACTATTGCAGGATACTTTTGTCGAGGGAAGGATGCAAGGGATAAAGAGATTTAGACCCATGGTCCCTAAAGTGTCTGGGACCTGAATAAGAGAGAGGGATTCACATTTGGGTATACTTGAACATGAAAGCAGAGCCTAGGAATGCCTGGATCTGCCCCCTTTGAATCCTTCCTACCTCCCTGGACCAATGAGTTAAGTCACTTAACCTATCCAAGACTTTCTCTCCTCTCTTATAAAGGGAGATTATACTTCTTGTCCATGAGGGTCATACGTACCTGACACAAAGTAGGGACCTACTCTGTATTTATTTCTTTACTCTGTCCCTTCCTCACCTCTTCTGCTGGTCATTTCCATCTGGGAATAAGTGGACCCCTTTTTTCTCCTCAGAGCAGATGTGGGAGTGGAGAGCAGGGAATGGATCATGGATTTAGGGTCAGACAGAGAGAGGTAATCCCATTTGACCATATATTACTCCTGTGACCTTGGGCAAAAGACTCAACTTATCCAAGCTCAGTTTTAGCTATAATGTGAAGATAATAACAGTACCTGTCTTAGGTTTTGCAAGGCTTAAATGTAGTAATACATTTAATGTGCTTGACATATATGCTCCATAAAGAGTAGAAGGCATTAAGTACTTGGCACAGAATAAACGCTCAAAAATGAGGGCCATTATTATGATTTATTTGTTAAAAAATGAATTCTCAAGATAAAATTATCTCCATCTCCTTAGAGTTAGAGTGTCATTTTTAAGACCCTGTGTCAACCAGTAAACACTTTATTTGCAGCAACTGGCAGGTGTCCCCAGGGAATAACCAATCAGAGCTGTCAGTCGGACCTGGTATGGGAGTTTCCTCATTGCTATGAGAACTGGAGTGAGAACTGCTGTGAGAATTGGGGAGGTAGTGGTAATGGAAGGGAGGAAAGCAGCGGTTGTTAATGTCTGATTCCCACACTATGCCTTCCCACACTAAGCCATTGCTTCAGGAACCTCACTGAGATACTGGTCTTAAATCCCTTAGCCACCTTCACCTTTCATGGAGAGACAGTTTCAAGAACAAACAAACCAGCATTCTCACCAAGATTCA
>NW_006441953.1:9643719-9660776 GCF_000325575.1 Pteropus alecto | reverse complement strand
TAATTTTTCACATTTAGAAAATAAAAAGGAATTCTAACCGTGGTGTAATAGAGATCCAGCTATTCTTTATTTATTGAGCAGCTACAATGTGCCAGGCACATCTTCACTGCTGAACATCTAACAGTGAATAAAGCAGATAAAAAAAATTGCTGCCAAAAGAAAGCTTGACATATCCTTCTTGGATGTGACAAGAAAGCATTTGGAGGAGTTAAATTAAGAAGGCATATGAGCAACGCTGAGCACCTACTATGTGCTGGGTACCCTGGGGAGCTATGCTGATCAAGACGGATGTGGTTGCTGCGTATCTTGAAACTTAAAGCCAAGGTCAAGACATCTTAAAACATCCCCTCTGGACACTGAATCACCTGGCGTGATTGGTAATATGGGTTCATAGCACCACCCACAACTTGCTATAGAATCTCTTGGGGGAAAAGACCCAGGATTTTGCACTTTAAACAAGCCCCCAAATGATTCTTCTGTCTACTACAATTTGAGAAGTGCTGATGTAGGGCTCATTAGTAGTCTTAACTCCTACCATGTGGGTAAATGTTAATATTTTCTGTTTTATTCACCAAAGCAGAATGTTAATCCTAATTCTATTGATGTTTTAGGGTAAAGATTAATTTTGCAGTGACCATAATATAAATCCAACAAGGAGGACTTGAGTTTTTTATACTTACCAAAAGGGACACTGGTACAGTTGAAACCCTCCATACATCTGAGCAAACAGAAACTCAAAGATGCTAAAAGACTTACCTAAAGTCACACATCAGGGGCAAGAAAGTAGCTACCTGATCCTGTGCTGGGACCTTTCTACAGCTCCTGTGTAAAAGGCATTGGGGTTGGAGCATTTGGTCTCGACTATCAGAAAGACCAATAGAGCCATGCCTGGGGATTTTGCTCCTTTGTTTGCAAGCCAATTCTCAGCTCGTAGGGACAGACATTTATACTTCTTCTGTCAGGTGGGACACAGTCTCTATTCCCAGGACCCTAGCACGAGTGCTAAGACGTAACAAGGCAGGAAAGTACAGATTACCCTCAGGCCAGGGCTTCTGCCCAGCTGCCTCCTAGGCTGGATGACCCTATTAAGGATGCTGGGTCCTTTTAAGCCAAACTGACTTTTTAAAAATGGACTTCCTGAAGTGAGGAATAATTATTTTCATATGTCAACCTGGAAAAATGTAGGTAGTGATAATGAACAAATGCAGATTGAAAAACAAAATTTTCTTGCTTTAAAAAAAATTCTTTCAGGATCCCCTCTTATATTCCATGCATTTCCACAGTAAAAGAATTTAAGGCAAGGCAAGTTAACCAAGATGGAAGAAATGACACTTAAAATTTGCTAAAATACAACATGAATCCCAAATTTGTTAACATGTAATAATTCTAAGAGTGTTATGCTTCCCTTTTAGATTCCTGGGAATTGCATTATGCTCTTGGAAATTAAAGGTGCGTGTGTGTATGATGTTTTATTGAGCTCAAAGATAAATATTTAATGACGGTGCCTGCACAAATGATATGGATATTTATGATTATATGATTAATTTAGAATTGTCAGACAGTTTAAGCCAAATGATTCTCTCAGATCTGATTTGCCTTAACTGGTTTCCTACATTGATCAAATAAACCCAATCACTGTCAGTTCTCCCTTGTATATTGTTATGTATGGGCAAAGCGAGAAGTTGCCCTATCCACATATATCATAACAGGATGTTAACTTTTTTCCATATGAAAAAGTTATTCATTGCTTTAGTGTTAGTTATTCTCATCAGATTTTTTTTTTTTTTTTTTTTTTGGTTCTATCCCACCTACCCTATTGGGTATCTATATTAGTAGACAACAGGAAATAAGGTTTATTTTTCTATAGTTTATCCCAATAGTCAGGAATTATAACTGAAACTCACGCTTCTTCTAATAACTCTATAAGACACCATTTACAAATATACAGTCTCTGTAATTCTTATGTCACTCCTTACTTTGCAAAGAAAACACACACATACACACATACTCAGTTCAAGATACTTCTGTGGTTAATTGCTACAGGTTTTGTTTCCCAAGATTAAGTCACAGATTTTTCAGCCAACCTAACATAAGTATTGTGTTATTGGAATTACAACTAGAAATACCCAAAGAGTGAGACAGGTAACAAAAAGGAGTGGGCTGGCCCAGGGCGAGAAAGCAGTGACTAGTCGGGGCACAGGGTCTAAAAGGAAGGCTATTTGAACTTTCTATGATGATGATATGTTCTATACTTGTGCTATTCAATGTGGTAGACACTAGCTACACATGATGTGGCTCCTGTAACTGAGGAACTGAACTTGCACTTTAATTTTAATTTAGAGAGCCAAGTGTGTAGGTGGCTCTTTCATGAGACAGCTCAGGAGGGACTCCCAGCTCACTGCTTGCTCCTGCCAATTGTTGCCACGCATGAATGCAGACGCAGAGGTACCAGGTCTTCTGATTTTTCTAGAGAAACTGGAAATCTCAATTTTTATGGGATTGTCTTAATATTTAAAATACAAGACCAGTCAAAGCAAACACATATATGTTCAGTTTTGGCCAATAGGTATCAGTTTGCTCCTCTAGACCCAAATTCTTCACCCTGTTCTCTCCCATATACAAGTTTTTCCTGTCTGAGAGTAGAGCGTTCGTATGAAACCTTTTGCAAGGCAAATAGCGTAAAGTGAAGAAGCAATTATCATTAATTTATATAATTTATATGAAAAAAGTTTTGAGCATTTTCCAGACCCCCCCGAAAATAATCTACCAAATCATACCGAATAACACATAAAGCCTAAAATAACCCTAATATATAATAAAAGCAAGACTGATATGATAAATACACATCCGCTTTGTACATCCATCAGTCCTCTCAAGCAACAGACTTTCCATTCTATCTGTTACTGGAGAAACCACTTCACTACTAGCAGAATCAAAGTAACTTCCTCAGCTTTCAAGATTCTTTCTCTTTGCACGTAAGTAGTACAAATGGTGGACCAAGGCAAGTTCAACATACGCAGCATCTTTATTTTGTTTATGAGGAATGAAATGCTTAGTTAGGTCCAGTTTTACTTTAAATGTAACACCATATGAGTTCTCTTAGGCTTTTCTGATACCTTAGGACACATGTTACTAAGGGACACACAGAATAAATTGAAGAAAAGCACAGATGCTCACAGACATAGTTGAAAGCTCTGCAGCTTGAGACTGGGATGTGGAGTGTAGTTCCCAGAGAAGGAGCTTGGGATGCTACTCTCACTGCTTGGGGTGCTGCTGTCTCTACAATGACTGCGGCCAAACATGATGAACGTTATTTTCTCTTGTCACCTTTTTTAGTAAAAGCAAAAATCCCCTTCGGTTTTCTATTGATTAGGGAAAGCGGGTACTAATGTATGTCTTTCGTAAAAGCGAAATGGCTACCGTGAACCTGAACCTGTTCCTTCACCCTTACCAGAATATTTTCACGATTGACATTTATTAGACATTTCCAACTTGGGTCTTTGTCCTCCCAGCCCGTGAGGTCGGAACAGCTCCTGCTTCACATCTCCTTGGACTCTGACCTCTCCCTTCATAATTCTTTGACTTCACCTCGGAAAGGCACTCCCATTGACGAGAAGAGTAGGGTCACTTACTCCTATTACAAATGACCCCTCTTAGTCCTCCCCGTGGAATCATATGGATAAATTTCCCCTAATAATTTTAGAACGTTAAGAATTGTCATTTTTGGCTTGTAGTTTAAGTTCTCAGAAGGTAGAGTAAATGCTGTGATTGGTTCTATTCTACACATCAGAGTTTTTCAAACTTTTTTGAACAGAGTACACAGTCAGAGATACATTTTACATTGCCACTTGGTCTACACATTCGGTAAACACACATTTAGTCGAGTTTTACAGAACACCGTCTATCCTTACTCGGTGTCATGCATTCTGATGTTTTCTATTCTCCTCTGCCTTTTTATTTTTCTATTTCTTTCAACACTGATCTCAGAGTTGGCTAAGGAGTCCCAGTCCAGAGTTTGAAACCATTGCAATGGAGACGCTAGCTCATGTTCTATAATTCAGAACTATTCATTGACTAAACTAAATGCTTTCAGTAATTTCCTCTTAGACCCTCCAGCTTCCTCCTGTCACCCTAGTACACACACCCCATTAGTAGGAGTAAATCAGAGACCAGCACAAGTGGAATTATGCTCTAATACTCTTCGTAAAGGGGTCTTTGTAGTCTCCACTTAAAGAACCTCATTAGACTCAGGTTGTTCTTCATGGGAAGTGATTTACATTAAAAAAAAAAGAAGAAGAAGATCAAAAGACTATTTTCCTTGCACAGTACATTACTTCCTGTAATTCATCAAAATTCTTTTCATGGGTAAAGGTCACCTTTCATTTATGTATGACATCTGTCTCTATTTTGTTGAAAAGGGTGTGGCTTTCAAAACATAAATCAGGCATTACATGTTGAAAAAACTTATGAAAAATTACCAGGCAGAGGTGATGGGAGTAACATGGTGAAAAGAAACACAAATGCAGTCAGACTTCCCATAACCATGAACTCAGCCCATCTGACTTGGCCTAAAAAGAGGAAAGACACAAATAAAATATCTGAGCAGGAGTACAGGACTCTGCATTTGCTATGAGTTGTAATACTTTTTATAAAGAATTTTAGGTGGGAAAAGCACCTGGGTTTAATATAAACAGAGACAAAATTGGTGTTAGTCCTAGAAACTCACTCATCAGAGACATCTCAAAGCAAGAAACCCATGCCCCATTTTTTTTCTAATGGAGTGGCTAACAGCTTGAGTACAGGACCTGATTGTCTGGATTTGAATCCCAACCTTCTTGTTTACCAGAGGTGTGACTATGTGCAAGTGACTCACCTCTTTGTACCATCCTCTCCTCAATTATAAAACATAAAGAATCATAGCACCATCCTCATAAGGTTGTCCAGAGGATTGAATTAATTAATATTTGGAAAACACTGAGCACTAATGCCTTGTATATGGTATGTACGATATTGGCACTTGTTAAATAAATTGTCCAAGAGAAGAGTAAAACATATCAGCTCTCTGTCCTCTAACTTCAGGGCAGGAGGAATATAAATAAATGTAAAATGAAGATTGAGAAGCCCTGTAACTCGCTGTCCTGTTTGCTCATCTATGCACAGAATCGACACCCAAAGCGACAAAGATTACATGCCATCCTCTATGAAAAGTAAAGACCCATTTAGAAGGAGGAGGAAACGGAGAAGGAGAAAGGAATAATATCTCAGTCCCTAAGCCAAGGTGGAAACGTGAATAGTATGAAAAACATAAAACAGAGCTGGTCATAACACCTAAAGGCCAGACATGGCTGAGAGATGACCTCGTATCATCAGAGGAAGAAAGAGCTGAGGAAGCTAAAAACCCAGGCCCTGGGGAATATCAACATGCCAAACACAATTTGGGGAAGACATTTAAAAGTCGCATGGGCAAAACTGGTTTAAAAAATTCTCTGGGTAAAGCCTATGGAAATGAATGATTATTTGTGCAAAAGTCAACTGAAAGGTAAAATTAAAAACCATGAGAGGGTCTATCTAAGTGTAGTTCCAGGTAATCATCTGCAGAGCTATGAAATATGTCTCATTGTGAGATTTACTCTTTTTAAAAAAATAAAAATAGAAATGAAATTGGGAACCTGATTATTGAAAAACACCCTGTAATGCTTTGTTCTCGGTTTCCCAGAAATTGAATATGGAAGTATTATGTGTGTATACATATATGTATAGATATGTGTGTATACCCACAAAATGCTTCCATATTCAATATGTTCATATTCAAAATGTTGGTTATATATATAATTTTAAAGAAATATCTCCTTTTTTTTAAAGTTCTTTATGAGGTAACATTAAGAGGTAAAAAGGTCTCCTGAAACAAACTGGCTATAGGCATTAAACTAACCAGTAATCCACACCCAGAAAACATAGAAATTATGTACAATTTTGGACATATAGCCTATTCTCCTTAAGGTAACAGGTTCAAACAATTGCAAAAATGGCCTGACACAGCAATGGAGGCCTCCACGCCTGGGTGGTAAACATCATGGGTCACAGGGAGCTACTTTGATGTCAATAGCAGATTTGTGTAAAAAAAGCAGGGAAAATGCATTCCCTGACCATATGAGAGCCCCTTCATTCTCAGGCTGTGTTTTGCCATTGTCCCGTATGTACAACTCCTACTGACCATCGCACACAGTGTGAAGCTTGGATTGATGGTCACAATGGCCTCCAGCCTGTAAAGTTCAGCTCTGTACTCAGCATCAGTTATGCAAAGAAAGGAAGTTTACTTTTAGACCTACTACTGGTTTTGCTTTTTGTCTCTCTTCCTCCTCTACCTTCTCTTTCCTTCTGAATCCCTTCAAATCCCAGATCTATCCTTTCCTTCCCATTTTCCTTCCTTCCTTCCTTCCTCCCTCCCTCCCTCCCTCCCTCCCTCCCTTCCTTCCTTCCTTCCTTCCTTCCTTCCTTCCTTCCTTCCCTCCTTCCTTCCTTCCTTCCTTTCTCTCTCCCTCTCTCTCTCTCTCTCTCTCTGTCTCTCTCTCTCTCTCTCTCTCTCTCTCTCTCTCTCGTATTCTCCTCTCTCTTGGCATCTTAGACCTGTCTGTGCACTTACCTCTTTCAGCTCGTCCCCCTCTCACTCTATTTCTCTTCATGTTCAGGCAGCTTCTCCAGAATGCAGCTCACTCTCCTCCAAAGGTGGGTTCTGCAGAGCATCAGAACCACAAACATTGGTGAAAGCATACAGTTCCAGCCAATAATTTCATTGGCACTGGGCATTCTTGGAGCAAAGAATGGGCTTCTAGACATTGATGGGTGACTATTTAGGAGGAGGAAGGGCCACTCAATTAGTTGAACTTGAAGTCTCTTTCACAGCCTATTTTAATCCTGTGATTCCTTAGACGTGTGAAAAGAATTCTCCTGATTTCTGTCTTTACTTCATTACACACTGGTGGTGCCATGCACTATGCTACCTGCATTCCTTAGCTGAAGGCCCCTCTATCTTCAGAGCCAGTTGAGTCTTGCTCAGGTGATCATCTTCATTACACACTGGTGGTGCCATGCACTATGCTATGCTACCTGCATTCCTTAGCTGAGGACCCCTCTATCTTCAAAGCCAGTTGAGTCTTGCTAGGTGATCACTCTGACATTCTGTTTCTGTTATCACATCTCCTTCACTGACTCTCCTTTAGGAGAAGACCTTTGGGATTTTACTGGGTCCACTCACATAGTACAGAATAACCTTCCCATCTCAAGATTCTTGACTTAATCATACCTGCAAGGTTTCTTTGGCCACATAAAGTAACATATTCACAGGTTCTGGGGATTAGAATGTGGCCATCTTTGAGGGACCATTATTCTATCTACCATAGGGCTCATGAAAATCTTTCAACTTCTTTAAAACCAGAAAAAAAAACTTTTTAGTTAGAGAAAATGGTTTCATATAGAATACTAATATATTTGCCTTTAGACCAATAGAGCAAGATATGTTTAATATTATGGAGGAAGGGAGCCCCAAAGTAAAAACAAAAAAAAAATGCTTAGGTCCCAATGAAGCTCAGAGACACATTCCTACAGTGTCGCCAAAGCAACATCTACGATAGGGGGTTGTAGTGAGGAGTATATGCCTGAGAATCACAGAAACCATTAATAATTCATCTTGGCCAAGTTTTTATGAAGGAAATAATGGGCTGATGGAAAAAACAACTGACTAGCATCATCTAGGACACCATAATGGTGACAATAAGGGATTTGTAGCTAGACAGTACTGGATTCACATTCTGGCTCATTCACTCACTACCCAAGTGACCTTGTAAGTTACTTAACCTTCGTAAGCATCAGTTTCCTTATATAGGCTAATACTTCCTATCTCATAGGATTAATGTGAATAAGTGGGATAAGGTATACAAAGTACTTATCACGGTGCCAGGTACATAGTGAACAGTTAATAAGTGACTGCTCTTCTTGCGACTATTTTTATTATTTTTATCACTACTATTAAAATGATTATAGTTTTTAACTCATATAGCTCAAAATCAAATAACCTCCTCAAGCAATCTTTAATTTACAAAACCATACTTCAGTGGGGATAAGAACTCAGAGGGTTCATGTTTAGAAGTTGGATCATTTGTCTTTAGCAATAATCTGGACCAAAAAAATGTAAACAGTGCACGGCAGATTTAATGTTAGCCTTCCTCACTCTTTGGTGTGCATTGCCCAAATAAAATAATTTTATCAGACATTTTAGTGTGGAAAACAAGAAAGAAGGAGAGCCATCCTTCTTTCAAGATACTAGTCCTAGAGTCTAGGGCTGTGATATCTAATATGGCAGCCTCTACCCATGTGTGGTTACTTGTATTTAAATTAATTAAAATAAAAATGAAAAATTCGGGTCTTCAGTCACCCTGGCTGCATTTCAAATACTAAAGAGCCATATGTGGTTAAAGAACTAGTGGTTACCATATTGAGCAGGGCAGATATAGAATGTTCTACACTTATAGAAAGTACTACTGGACAGTGCTTATCAAGTCTAGAGTATCAGTTGCCCTAAATAACCTCTGAAAACAAATCCAATTGTTATTTAATATGATCTAACTTAAAACCATACAACTCCGCAATCTGGTGAATGATAGGTCTTAGAAACACCAAGGAGATTTATCTCTTTTTTCATTTCAATAAGATGCTTTCATTTTTTGTTAAAAATCTTCTACAGCATTCATAGAGATCCATAGTGTCATGTTTGTATAAATTCTGTAGTTATGCTTATATAACAATATCCTTCCCACAACCTCCCCCCACCCAGATAATTTAAGGGAAAACAAAACAAAAACAAGTAAGCAAATATGGCAAACTAACTGGTTAACAACAAATTGGATTATTTAAATTTTCATTAGTCTTAGCTTTCAAACTTTTTATTGCAACTCACAGGAGAAAATATATTTATTTTGTAACCTAGTGTAAACACACACAAACACAATCGAAACTACAGTTTCATAAAGTAATACTAACACTTAGTTTCTCTTCCTGTTCTTACCTTTCCTCCTCCTCTTTCTCATTTTCCTTCTTCGATGTTGGTTATCCACTACACTGATTTCATGATTCACAAAGGGGTCATGATCTGGAATTAGAAAGACATTGATCTAAACCAAGACTGCAAATGCAAATGCCTAAATTTGGGCAAGTCACAAATGTATGTAACCTACAAGAAATGAAGAGTACATAGCCCCTTGAGAAGGCACAGTGGCTTCTCAGCTCCAATCAACATTTTTTATGTAGGAACATAAGTATCTGTTGCTAGAACTTGTAACTGTTCAGGAGAAGCCAAATATCATTACTTTTGTGAAGCCTTCCTTAAAAGTATGGCAAATAATCCTTAAAATTTTTTAATGCTTGTCAGCCAAACAAAACAAGTCTCTCATGTGGCATTGGTCTAAGAATTAATTTTCTAGTTCCACTGGTACAGAAGCAGGTTCTTTTTCCTTTACAATGAGAATCCAGACTCCTCTAAAACAGATATAGCACAATCTTCTGTCTTCTCATTACCTGAAGAGGAAGAAAGGAGGGATCCTTAGCTAAGGAAGGGGTTTGAAAGTAATAATTTCTCTTGGAATGAGGCCATGTTGGGTGCCCACCAAGAAGAGCAGAGGGAGTCAGTCATTTCAACAGCATGGAGTCCTCAGAAAACTGAGTTTATCTTTGTCCAATCAGAGGATAGAGAGAGAAGCTCCATCAGCAGGTCTCATTGAAGATTGTCCGTCAATAACGGCCTCTGGGGGTCTCTCTTTGAAGGTCAGCTCAGTTAATTCTTACTCTTCCTTAGACTAGCCAGGCATCCAGGGTCAGAGCTGCCAAGGTAAAATAGTTAACCAATTATTTTAAAACATCTATAGCTAAAGCACACTTAAATTTCAAATGTAAATGCTACTACTGTATAATTAAAAGGTCGAATCAGCCTGCTTTATAGCCAGTGTGTCTGGTCTTTAATCTATTAGTAAAATTGCCAATATTCAAATTTTTTAAAAAAAATAAACTCTTATTTTAGAATAATTTTTGATTTATAGAAAAGTTTGAAAAATTGTATAAAGGGTTTCTGTATATTTTCACCCCCGTTTCCCGTAATGTTAATGTGTTACACAGTCATGATACATTTGGCAAATTAAGAAATTAATACTGATACATTATTATTAACTGAACTACTTCATTTGGATTTCATCAGTTTTTTCACTTATGTCCTTTTCTTGTTCCAGGATGCAATCCAGCATACCACACTGCGTTTCGTTCAACTTTTTTGACCTACATAAAACGAATACTTTAGGATTCAGTGGAGTAACCAAAGAAGAAAAGTCTTATTGCAATGTAGCCATTAGATCCTGGAGAGGAGATTGTCTCCGAGACCCATCGTCCTCAGTTGCCAGTTTGAGGTACTAATCTCATCTAGAAGAAACTAAACACAGCCATCGGCTTCTGAGTCTCTGTTTCTGGCCTAGCATGGTGACTGTCGTGAAGTAGGTGCCCAGTGAACACATATTGAGTATCTACTTCTTGTCAACAAGCAATTCTTCTGTCTCTGAAAACTCACGCGGGGATAGAAGAACCACTTCCTGCCCAGAAATTGCTCTCTAATTTCATTGTCCATCTACGACTAATGCCGTCTTGAAATAGCAATGTTTGTATGTTTACTGGGGCTGCCATAATGAAGTCCCACAGACCAGCTAAATAACAAAATTTTATTTTCTCACCGTTCTGGAGGCCAGAAGTCTGAGATCAAGGTGTGGGCAGGACTGGTTTCATCCGAGGCCTCTCTCCAGGGCTTGCAGATGGCATCTTCTCCTTTTGTCTTCACGTGGTCTTCCCTCTGGACGTGTCTGCTTCCAAATTTCCTCTTCTTATAAGGATACTAGTCTTAATGGGTTAGGGACCACTCTGGTCACCTAATTTTAACTTAATTTCCTCTTTAAAGATTCTATCTCCAAATATTGTCCCATTCTGAGGTATTGGGAGGTAGGACTTCAACATATAAATTTTGCGGGGCACAGAACTTGGCTCATAACATTGTTAAATATATCTGAAATTTAGGAGTTTAAAAAAAAAAGTCAAAGGAAGAATCTTCCTAAATCCAGTGTCACTCATCTTCAGAGACCCAGTCCATTTTCCTCTTTCTTGAGTATTCTAAACACTTTACTTTATGACTAGACCTATGTAAGCTACTATCAGAACGAATTGCCTCATTCTATGATAATGCAGTACCTTCCACTAGACTAGATCTCTAAAATGCCTCCAGTCAGCTGAAAAGCCTTCAGAAGGCACTTTTTCTATATCTCTACATATCTCTTTGACTGACTAGATATCCTTCTCCAAAGTCTGTAAAGCAGCAGGGCAGGCATCAGTAGTACCATTGCTGTTAGAGCCAAAAAGCAGTGCATAAAGCCCTTTCATCACTGAAATCCTGTGCTTCTAAGAATGTGGGCGGGTCCAAAGCACATTTTTCTAACTCATTTCTGTGCGTGTATGTGTGTGCGTGCACCAAAGATCATTATAATTTTTTAAAGCTTATCTAAGATAAGCTTTAAGGCTGCAATCTGTATTTGGAGACTTTCAAAAATGAAAACAATCACAGTTTGCAGACGTTGTCTGACAGGCAGGGGACTGAAAAAAAATTAAATAATAATCAGGCTAAGGGTACCAGGGGCAGGAATCTGAAGTGTAAGCCTTCAGAGTAGACACTCTGATAACGAAAGGCTGCAGGGGGAAAGCAATTAATGGAGAAGAGGCCAGGACAAAAATGAGCCCAGGGAAAGCTACTGGGGAGAATGAGGAAGGGGAAGCACACAGTGACCAGTGTGCTCACCAGATGGTCATTAGCCCAAAATTATCAGGCACCTGAAACAACAAGGTCAAGAAAGTGATCTAAATGGTACATGAAATATTTGTTTAGGAAACAACATGGTGAGAGAAAGACTCAAAGAGTTAAATTGGATTGCTTACCTTTACCGATTGCAGAATTAAAGAACAAAAATTCAAGCGAAGCTTGTAGGACTGGGGAAGTTCTTTTAATTAATCCCTTGAAGAAAACTGTTAGGAGTCTGAGGGTGGGGAGTGGGCAAGGCTCTGACCAATCTCTTGGTGTGGGGACCAGCAGAGGGCAGGGAGAAGAATGGCCAGCAGCCCTGCCCCCCAAGGCATCCGGATTCCAGGCCTCCAGGCACCAAGGACAAAGGCCCTTCCCCCTTTGTCAGCCTTCCTGTTCCCAGGGATTGTGTGCTCCAGCCCTTTGATCAAACTCGGGCATTATCAAGGTCTCAGGGCTGGCTCTCGGTCCCCTCGGTGTTCCCAGTGAAAGGGATTATGCCTGGCCCTTTTAGGATTGCTACTTTCCCCACCTGAAGTCACCAGATCTCTAACAGAGCTTTCTGCCACCGTCTCAACCCTTGAAAAATGTTAGGAGATGGGCAGGGTGGATACATTCTCAACATAAGTCCTTCATCTTTAGTGTTCCTGGTGATAGTGATCTAAATGTTCTTTACAAATTCCCATCACGGAAAGATAATCCACCCACAGCCAAACTGATTCTCTCGAAGTTTTGGACCTGTTTTCCCCGCTTACTTGCCAAGTCAATTTTAGTCATTCAGCCTCTCTGGTTCTGAGTTTTCTCCTTTTAAAAAACTTAGAAATATGAACTAAGCAAGCTCTGGAGCTAGATTTAAAAATTCTATGATTCCTTCACTGTTATAGATTCCCAAGAAAAAATGTTGACTCCGCAATGATACAAGTACTATGCATTTCACTGGTTTCAAGAAATAGATAAACGGCAAATAGAAAATGAAGAACCTCTTTAAAAACTATTTCAGTTGGTAACGCTTTCTCTGTAACTCACCATTTTAATAGGGAGTTGGTGTCTAACATGGCCAGATTATAATGCCTCTGGATAACACTTTTCCCACTTTATTTAAAGAAAATATAATGACGACTCTATTCTAGAAGGATTGATTTCTCTTGTTCTTGCTCCATGGACCACTCCTCTTTCTAGTCAGGGGGAATTCCCTTCCTCACAGCAGTAGCAAGAAAAGTGACTCAGGTGCAAGAGAAAAATGTCAACTTGAGACCTCCTGGGAATTGTTCAAGATTCACCATAAAATTGCATCGATTTAACAAAGCCACAAATTAGGATTATATCTGAAAGTAATGATTAAATTAACCACATTTGAAAAAGCGCTGAGAAGTTTAGAGTTATTTTATCATTATTATTGGTGACAATGTCTTGTATTCACTGAACTCAATGAGCTTACTTTCTACTTGGCCTACGTATCAGAACTTAAATAGTTCGGAAGTTCACATTCAGTGTTTTTTCTTCAGGATTATACGAAAGAAGTTTCTGGACACCAGAATCACAAGATTTATCTAATTTTTTAAATCTAATTTTTATCTAATTTATCTAATTTTTTCCTGATCTTTGTTTTTAGATTTTAAAAAATGCTGTGGGAAGTTGCCAATATCTCGGAGCTTTTATTGCCATAATATTTGGGGTGAAGCAGGGAAACCCCTGTGGGATTTCGAGAGAGAGCCTTGTCTCTGACTCTATCCCTATATCAGGTCATTATTTTGATCTTCAAATCTCATCCAGAATCAAGATTTCATTCATTCTCATAAGCCATCACTTAATGAGGTTGATGTTTAAATCTCTGCTTCCAGATTCCATTTCTTTCCCGAGCCCATCTCTTTGCAGTAATCATTTCTACTTGATGTTTTTTCCAAAAAGCTGCCTCCCTGATATCCTTTATTCTAACATCAGCAACACTGTTCTCCTGGCCACTAGACTTAAACTTTATCATCATCTCTAACTGGTCCTCTCTGTTAACTGTAGTTCAGTCATCAGACCATGTCAGTTCTTCCTTCACAGTGTCTTTCTGGTCCTAACTACCAACACCCTGGTCTGAATCCTCATGCCCTGATCATTTGGCTGTCATTTTCTGCCCAATCATCATGCAAGTTCCTTCAGATGTATTAATTCATTCGACAAATATCTGTTGAATGCCTCCTCTGTTCTCTTCAAAAACCCTCAGTAACACATTGATTGTATCTAATTTTTTCCTGATCTTTGTTTTTAGATTTTAAAAAATGCTGTGGGAAGTTGCCAATATCTCGGAGCTTTTATTGCCATAATATTTGGGGTGAAGCAGGGAAACCCCTGTGGGATTTCGAGAGAGAGCCTTGTCTCTGACTCTATCCCTATATCAGGTCATTATTTTGATCTTCAAATCTCATCCAGAATCAAGATTTCATTCATTCTCATAAGCCATCACTTAATGAGGTTGATGTTTAAATCTCTGCTTCCAGATTCCATTTCTTTCCCGAGCCCATCTCTTTGCAGTAATCATTTCTACTTGATGTTTTTTCCAAAAAGCTGCCTCCCTGATATCCTTTATTCTAACATCAGCAACACTGTTCTCCTGGCCACTAGACTTAAACTTTATCATCATCTCTAACTGGTCCTCTCTGTTAACTGTAGTTCAGTCATCAGACCATGTCAGTTCTTCCTTCACAGTGTCTTTCTGGTCCTAACTACCAACACCCTGGTCTGAATCCTCATGCCCTGATCATTTGGCTGTCATTTTCTGCCCAATCATCATGCAAGTTCCTTCAGATGTATTAATTCATTCGACAAATATCTGTTGAATGCCTCCTCTGTTCTCTTCAAAAACCCTCAGTAATTGATTAACATCTAGGGAATAAGATGTAAACTCCGGAACCTGACATTCAGCTCCCCTACTTATCTCCTTAAACTTGACCTTCGTTACTCTTCATATGTACCCGCTCTTCTCCAGACAAACAGCTTCATTTGGTTTCCTCTGATAATACTTAGAGCATCCCCTCTTCTTTGGATTCCCTACCTGCAAGTCCTTTCTCCTTTCCTCACTTAACCATAACCATTTCTCCTGTGGCAGCTGTTCCCTTCACTCAGTTCCTATGGTTACTCTGTTTCCTTTACTATGGGCACTTGCAAAATCCTAATATTGCTCTCTTTATTTTTCTATGTTTTGTCACCCCAAATGGACTGTGATCCCCTCTAGAGAGATAGAGTGTCTGCGTGTATCTCTATGACCTGTCAGTCCAATGGAATAAATTGCAAGGAAGAGGGACAATGAACAATGTTTGAGTCCCTACAGTATACCAGAGAACCTTATATATCAGGGTTTTCTTTTCGGCATCACACTTAATTCTCTCAACCAGGATCCAGCCCATCTGTTTTCATAAATAAAGAGTTATCGGAACAGAGCTACATCTTTACATATTGTCCGTGGCTGCTTTTGTGCTACAGTGGCAGAGTAGAGTTGTTGTGGCAGACACTGCATGATTAGCAGAACTAAAATATTTACTATGTCTCTTTAAGAAAAAGTTTGTTGAGCCCTGGTCTAAACAATCAGAGGAGGTTAGATCTGTTATTACATGTTTTTATAGGCGAGGAAACAGAAGTTCAGAGAGTTTGAGTAAATTGCTTAAGCTAATAAGGGACCCAGCAAAAACTGGAAGCCAGGTTTATGTGATTCCAGGACACACAGGCTTTTTGTTTGACCACAGGATACAGTCAGTGATCGTTACTGTTTGATGAGAGTGAGGGTACCACCTGTGTGACACACTTTGTCTTTTCTTCAGACTTTTGCAGGAAGTAATCCAGTGGCTAGAGTTAACTGGGATTTTTCAGGCACACATCAATTCCCTCTGACTGGCCTCATTAACATTATTTTAAAAGACACTTTCTGCAATTTTCCACCATAGCAGTTATCTCATGCTTCTGTAATTACCTCCGGGAGGACATGACAACTTGAGGGTAGGGGCTGTCTTGTGCCCTGAGCCTCCAATATGGTTTAGGCACAAAATAAACCCTCAATATATATACATTGCAGGATATTAGTTACAAGAATGACTACTATTTTGAGAGACAGAACTTATTTTCAAAACTAGTAGATTTCAGTAGAAATTAGTATGGAAAACCTCCCACTACAGGTCAGAGACCATCTTCATTTCATTCCTTGTGCCATCACTTACTGGCTCTACTACCGTGGGCAAGATACTCGATCTGTATAAACTTTTTTATTTTTACTTGTAAAATGGAAATCATATAGTTATTTTGATGAGATGAAATGAGACAAGTAAAGCACTTATAGCAATTCCTGGCACACGGTAAGTGATCAGCAAACATAAGTTGTTATTAATATTGGCTAAAGTCTTTGTATCAGTGCTCAGAAAATTGAATTCATTTTGAAGAGTCATAGAATTATACAAATTGAGAAAGACAGCAACAACAAACAATAAACAAGCAAAGAAAGAAGCAGACTAGAGGAGGATGAGGGAGAAAGAAAATAAGTCCTTCCTCTGCTTTATCTTTATAAGAAGTTTCCAGAAGATTTTTTTTTAACCAATAAATAAAGATACTTGTGTTCTCAGGAATATACCCAGCCCTACAGAGGAAAATGAGAGGAAGAAAACTTTACCCGAACAATAGTTTCAGAAGACAACTCCAAATATTAGCACACAGAGGGGAATAAAAGAATTTGCAAAGCAGTACACAGTCATATTAATTATTGCACGTAATAGCCAGCGATGCCGAAACTGGCCCCTCACTGAGATTTGAATCATTGCCCTACAGTATTTAAACTGCTGCCAAGATCCCACATCATGGGAATCAGTTCTACCTGGAACAGCTATTACAGTTAGAATCATGCCCCATTTGAAGTCTTGACTTCATGGATGTGGTTGAGAGCTTGCTGAAGGAGGCAGGATTTGTTTAAGCCTTTAAGTGAGGAAAAGACTGGGTGTGTAGCCGATGGCAGGCAGCAATCCCTGGGTTACAAGCTCAGGTCTTTTCTGCCAATTTTCAGAAATCCAATACAGAATGAATCCCTTCTGGATTCTTGGACTGTTTAGGAAAGGCTTTCGTTAAAACGTGATTCCCACTGATTCACTGTTCCCTTTATTCTTTGTTTAAGTTCAACTATAGAAGTCTGTACTCTATCTAAATATCAAAGACAAAA
>NW_006441953.1:9618755-9643697 GCF_000325575.1 Pteropus alecto | reverse complement strand
AACTTCTCAGACTCTGATTGTCTTTTCTCTATAGGTTTTCTTTTTCCTCCAGAATATCAAATTACCCCCTGTGCACACATTTTACTCTTTAGTAATTTGGTTTTATATCTTCATTACATGATTTTGAATGACGTACAACAGAAGTCTATGTTTTGTCTAGTTTTGTAAAATTTAATTCTTGGAGTTGGAAAATCCATTTATTCTCTAAAGTAGATCGTGCATATTTTGGAATAGGCTACCAGGCAAAGGAAGTGAGATTTGCCAGAATGGTGGCTACTCTGCTAATACGATGTAAATCTCCACAGTGGGATCCACAGAGTCTGGTATGCCTTCCTACCCCCTCTTCCTAGGACATGGGTCACTTGTGCTCCTCCTGAGTAAGCCACTGTATTTGTACCGTGAGGGTCTACTTCCTTAAGCATTCCAGATCAGACCCAGTGTTAGTGTCTCAGCCAAAGGCAACCAGAAGGAGGTAAACACCAGGAAGACTTGTGGCCTATGAAGGAATTCCAGCCTGAAAACCCTTACCAGCAGGGGTAAGAGTTCTATATTGGATGGTGACCAACCCAATCAGAGCCTCTCTTGGGGTCTTATGCTGTTAGGGGGGAAAAAAACTAAACACAACTAAAAAGACAGAATAGGATCTATGGCATGAGCGGGAGTAGTCCTTTCAGAAAGTAACTAAAACAAATAGGAGCCAATTTAAAGAATGCAAATGTCACTGAAATCAAAGGCACTGGCTGTCACGACATTGTGTACATATATGCATATTCATATAATTATTATTTGAAATATAGTCTCCTGTTCCCAGAGGATTTTTCTAGTAGGTTGTGTGTGCATGCTTGTGTGTGTGTGTGTGTGTGTGTGTGTGTGTGTGTGTGTTTGGTGGTGATGGTAGTGGTAGTGGTGAAAGTTTGGGGTACCGTTTACAGACTAAGAATATGAAGTGGTTTGTGTGTGTCTGACACTTGTTCTGGTTGGCTTTCCATAACAATTGGACAAAGACTAGTTCATAGAACTTGAGAATTTGAGTGAGCTTCTTGCCTTTAATTTCCAATCAGCTTAGCCAATCTCTTGTCATGTTCCTAAAGAAATTATGCCAAACTGTCAGAAAGTTTGAGAGGACAGCCAGGAAGAAAAGGTTCTGTGCATAAAACTCAATAGTGGAAGGTATGAAGGATGTCAGCAAATCCTTGACACCTGAGGATAAGATGGTATTGTTGAATCTTATTTTGGAGCCCTAACCCCTGGTATCTCAGAATGTGACTCTATTTAGAGATAGAGGCTTTTAAAGAGGTCACTAAGTTAAAATGAGGCCATTAGAGTGGGCCCTACTAATCCAATCTGACTGGTGTCTTTATAAGAAGATGAAATTCACACACACAAAGAGACACCAGGGCTGTACACATAGAGGAAGGACCATGTGAGGACACAACGAGAAGATGACCATCTGCAAGCTAAGGAGAGAGAGGTCTCAGAAGAAACCAAAGCTGCTGACACTTTGATCTTGAACTTCCATTCTTTATGATCGTGAAAAACAAATTTTTATTGTTTAAGACACCAGTGTGTGGTATTCTATTATGGCAGTCCTAGCAGACTAATACAGGTGGCAGACAGAAGGAATTGCTCTACAAGGAGTCGGGAAGGTGTAAGATCCAGCTGTAGTGAACTGGTGTCATTTCTATCCGTGTGAGAGCACGATGTGAAGGGAAGGGCATCTGCATTAGAGTGCCTACTGTATATAGGCAGTGTGATAAATACTCTGTACACCCACGTTTAATCCTCACAACAAGCTGGTGAAGTGATTTGCTCTCCTTTAGCAGAAAAGGAAGCTGAGGCTTAGCAAGTGAAGAATCATGCCTGAGTTTACCAAAGAGGGTCAGGTGTGTCAGCTTCCAGGCAAAAACCAAGCAGCCTCCCAGGAGGCCCTGACAGGAAGAAAGGTCTGGGTCAAAGAGAGATTCCAAATGGACTGGTGCTGAGGCCTGTTCTATATCACTAACACCAAAAAATGTCAGGGGCTGGCTGGTGTGGTAAAGCAAAGTGACTCAGTGCACAAACTTCGGGTTACAATCATGTTTCTGCTACGTACTAGCTGGAAGATTTTGGGCAAATCACATTGTCTCATTAAGCCTCATTCCCTTACCCGTGAAACAGTAATACTTCTTAAAATATTGTGTTCACACTTCATAGGATTATTGAGAAAATTAGATGAATTAATACATTTAAAATACTTACCGCAATACTTAGTAGCCAGGATTCTCCAGAGAAACAGAACCAATAGAATGTATATGGTGTGTGTGTGTGTGTGTGTGTGTGTGCGTGCGTGCGTGCGTGTGTGGAGAGAGAGAGAGAGAGAGATATTTATTTTAAAGAGAGAGAGAGAGAGGGAGAGAGAGAGAGAGAGAGATTTATTTTAAGGTATTGGTACATGTGAGTTTGGAAGCTTGGCAAGTAAGTGCAAAATCTGATAAGGGAGGCTGACAGGCTGGAGATTCACTAAATAGTTACAGTTTGAGTCCAAAGGCAGTCTCACATAGAGTGATGTTGCAGATGAAGTCCCAAGGTTGTCTGCTGGAGAATCCTTCTTGCTGGGAGAAGGACTACCTTTTGTTCTAGTCAAATTCTCAACTGAATGGATGAGGCCCACCCACATTATGGAGTACCATCTGCTTTACTCAAAGTTCACTAATTTAAATGTAAATCTCATCCAAAAACATATTCACAGAAACATACAGAATAATGTTTGACCAAATATCTGGGTTTTTAGCCAAGCTGACACATAAAAATTATGTGTTTGGCACTTAGAAAGTGCTCAGTAAATGTTCACTGTGATTATTTTTATTAGTCTTATTAATATGGAAAAAGAGCATCCTTTCTCTTATTGACTCAATTGTGGTCAAACTCAAGTGACATGGTCAGGAGTACAGGAAAAAAAATATGCATGGTCTAAAGAGAAAGAGAACTGAGCAACTGTTATTAAACCAAACCCTTTCATTCTCAGGAAGTAAAGAGGAAAAAATGGCCAGTACATCTAGATAAATAGTAAAAAGAGCTATTTTACACTTTATCTGGATAAAAAGATTATCAATATTATAATTACAGGATGTTTGAAAAGAATTTAACTGCCTTTTATTATTAAAATGTAGTTGACATACAATATTATTTTAATTTCAGATGCACAACATAGTAATATGACATTTATATACCTTACAATATGATCACCATGGTAAATCTAGTAACCATCTGTCACCATACAAAGTTATTACAATATTACTGACTATACTCCCTATGCTGTGCATTATATCCCTGTGACTTATTTATTTCATAACTCGAAGGTTGTACCTCCTTTTCTATTACAAATGGGTTCACTTTTTCTCAGATGACTAAGATGTGGTCAGACCTTCACCTCAAACTCCTTTTCGAACGAGGCTGGCTTGGGCAAAAATTTCTCATTCATGGCCCTCAATTACTCCCACTGCAATTAAACATTTATAGAAGTTCAGAGTTAGAACAAACAAGAGTCATCTACCTAAGGAGATTCTGAAGGGCCACAACAGTGGATAAAGGACAAGGCCAAGTAGGCGGGACTCTGAGTCTCCAACTTTTTTCAAAGAAATAACTCATTGTCTTCTTTCTAAATATTTGTCTTCTACTTAACATTTCAGTCATTTGTAGAAAGTTTTATGGCTAAAAACAAACAAACAAACAAAAAACAGAACACTGATTTTGCCCAGCACTCCACCCAATGCTAGTATACCCCTGTCAAGTGTTCATTTAGTCTTTGCTGGGGGATCCCTGAATGGAGATCTCCAAATTTTATGAAACAATTTATTCCACTGCATCTTTAGGGCAGAAATTTCTTAACTCTGCTGAAGTCAAACAAATCGATATCACTTTTTGGGCTTTCAATTAAAAACAGAACGACAAAAGCCTTCTCTCTTACAAAGATTCACCTTATTTCCTCCATTTGTGTTACAGAAAGGAGGTTGAAGACTGAAAAGAATAAACTTTGATATTCATGCCCCATAGGAGGACCAGTGTCCGATAATAATGAGAAGACTTTTCCTAACTGTACCTGCCAATGCCTGCTAAGGGGTCACTGTTTTCCAGAGGCATTCTAACTCCTTTGAAAGCAGTTCTTAAGGTAGTAGTTCTTAACCATTGACTTTGCTTCTGTGCTAATAGGGAGCACAAGCACAAATAGCCTGTAGGGCCAGGTAGAAAAATTCTGCACTGCAAAGGTATGGCATTTGACATACATATTAGTGTTAGGGATAAAAGGGGGTACTGAGTCTGTGGAGATGTAGAGAAGGTATGACCTGTCTTAAGAGCCTATCCTGAGTGCCAGCTGATTGTAACATGAGTGTTGCTAAATCTTTTGATTTGTAAAATAATATGGAAATCTAGATTTTCTTTCATGAGACATTGTCTGATTTTAAGTAAAAAAAAAGAAAAGAAAGATCCAACAGCATAAATCAGTGGACTGTACCATTGGCCACCATTTGACTAACTTTTGGCAAACCTTTATTCAGGACAGTCGGTATTTGGAACTTCTCTAACATTGTTGTATAAAGTTGATCTCTCTTTTATCAATATGGCAGGATTGTATGGGGCGTTAAAAGAGTGAGAGTTGGAGGAAGTAGATTGTCTCTCGTTATTTTAGGTTGAGCTGTGTATTAAGGTTCAGCTTTTTTTAGTTAAAAAAGGTAAAATATCTGCAGTTTCAAAAAGTTCAGCCTAGGGGAATTGTTGATAAGTAAGGTAATCCTGCACATAGTCCTATGACCAAGATAGACAATTCTTGATTTTGGGGGGCTGAAGATTAAGAGTATTAGAGAAAGTAGGCCAATTGTTGTTACCGATAGACTCTAAATTATAAAATGGCTCAAACACAATAAAAGGTTATGTCTCCTTCACCTACATGGTCCAAAGCAGTTTCAGGTTGCCAGGAATTTCTGCTCAAAACAAGCCTGATGGAGAAGTTGTGCCACTCTCGAGTCAACTTTCAAGGTAACTCCATGCGTCAAGATCCAGCAGCAGAAGCAGCAGAAGAAAGTACACAGGAAGTTTCTACGTGTCAGATCTGGGAGTGACCCACATCAGTTTTGCTCACATTCTACTGTAAAAGAAGCTAGAAATTGTATTCTCATTGTGTGCCAAGAAAGAAGAGAAAATGGATTAGTGACCAGCTGGCAATCTCTGACACATAAAGGAGGGCTCAAAGTAAGTTTCTTATTGGGTTAACACCTTGGAAGATTAGTCACACCAACCTTTAGGAGATGTCTCTGGCTCTGATACCTCAAATTCAAGCAAAGATTTGGGAAAGACAGTTTTCCAGGGGGCTCATAAAATTCCAAATTTGGAAAAAAAAATTGTAAGCCATTTTGTAAATCAACTGTAGTGATGGTTGGTAGGAAGAACATGGACTCTGCTACTAATTAGTTCTGTGATCTTTGGCAAGTTTTAACTTGTCTAACTTAGATTCCTTTCTATCAAATAAAGATAAAAATATATAACTTTAGTGTTGTTATAAGAACTTGGGACAATTTATGTAATATACATGCATAACACATAGTCATTGTGAAATCCAGCCAAATGGTTGCCCAGGCTCTATTAGCTGTCTTCACGTACAGGAAGCTCAGTGCTTTCAGAGGAGCCTTTTCTATTTCTATGCAGAGTTGACAGCCAACAATGTTCCTTGTCTTAAGCAGAATCTGTTTTCACCTTGAATCCTACTTCTGTCTACTAAAACCAGGCAGAACGAGGTTAATCATTCTTCCACAAGCCAGTTCTTCGGATATTTGAAAATAACACTTCTACTCTGAGATGATTCTTCCAGTTTCTTCAGCTTTGAATCTCTTACCATGCTTGTTGCTCTCATCCAAAAACCTCTCTTTTGTCTTTATGTCTCTTAAAATGTGATTCATAAATTGGAATATCATACTCCAAGTAAGGTCTGACTAGCATAGAGTACTGTAGTAACTTCCTCTCTTTTGTTTAAGAAATGTATTAGTCAGGGCTAGGGTATCAGTTATACTGCTATACCAAAAAGACTTCAAAATATAATTGTTCAAATAAGAGAGAAACCTATTTTTCTCTCATGTAACAATCTAACCATCTAAAGATAGGAAGGTGGTTCGGGGCAGGCACTAAGATTTCTTTTACTTTAAAGCTCTTTCTGTCCCCCAGGATGTTGCCCACATCTGTACAGTGACAGTTGGCTCACCTATGCCACATTCAAGTTCTAGTCTACAGAGAAGAAAATAGAGGGGAAGTAGAGAGTGAGCCATGTTCTTATATGGACTCGAACACAAGTTGTGCTCATCACTTCTGCTTTATTCCATTAATGAGAATTTAGTCACATGGTCACCAGACACAAGGAAGACTGGAAAATATAAATTCTACTTTGGGGGTGAGAGGAAGAGAGCGATATACTTTACTTTGCTAAAACTGAAAGCAGGTTCTATTTTTAGGAACAAAGAGAAATTTCTCTCATATAGAGAAAACTGAGAGTCACTGCCATGCGAAGCTAAAAGTTCCAAAGCTTTGAAGGAATTAGGAATAACTAGCAGGTATGAGTAAAAATTGCAAGAAGAAATGGGGAAAAATAATAAACAGGTGTCTATATCTCAATTATGTGGCAAGCTAGAAGGTAACATGACAAATGGCTAAATAAATTCAATTGTTGTTACCTGAAAACTGAATGACTAAACTTGGTAGATACTTTAACCAAAAAGTTAAGTGAGAAGTTTTAAAAGTTGTAGGTCCTTACATATTGCAGTTATGAAACAATCAGGTAGAAACTGTCTTTCCTTAAAAAAAAAATAAAAAGTGAAAAAAAAAAAAAACAGTATGAAATGAGAAAAATGATCTCTACCATTCTCTGAGGAATAGTGAGATTGACTGAACTAAACAGGACTTTCCAAACTTCGCTTTCAATTATCCCACCCTCAGGAGAACGGGCAATTTAATATGGAAATTCCCAAAATGTCAATAAATGAAAAAGCAAACAAATTGGAGAAAACAAATATTTTGATTTCGGAGTGGGATGGGAATAATTACTGTAAAATATGTTAAATTCCTAGCTTGGTTTCTGGTGGTTTCTTAGGGTTTTAAGATTTCATTTTCATGATTCATTGGCCACGAATCATTGAAAATACCAAGAAGTATAACATGCTTTAGGCTGAATGCATAAATCCCTCCTCAGATTTTAGTAGGACTCAAATATTGACATTTAGAAAGAGGAATTTTCCCCATATGGTAATGACATTCAAGTACCAATGTCACTGTTGAAAAATACAACTCCAAGTGTATGCCCTACTGAACATTAGTCAATTAGGCACCAGCAGCATCTCACACACACACAAAAGGATACTATGTTCATTAATATAATTGCTTTTATAAATGAAAAGCAAATGCTAAAGCAACCGCATTTTACGTTCTCCATTATGAAATTATAGTTGATGGTTAGTACAATAGCAAGAGGCAGCATCTGAGAACATATAGGGCACTAGGCTGGAAGACAGAGCCGCCAAAATTTCCCTGGGTAAACTTCCTGACAGAATCACTTTCAGAAAAGAACTGAGGTTATCAAATCTGAAATCATTTTTTTTGGAATGGGAAAGTCCCCATAAGAGAAAGATTTTGGAATTTTAAAATTAATTTAAAGGCAGGTTTAGTTCACTTCTCTCAGCATCTGTTCTGTGGGATTGCTTTCTTCCTTTTTGCCCCCAGAGGTAATTCTCAATAACCTCCTTCTAGAACTAGCTTTGAAGTCCTCTGCACACCTGCATAGATTATAAAGAAGGTAGGCAGAGCTTCTACACCCAAACTCTAAATTCACATCATGACAGTTAAGATATGCCCTCTAGCAACTTCTTTAAAAGGTAAACCCAAGCTTGATATAATTTCCTGAAATGGTTAACCCTTGCCCAGATTTAGCACATATTCTCATACTGGAGAGAGAGAATAGACTCATATAAGTATAATTCTTTCTTTGGAACGTATTTGATCTAAGTAGATAAGCTTTTCTGATAGGTGTTCCCAGAACATTATGGAGACTTCATGACTATCCCTTATTCTTTGCTCAGGGAACAAAAGTGACCAAATGCATCCTCTTGATAGGTTCCTCTACCTCTTTGGCCTCTTAGACTTTGAATTAACCTGTTAGTGACACTACCAGAGACTAAAGAACGGGACGTTTCTCTTTCTAACATTACCTGGATCACAGCCCTTACTCCATTCTTTTTCCCCTACGTACCCCTCCTTATCCCAAGTGACAAGATGGGGTGGGGGCTGGCCATATTTTCTAATGGAGGTGCTAGGATAGAATTGAAGGATTACAGGAAGGTGCAAGAGACTGAGACTAAAAAAGCCACAGCAAAACGTTAGGGTTTGAGTTGGGTTGGGGGAATTCTAATGCCAGGGGTCAAGAGTCTAAGCAACAATGCGTCAAAGAGGCGGTCATGCTAGCTAGGCATAATAGACAAGGGAAAAGAGCAAGGAGAATGTAATTCAGAGCCAAATGTTTGCCCTTAGCAGGAAGCTCCTAACATCTTTCCAGTTGGAGTGGGACTAAACTCTGAGCCCAGCCAGCCTAGGTCTTGAAGGTGCAGGCAGGGAAGTGGCTGCACCTGGCTCAAGTGGATGTACATGGAAAACTACAAATAGGCACCTGGTTTCTGGTTACAGATCTGGTTCTGATCCAACACCACTCCCTGACCCCATCCATGAACAATAAACTCTCTGGCTCCCTTCTCTGAGCCCTTTGCCCAGCCCATTTCTCCATCTGGTCTTTATCTTGTGATTTTGGCCTAACCATAGTTCCTGGACTGGTCCTAACTTTACCCTCTGTGTCTAAGGTCAATCTTATTTGTGTTCCTGATAGGGCTGATAACGACCCTAGTGGAGGTCTTTCCTCTTTGGGCCTTAGACCTAGACTATTTCAAATTCTAACTAAAATGAATCTCGAGGCAGAAAGTACTATCTTGTTACCAAGAATCCTATTTTTAAAAAAATATCTTTCTCCCAGCTTATCCTTTCTACCCCTGACTCTGGCCTTTATGCAAAGGGAGAAATCATGATATGAAGGGGATTTGGCCAGGATCTCATATCTCAGAACCCTCAACCAGCTCCCACCATAACAAAAGATCCCCAGAGGACACCTTTCTCTTTGTTCCCCTGCCCTTCTCTGGCCTCCTTTCTGGTGAGTTGTGAGCCTGTTGATCCTTAGATGGAGACAGCCTAAGAGGCTGCTCTAAGCTGCCTTTCTTCTGCCACCCAGGCTTGTTCCAGCAACACGCCCCTCGCAACCACACCCTCCACCAAGCTGGGGCTGCCTCCAGCCTGTCTTACTGCACCTGCCTCATGACAGAACTAAAGATTATTCCGCATAATATTTTTGCTTACAATTTGTATTTCCTCCTACCATTGTATGTTCTGCTCCCAAGGGTACACAGACTCTCTTCTCTACCATGTCCATGTCTAAGTTTCCCATCTTTGTGGGTGGAATTTCTCTTCCCAGAAAATAATGCACACGTGTGTGTACGTGCATGCACACACACACACACACACACACACACACACACACACGCACACACAAGATGCATACAATATCAGGGTCCTCGGGTGAAGATGCTGGCCCTAGGGTTAGTCTGTTCCTTCTGATCTTCATAAATTGACCTTTAGATACTTTCGCCAGGACTTTCCTATTCATTTTTGATTGAAAACAATTTTCTACCAAGTCCTTTGGGCTGTGGGCAGCTCTCCTTTCTAATCTCTCTCCTTACAGTCATACCTACATTGTCATCATCAACATCATCCTTGTTGATGTCACTCCACCTGGGCTCTATCTTATACCCTAGACCTTTTCTAGGAGACATATTAGTAGGAGAAATCCAGGTTTCATTGACTTAAAGCTTAAAGGAGTCTTCTTTAAGGAAGAGCATATTAAATATCTTACCATTGTAGATTTTTAAAATACATATTTATATTATAATTAAATATAACATAAATTTATATTGTATATATAATAAAATTATATATAATGAATATATAATAATACATAATAAAATTATATATTTTATAATAATAAATAAAAATAATAAAATAAACAAATATATATAGCCCAATATACTATATATATTATATATAGCAATATATAAGGTTATATAATATACATGTTATATAATATAACATACTCTGAGGTCCCTACCATGACCTTGAAAGGCCTATGCCGATGAGGGGCCCAAAGCTTAAGCTTCCTTAGCTCCATAGGAAGCCAATCTCTGTATTCTACCCTATAGCAGGTAATCCCAAACTGGCCCACCGGGAGGATTCCCTGCCCAGAGATTCGCCATCTGCTTGGAAAGTTGAGGGATATTTCTGTTACATGCAGCTCTGAGCTCCTGTAGCTTCATGTTCTCAGAAATCCTGCACCTTACTGCCAAGTGCAATAGCAACAGCTTATTACAATTAATTAGATTTTTAATGAATGCCTCATCACTTAATTAAGAAGAATCCCTTGGAGTAAAAACCCCAACTAAATATTCTTTCTTTTATTAATCCTCTCTGCCTGATATCAGAGAAAAGATGAGACAAGGAATGTGTGTGTGTTGGTTTTTATTCTCCAAAGAGGTCATAAAGATATCAGAACAGCTGAACAGGTTCTAATTTCTTCCCATAAAATTTTCTCATTCTCCGGACTGCTTGCTGTCCTTTCTCTGAGATTCATGTTCATTATTCAACTCATTTGAATCCAGCAACATTTATTGAGCAGTTACTATGCGCTGGGCATTGCTGTGGGTACTCTGGAGATTCAAAGAGGGTAACTGCGGTTCCTGCCTTCTATGGAACCCATCTCAGAGAGGCTGCGAGGTCCACTAGGGTAAAAAGATAATTAGTACAAGCAAAGTTAAGGCAGAATGATAAAGAAATGACCATCAATAGAGTTTGACAGTTCTCCAAGAAGAATCCCAAAGCTGGTTTGAGTAGTCACTGTATCATCATGGACCAAGCATGGTGCTAGACACTACATACATTATCTCTAACTCTCAAATTTAGAGTTAGGCAAGACAGAGGCCATCTTGGAGGATGTTTATGCCAGTCCCTCCCAGGAAGAGACCTGAGGAGTCAGGCTGATGAAGCTCTCGATGTGCCAGGAAGCCATACATTATGCTTGTTAATCACATTATTCATGGTGAGATTCTAAGGATATTCATGTGGATGACATACTTGGTACTGATACAATCTCAAGTGATTTGATGAGAACATTTTAAAAGGCACTATAAAGCTTTTTAGACATAAATATAGCGAGTTTCTTATAGCACCTAAACTGCTAACTACTACCTTGATGATGCTGAAACAGAGGTTTCAACGATTCCCAAACTAAAACATCTAAGTGAACATTTAATTGGTGTTACAGAGAACACAACCTGTTAATACCCTGATGCTGACGGCGGGAAATTTTGGTGATATAGCTTCCCTGTCCTGGGCACCCGGGGCACTATCTACAGAAGATAAGTGACTCAGAGCCTGCCTGGCCAAATCCTGATTCATGATACCCCTCCTTCTCCATCTCTACCCCGTTGTCTCCAAAAGGAAAAAGCTCCGAATTTCCCTGAGTAGCCTGACTCTAGCTGCTCCGTATCTCAGGGGTCCCCAGCCCCTGGGCCGCAGATGGTACCAGTCCATGGCCTGTTAGGAACCAGGTCACGCAGCAGGAGGTGAGTGGTGGGTGAGTGAGTGAGCAAAGCTTCATCTATATTTGCATCCGCTCCCCATTGGTAGCATCACCACCTCAGCTCCACCGTGGATCATCAGGCGTTAGATTCTCATAGGAGCACCTGGCATTAGATTCTCATAGGAGCACCTGGTGCCAAAAAGGTTGAGGACCGCTGCATCTCTCAGTCACTTAACCTGGTGGTGTGACCCCTCCTTCTCTGCCTGTTGTTCTACCAAGGTGGATCATGCATATTGGATACCTTTAAAGGCAGATGGGTTGTACATTCATATTCACAGCGTTTAGATTAAAGACACTTTCTAAGTTGGCATGAGGGGACACTGAGAGTAGCCGAAGTTCCATGAAACCAACCCAGATTTTCCTACTCCCCTCTTCCTTTTCAATCTAGAGCAATTTCTCTTTTTGCTCATTTTTAGCCGTGACCTGTTTGATGGAAGCTAAATGACTGTGTTACATCAAGAGTCAGAGCAGATAGACTCCATTCAGAAAGAAATGGCACAAAGAAACCCTGTTTAAGATGCCATCCAAGTACAGGAGGGTACTTCCTGACTCTCTCCCCTCCCCCAGGGCTTGGCACACACTGTTAAACTGTTTGCTAACATCTCCATCTGAATCCCCACATTTCCTACTTTACCCCAGGTCCTTGGTTATATTAAAACAAAGTTTACATTTACCAACAGATGGGTTATAAATGATCAACTTTTATTTATTTTTTTCATTTTGGGGATTTGTTTAGCGTGAGATCACCTCAAAGCTTGTTTTTCCACAAACGCCTAGTGGAATTACTTATTAATTATACCACTGAGGTGAGAACAATATGAGGAAGATATACTTAGATCCAGCGGATAATCAAATGGCTGGATTAGATTTAATTCTGCCTAGAATCCTTTCCACACAGCACTTAAGAGCCTAATTCTGGCTTCAGAGTAAGCTATAAAACAGGTCATTTAAACAATTTTTTTAAAAAAATGCTAAGATATTAGTGACATGATGTGAGTAGTAAAATGTTGAGCAAATTTCGGGAAGATTAAGGTCATGATTTTCAGCAAATTCAAATATTTCAGTACTTGGTCTGCTGTGGAAGAGCTATAGGCACCATCCAACATAGTGAGCAAGTAGGC
This sequence comes from Pteropus alecto, assembly GCF_000325575.1. Classification (NCBI taxonomy): domain Eukaryota; kingdom Metazoa; phylum Chordata; class Mammalia; order Chiroptera; family Pteropodidae; genus Pteropus; species Pteropus alecto. The sequence goes on along the minus strand of NW_006441953.1, from coordinate 9,630,833 downwards.
TCAGCCTGTAAAATGTTAACGATGACCCTAACACCCATTCTTGTAAAATGGCAGCTAATTGTCAGTTGCCCTGTTTGTGGTTCCCAGTACTGCTTCTCTTAAAAGTCGAGTCACCTAGCCAGAGTAATTGAATGGGGTGCCGCCAAGCCAATGAAAGCCCTGCACCACCCAGACTGCCACCACCCAGCCCAGCCCCTGTCCCAGCCCTACCCCAGGGTAGGCTTGGCCCCAGCCCCACCTAATCAAGCTACTGATTGTCTTTTGGGAGGGACCTAAAGAGCACTCTTGCCAAGGCGTCCTTGTTAGGACCTGTCATTCCCTGGGACTAAGCTGGCCACCACTGCTGGGGCTTGTCTCTTGAGGCTATAAGGGTACAGTTAATTGCAACAGTTATGGCTTAATTTGTCCCTTAAGCACCTTGTTGATCTTGATGGTAATGACAACAATGGAAAAAATAATATCGATATCTCTGAAATGTGAAAAGATCTTTCCCCAAGGTTCGGCTGGGTGTGGTTTTTACTAATCATGCTGGGATCACAGGAAAACCATGCTGGTTAATTTTTAAACATTAACAGTGACCAACTGTCTTAATGATTGTTTCTCAAGAATTGTTATCTTTCTGAGCATTTATATACTTAATTGTTTTAAAATTAAGCTTATAATTTTTCAACTCATAATGTTAAGCACAAGTTACCTGCTTTGAATGCCATATGATACATTAAAGTATTTCTAAGAGTTGTATGCATTTTGAGGTTTTATTTAATTAATCAAATAATCTGTGTATTTTTGAATATTTGTCTACTTATTGCAAAGTTTAAAAATTTTAAGATGCATACAACTAGCTGATCCATATGTAAAAAATCTAAGAAACACAGATAAAATTTTACTGAAGCATTAGAGGAGAAATGAAATGGTGTCTGACTGAAGTTCAAGCAAGTCAAGTCTGCAAAACGGGAGGCAAAGAATTTTGAAGTAAGAACAGAATAACTGGAAATAATAAGAGCAAAACTGAAAGGATTCTGAATTATCAGAAATGTGAAATATACGCCCAAGCTGTATTCAGTGAGAAAGATTGTAGCATAAGAAAATTCTCATAAATAGGAATAAAATTTTGGAGAAAACAGTAAACACACCAAATAAGAACATTAAATTTTAGCATGATGGAAATGTTTTATTCAATCCATTGTATGTCAAAGACTAGCCAGATGCCCACCAAACCCATTTTCCTCTTCTTTCTGGACACACAACTAGACTACAATTCCCAGACTTCCTTGCAGTGAGCTGTGACCACATGACTGAGTTCTGGTCAATAGAATATGGGTCAAAAGTGACGTTCGCCACCCCAAGTCTTGACCCATAAGGCCTCCCAGGCAATCCTCCATGCTCTTCCTCTCTTCTCTCATCTGCTAGTCAAACGCTGAGGATTTAGTGAGGGACTTCAGGTCTCAAGGGCATGGTGGTGCTGCTAGATGAGAGGGACCAATCCCTGCTAACCCAAGTTGGACTGCGCTATAAACAAAAAATAAACTTCTACTGGATTAAGCCACTGAGCTATGGGCTTTCTAGATTAGCCCAAGTAACACACACCAAGGACTCATCTCTTCAGATTGCTGAGTACAAAACACATGTAAAGCAAAGTTGGTACTACATGTACCGGGGCACAACTCTGTTCCTATCACTGGGGCAAGATTGCTTCTCCCTTTGTAGTTAGCCATGGACAATTTTAGGTTGTTCTTGCAAATTTGATTATTGGACACTTCAATATCTTGGAATGACAAAGATGTTGATGTTTAGAATAAATTAAATAAACTAAGAAACAACTTGAATGAATTAATAAATATGTGGTTATTTTATTAATTAAATTATTAATAACAATTAAGTAGTCTAGGTACAGTTATAGTTTTTTAAAAATCATAAGAAAACTTTTTATCTAATAACATGAAAGGTGAAAACACTAAATCTTATAGTAGATCATCTCTCAAACCTCCGTTCTCTTGCTTTGTGGGAATTCTCTTTGTCCCCATGACTTAAAACAATTATTAACTATGTATTGACAATACTCCAATCTCTACTTCCACCTCAAATCTGTATCTAGCCCAGATTCTTCCCTTCAAGATTCGAACCTTATATGCAGCCTGAAAATGTTCACTTGTGTGCCCACATAACAGGCATTCAAATAAATGAGTCGTTGAGCTACAAAACACTAATAGAAATTACCTTTACTGGAGTCTTTTTGTTGGTTATCTTCTCAGCACCAACCCCTATCCACCTCCATTTCCTTCCAAAGAGAACCCAGTTTTGGTTTATGCATCTACACTTTCCCACACAGCAATATCTCTGGGTGAAGCTCACCCCGCTGAACTCCAGAGGTGGTCTGTCCGAGCTAAGGGTAATCTAATTGTTTTAGAAGTGGGCATGTGCCGATGAGATGTAAAGAGTTGTCTGCTGGAAAGTTTCTGAAAAAAGATTCTTTACTTCGTATCGAGAACTACAAGAAAAAGAAAGAAAAATTCACAAGGAAAAACAGATACAGAGAAGAAATTAGAGATTAAGTGCACATATTCTGTGCCAGATTTACTGAATTTGAATCGACTACCAATTACATAACATTCTATAAATTAACCAGCCTTTCAGCGCCTCTGTCTTCTCATCTGCAAAAGCAGTTATGAGAACAAAATATGAGTTAGCGTACGTAAAATGCTGGCACATGGTCAATACTGTATAACTGTGGCTTATTATTATTTTGTTCTGGATGTTGTTTGCTTGAAACTGATAGCACCATCTTCCTATGAGTCTGAGGATTAAACAAACTCCAAGGATGCAGAAAGAATTTGAATTTCTTTCAAAACAAATTCCAAGGATGCAGAAAGAATTTGAAATTCTTTCAAAATTTGTTGAAGCAAAGAAATAGAAAGAACCTGGGTCCTCAATGACATGGCTGACCTTTGTAATCAGTCAAGCCCCTACACTGCTGAGCATCCTGTTATATGGGATGATAAACTCCCTCACTGTTCAAGCCTCATTGTCCAGACTACGTTTTCTGGTATTTAAATCTAAAGATATCTGACTCAAACCTCAGCTAGTACAGGGCTTTCAGAATATTCTAAAATTGTAGAATCTCTTTTTAAAAAATGTAATAACATGAGTAATAAAAAAATTAATTTTCCTAATTAAAAATGAAAGTATTTTAGATAAAGTTTAAATTCCTTTCTGATTAAACATCTCCACCCCCTTTTCTCTCCCTGGAGGTACCTACAGTCAGGTCTTTCTTATGTATTCTTTCCTGATTTTTTTCTTATTTATTTATAAAGAGACTTCTGTATCCAGAGAAAATACATGGAATTATTTTCTCTGTGTGTTAACATAAAAGATTGTATATTTTTATACTCATCTTTTTGCAAAGTTGCTTTTTCAGTCAATATATTTTAGAGAGCTAGCTATGTTAATGTATAGATTGACCTCAGTCTGTGTAACTGTTACAAAGTATTTCAAAGCATCAGTATTCCACAGCTTATTCAGCCAATCACCAGTCGATGGGCATTCAGGTTATTTTTAATTTTATTTTAATTAATGTTTTGCAACCATAGACAAGGCTACAACATATGTTCCCAACCCTGTCTTTTTGTCAGAGCTATACATCATCAGGTGCATACAAGCTCAAAATACCATATACTTTTAGCGAACTATTAGTTTCGACAATACAAAAGCCCCTCTTTAATCCTTCAATTTTTTTGTCTGACATTGTCCTTTTCACCTTGATTTTATTTTTTTTCTGATATTAATATTGCTGTAGTCTCTTTCTGTTGCATTTACTTAGTAAGTTTTTTCCATCCTTGTATTTTCAACTTTTCTGTGTCATTTTGCTTTAAGATAATTCTTGTAAAAATCATAGCTGGATTTTTAAAAGCCTAATCTGACTGTACTTGATTTTCAATGCAGTCATGTATTTTTCCAATATAATATCTACCTATTATATAGGCTTGATATGAGAGGGAGAGGGGCAGCAGGTTCTCAATTCACCATCTTGAAACTAGAAGTTGTATCAACCATGAAATCTTTACATGTTTAAAATGTTTACGTAAACTTTGTCAGCTATTAAAGTTAAATAATACGTGTGTGTTAAAATGCTGCTAGAATGCTTTTACTCTTTTGCATAGGAAGAATTCCAAAGTAAATGGATTATTTATGAAACTATTAGGATAATGACATTGGGATGACAGCCTTGCTGGTTATAAGATTTTTCTCTTTTTCGTAAAGATCTTATTTAAGTCTTAGTAAAGCAAACTCATAATTTCATCAGCTATTAGTAAAGTAAAACTGTTGATTTCATTTATTGGAACTTCATTCAAACAAATAAAATAAATTTACCAAGCAATGAAAAATTTCGGACATTACTTTCCTTAAACTTTGCTACATTTAGTAACAAATATGCTATTAAAGAGGGAACATAATGTGGTGGCTCCATAGTGTAATGGTTAGCATGTCTGCTTTACACACAGAAGGTCCTGGGTTCAAACTCTGGGTGCGCCAGGCCCTGGGTACCTGCCATGAGCCCAGTGGAAGAAGACACCCGCCTTCAGATATCCAGTTCTTAAGGGGAGACCCAACATCCCTAGGTCAGGGGGAAGGGGGCGGGGGCTGAATTAAAGAGAGGGGGAAAAATATAGAGTTAACATCATAAGAGTGCTGTTTGACAACAGACACACACAGAAAAACAAAACCCGAATTCAGAAATAACGTCGTCTCGCAAATTTCAACCATGAAAAGAATTAAGCAATTTCACAACATCTTCAAGGCCTAACTTTCATTTGGAAAAAAATCTCCAAGCACCCACAACTTTTACAGAATAGTTAGGAAACTCTTTATTGATTTTAATTATTTTCAAACTATTTTTAGCAGGGTCGTTGTGTGACATACAGTGATTTCTGGGGCCACCTGGGGAGATAAGGGATGGGAGGAGAGCAAGTGTGACTTTGACCATGCCCTCGTTTCAATACAAATGATATCAGTTTTTATCTGCTTTACATAAAGTTTCACTGGAAAAAATGATTACTCTACCAAAACGAGATTATCTGGTCTACAGTGTCTCACTTCCGTAAAACAAATCCTAAGTCTTTTACAGGAATATAAAATGTACTCTCTTTCAAACAGCTTCAGAAAAGTTCATTTCTTTCAGTTCCCAGAGATGCCCATTTCTTGGTGGGAAATTCTTTATCGTTTCCAGCCCAGTCATTTTCTGCTCAGTTTTTGATGGCCATGCATTTTTTTCATAATAACCCTCATGTATTTGAAGATGATTATTCAGCGACTCTCCAGCCTTCCCTGCTTCGGGCCAAATCAATCCTACTTCCTTTAATCCCTTTGTACAGATCTCACTCCCCAACATTTAAACCATCCCTGTAGGGTCCTCTTCTCTCTGAAACATTTCTAAATTTCTCATCTCCCTCTCCAATTACTGAAGCAACAACCACACACCCTAAAGCTAAGCACAGTGGAAAGGAAAAACCATCCTTCTATTTAGCTCCTTCAGCCTTTAATTTGGTCCTTTCTCCCTTAAAAATCACCCTGTGATGGTAGATTAAAGATAGTAATAAATTTTTTGACACTCCTCCCATCAAGGTAAGATTAATTTCCTCTCCTCTTAAATCTATGCTGGCCTGCGACTAGCCAGTGATCGACACAGAATGGGAGAAGTGATACTATGCCAGGTTTGGGTGTAACCTTCAACGCGGCAGGCAATGTCCACCTTGGCTCTTTGGAACACTTGCTCTGGCTGAAGCTGGACACCTTGTAAACGAACTAGATTACCCTGAGATTGCCATATTGTAAGGAAGCTCAAGCTACCATGTGGAACGTTCACATGGACAGCGATGCCCCGTCATCACCACTGGCCCTTCTAGCCATTTCAGCCTAGGTCATTGTGCAAGATAATAATGAATTGTGTTATGCCGCTAAATTTTGTGTGGTTTATTATAAAAGCAAGATGACCAGAATGATGAGTTATTTTTCTCCCTTTGTGATTGCCTCACTATTCCCTTTCCCAGGGATCTTCCTGGATGCTGACACTAAGGGCCCCACAACCAAAGGAGATTTCCTAAGACAGCTGTCCCCAACCTTTTTGGCACCAGGGAACAGTGCTCCTATGAGAATCTAACGCCTGATGACCTGAAGTGGAGCCGAGGTGGCGATACTAGCACTGGAGAGCGGCTGCCAATACAGATGAAGCTTCACTGGCTTCCTCACTGCTCACCTCCTGCTGTGCGGCCGGGTTCCTAACAGGCCACAGACCAGTACTGACCAGTCTGTGGCCCTGGGGATTGGACACCCCTGTCCTAAGAGTTCCAAAATTAATTAGCCCCACCTTATCTATCAACAAGAAATGATGATTTCCCCTGCTTTCCCTTCAGTTTTCTTAAGACTTTAAAAAAATTTTTCTTTTTTTTTTTTATTATTATTTATGCCTACAGCACCTGGTCTTCTTAGGTGGTCTCCCATCCAAGTACTAACCAAGTCCGAACCTGCTTAGCTTCCGAGATCAGACATCAGACTTGTTCAAGGTGGCATGGCTATAGGCCATGAACTGTGGCTCCACTGGGACATGAATCCAGACCTTCTGCGTGTAAAGCAGACATGTTAACCGCTACACTATGGAACCACGTCCCCCAATTTTTTTCCATAAACATCCAAGTCAATAGTTCCCAAAAGTGAGAATTTCTCTGAGAATATATATTTCACTACCATCTTTCCTCAAAACAGTATTTCTATTGTCTAGTTCATACCTTATTTTACAAAGCTGCTCAAATCCTATGATGTTGTTGGTAGTTATAAGGTCTAGCACATTCTAAAGTAGAACAATAAGCTTGTATTATTTGGTTTTAGTAGGTATTTTTAATTCTATGAGGTATAGTAGATCTATAAGTTAGAAGCTTTCCTGGGTCACAAACAAATCATAGCTGGGAAATGATGTTGCCAGTTTAAAACCCAGGGGTTTTAGTTAATTCTCATAAGATAGAAGATATTACCAACAAAAAGCAGGGAATTTGTGAAACTTCTCTGAACTAAGCTCATTTCATATACATACTTGTATAGAATCATTTATTTTTGAAAGGAACTTCCAACCCTACATGACTTGGAGCTGGGGACACATGTGAGATAAAGTCATCATTCCCCACTGAGCAGTGGTGCTTTGTTGTACCCTAAGAAGAACAAATAATATAAAACAAATTCATATTTTCAAAGTTACCCATAATAAACATGAGCTGAGAGTACAGTTTGGAGGTAAACATATAGAAATGATAATAAAAAGTTCAAAAATCCGATACTTAACTTTTCCCACAGTCTGAGAACCAGGTGATTTGGGGAATTAATTGCTCAGATGGAATAAAACAAACGACCCACAGGCTAATCGATACTCTGTGGCCTCACAGAAGAAGTTGTCTTGATCTGCCTGAATAACAGAACAAGCTGCAGAAAAAAAGAAAAATGACACAGAGCATTAATACTCAGCTATAGTTGACGGCATCAAAAACATCTGTTGCAAGTACTTGTTTTAGTTTCTCATTTTCCTTTTGATTAATTTATTTATTAATGTGCAGATATTTTTTTTTATTCGGTCAAATATGTGGATCTTTTCCTTTAGGGCTTCCATCTTTACTATCATTTAGATTGTCAGTCACCAAACACAGACTAACCACTTTGTCTTCGTCTATCGAAGTTGCTACAGAAAAATATAAATTGAATAGCTTATAAACAACAGAAATTTATTTCTCACAGACTGGAAAGTCTAAGAGCAAGACCCACTTCTTGGTTCAAAGACGACACTTTCTCACTGCGCTCTCACGTGGTGGAAGGGGTGAGGGGCGCTAATCTCAATCATGAGAGCTCTGCCCTCATGACCTAATCATTTCCCAAAGACTCCAACTCCTGATACCATCACTTTGGTGGTTAGGATTTCAGCATATGAATTGGGGGGGGGCGGGTGCACATAAATATTCCTCCTATTATACCCCCTGCAAAGTGCCTATGGCCACAGTCCCGTTTCTTGGAAAAAGTCCATCTATAAAGTGAATGAATGAGGCCCAGCCTTCTGAGCTGCCGTTATGTGGGGGCTGCAAACCCCTAGTGAGGGCCACCATAAGAATTCATTTATTTACAATATATGTAAGTCAAATCATTATGTTGTACACCTTAAATTTATACAGTTTGACATACAGCTATAAGTCAATTATATCTCAATAAACTGGTTAAAAAATGTCTTCTTTATTTTATTAGCCAAGACAGGTGTCAATTCTTCTTTGTTTTGATTGCCTTTGGCAGACAGGCCCTCCCCAGCCACATTTTTTTTTACATCTGGGCCCTGCAAGCGTGTGTTTGTGGAGCCAGGGGCCACAGAGCCTCCTTCCCAGAAAAGAAAGAGAATCTAATTAGATGAAGGCGACACAAACCTCTGACCTGGCTTGGGTAGCTATGGGCAGAACGTTGGGGTCTGTTTCCAGAAGAAAGTGGGTAGAAGAAAAAAAGCTGGGCAAACAAAATCTACCCTTTCAGTGACTCAGCTACCCTCTGACTGGATCTCTGCTGCTGCTGCTGCTGCTGATGCTGACTCTCCAAGTAAGTCATGAGTTCCAGCTCACCAAGAGAGCTGACTGGCAAGGGGAGCTGCTATTATTCCAGATAGAGACAAATATAAATTCATAAACTGATAAGCAGTCTATAGAATGACTGTCCTCGGGTCCAGTGCCCTCTACAGTCCAATCTGCAGGAGCCAAGGAGACAAGGCCTTGGCACACTGACATGGCTGCACTGTTACCTGTCTCAGCTTTAACAATAGAATATTACTTATTGGCCTATTCTGGTGTAACTTACGTGACTTCCAGTACTTAACAATGGCCCGTGAAGCTAGTAGCCTTATGCAGTTTTGTAGCGTCAGCATACCTTTTGTTATTGAAGATGTGAATGAAGCATGTATGTGTATTGACTGGTTAATTCACTTCTGTGCCATTTTTGTAAATATGATGGTTTTGCATAAACTTCAAATGTCTAATTTCACATATGAAAAGTAGATGAGGTGCCAATAGCAAGCACAAGAGTTCCTACACAAAACTCTGTGTCATTAGGGCTTTTGCATAGTGAGAGTAGTTTACATTCTTGGGCTCATGGAATATTAAACTGAAATTTTTGCTCAGTCTGGCACAGATGAGCTTTTTCATTTTGTTACTAATTCCACGACATTCGGTGGCCTTGTACAAATATGATATATTGTTTAAGCATGTCTTTTTTCTATGCAGAACATTTCATTTTGACTTTTATGAAAGTTGCAATTTATGTAATTTATAGAAACTTTTTAAATATAGAAACTTTTTACTTCCACAGTCAAGTTTGGAAACACTGGAATAAAATGTTTTTAGTACTCAAAAAAATTTTGCTTAAAAGCAAATATCAGTTAATTCATTTAACTAAAAATACATTAACAAGTTATTTAAAAGAAAAAAAAAAGTATAAAAAAGCACAGTTTGAAAGCCTAAAGTCTTGCTCTATCATTCCAATACGTCCTGTGGAAACGGGGCAGAACACTAAAGACGGAATTCCCACCAAACACACAGTATCAAGTCACACATCTCAAAAGAAGAAACAATCAAACCCTTTTAAGTCTCTGGTTTGGATTTTTCCTTTTATGACAGTTTCTAGTTTGTATTCCACCTACCTAAAGTTTTATACTTCTCTCTGATAAAGAAGTTTTTGAACTATCATCTTTTCCCCTAAAAAAACTCAAACACCCCTGTGTTATAGTCTTAGTATTTCATAAAGAACTTAACTCTATAAGGTACTCATAAGGAAGTGCTCAGAAGGGGCTGTGGATATTGTAGACAGCCTCTGGCTTCCTCCAAGCGAGCACTGTAAGTCTCATGCCCCCGCTCCACAGGCCCAGTACAGAACTTAGCTGCCAACTGTGCTGATCACATCACGCTCATTTTATTTAATTCTCTTAATAATTCTGAGGTATTATTGTCCTCATTCTGGGGGGGGGTTACAAGTATATAGAACTGTAAAATGATTATGCATTAGACAAATAAGTATGTTAAGCAATTAGGACAAGACTTGAAAGTCTGGATGATATCATAAGGTTGCAATAAGTACTGCAATCAGCTCAACTCAGTAAGACAGAGGGATCTTAACTCTCCAGAAAAGCACGATTAAACACCCACCCAACCCTAAACAAGGCCAGGGTCAATAGCAGCATTAACATCTGGCAGATTCAGTACCAAAAGCAACATTGGAGAATGAATATTCAGAGTTCCTAAAGATTTTATCTTTTAAAACCCAAACGTTTGTAGAAAGAAGTATGCATTTTATTGTTAGGTGGCAGATCACCTTCATTAATTTAAAATCTTGATGAAATAAAGAATTTGCTACCAAGTCTCCCACGCTGGTCTCATTACTTAAGAGTGAGAACTAATCAGTCATCTTCTCCCAGATATCTACTGTAAAACCCACAGGCTGGCCAGCCCCATGACTTCATGGAGTAAGGAGTCCGCTTAATTCGATAGTGCTATTTTCATAACTAGTTCAAAGATTATAAGACTTGGGAAAGAAACATCACTAGGAGGAGGTTCCAAAAGTTAATAAAAATAGTAGAAATTGGTTATCACATACAGCCTGAATTTGACAGAGAAAATATTTCTATCCAAAAGAGAGAGCTGTTTGGACTTCTAATAAGTTCTACAGTAAAATCCAGCCTGGACTCTGTGCCCATCCACATTAGGTAGAAGTTAGCAGTAAGGTCAGTTCTGTGACTGTCTGTTCTGGGGAAGAATTCTGTCAAGCCAAATTCTCTTTTTTCCCAGTGCCTTCGCTTTTTTCATTATGAAAATAATCCAAATTAATATTAAAAGTTTAGAAAATATTAGTAGAGAGAAGAATAAAAGAAATCACCTACAGTCCTACAGTAGTAATCAGATAACTACTGTTAACATTCTAGTATATGTCTTTCCAGTCCTTCTTCTGTCTATATAAAGTTTTGTTTAGTATTAGCTTCGCTCGTTTAATACATTACTGTGGTTGGCCAAAACATTCACTTTTCGTGCTTCTTTATTATTTCACTTAAAATCATATCACAAGTGTCTCCCTGTGTAAGTATGCAGCTTCTTAAACATTGTTTTTAATGGTTGCACAGATTCTTAATCCCAGCTGACTCCTCCTACAAACCCTGCCTTCCCAGAGTCAGCAGGCCTGTACTTAGAAAAGGCAGGCTCATTTTATCATATAACAGCCTTGGCTAGTAAAGGAAATCTGCTGTCCCCAAAACTCATAATGCATTTCATTACCTTTGGATTATCAGTGTGGAATTATTCACATCGCTGCCCTTAATTATCCACCTCACTGCCTTCTTCATTAGCATAGAGGGTGGGACCGGGGCTGGACAGTATTCTCTTCAGAGCCTCAGTCACTTCTGATTAGTGAGTTGCTTGGAAAATGGCCTCAGCTCAAGCAGGCCACTGCCAGTTAGTGCTTTGTACAGGCAAAGCATGTCATTTATATTCTTCCTCTGGGTCAGCAAGAAGGCGATGGGTTAGTGGGGTGGGGGCTGGGACTAGTGAGGAACGGTCAGGCCTGAATGGCTGTACCAGCCCTTCTAGTCTCTCCTCCCCTCTCCTCCCTTCGGCCCTGCCCCCAGAGCTCTCTCTCGCTCTTTATCCAGCTTCCCTTCAACAGAAGAAAATCGTTTGGTTGTGCGAGCTTGTGTGTGAGACAATAGCAACCTATAATCCTGTAATACTTGTCATTCCTCCACCTCCCCATCCCTCCTGCCACTCAAGATGGCCCCTAACAAAAGACCTCAATTTGAACCCCAAGGCGGCCCAGAGAGGATTCAAAACGGGGATTTGAATCAATTTAAACTGAGCAAACCAACGACCACAAACCTGCCACACTCAATTTACTAACCCCTAAGTCAAATAGAAACACGAGTTTTCTTCATCTTCTTTTTCTTTTCTTTTTTCTTTTTAAATAAAAGCCAAATAAACTAATACAATCTCAAATGTATATACAGTATTTTTAAAGGCTTGAAGCAGGATATAA
>NW_006441953.1:9614998-9618693 GCF_000325575.1 Pteropus alecto | reverse complement strand
TGTCAAAAGCTCTTTATTTAGAAATGACACACCTTTGCGAACCACTTTAAAGGAATTCCTGGTAGATAGGCATTTTTGTCTTCTTAAACACTAGCCTGTAAACGCTATTGCTAAATGCTGCTTTTTAAAAGGCTGGCACTATCACAACCTACTGGTTTGCTTCCCTTCCACTGCTCAAAAATATGTGTGTAAAGCCTGCTGTCCCAGGGCTGGGGTTGTCTGTCGCTCACCAGCTGGGACAGTCAGAGGCTGTTTCTTCCCCAGTCCCAAGGCGAACAGAGGCTCCTTGTCTAGAAGGAGCCAGCCAGGAAGTGCCTGCTGCTCTAGTGTAAACGTGGAAGTTCACTTAAGAAGTCAGACTGTCTAGAGAGTGAACTCCGATCACACTGGATGGAGTAGTTAGGGTTGGGAGCTGCGACAGTGACAAATAAGAAATTGTAGGTAATAACCGAGATGTAGGCCGCTTCTGGGACTAAAGCTTCAGCAAGATTGTTTGGGGGGACTGAAAGAAGTGACTGATTTGTATGACAAAATATTTGACCTTCAGGAAAATTTCTCTCAACTTTTCCGAGTGACCCTTTACTAATAGGAACCACTGAAAAACTCCTTAGTGTCCTTTCATAGACTGCGCTTCCTTCCATCCCACTGGTAAACACATTTTTCAATAGCCAAACTTATATATTTACATTCTTGCTTATTCTTTTTAAATTAAACTATATTTTAGAGCAAAATTAAAGGGGGAAGAGATTTCTCATATACCTCTTGCCTCCAATATCCATAGCCTTCCTTGCCTATTATAAACATCCTGCGGCAGAGTGGTACATTTGTCACAACTGACGAACCTACTTTGACACATCAGAATCACCGAAGTCCCTAGTTTACATTAGGGCTCACTTTGGGTGTTGTACAGTCTATAGTTTGGACAAATGTATGATGACATGTATGCACCATTATGGTATCTGACAGAGAATTTTCACTGCCCTAAAAATCCTCCGTGCTCTGCCTATTCGTCTCTCCCCCTCCCACCCTGGCAATCACTGATCTTTGTAATGTCTCTACAGTTTTGCCTTTTCCAGAATATCATATAGTTTGAATCATATAGTATGTAGCTTTTTCAGAGTGGCTTCTTTCACTACATAAAATGCATTTAAGATTCTTCCGTGTCTTCTCATGGCTTGATAGCTCACTTCTTTTTTGTTCGGATGTACCAAGTTTATTCATTCACCCACTGAAGGACGTTTTGGTTGTTTCTGAATTTTGGCAATTATGAATAAAGCTGCTAGAAACATCCAGAGAAGGTTTTTGTGTGGACATAGGTTTTCAGCTCCTTTGGATAATGTGGTACAATTGCCAGATCACACAGTAAGAGTATATTTAATTTTTTAAGAAACTTATCCTTTTTCTTCAGCAAATATTTATTAAGTGTAAACTATGTCTTAGGCTTTATGCTGAGCTGGAAATGCCTTGGAGAGTACAGTAAATATGCACACTGGTCCTGGCAGAGCTCCCTCTCTTTCATAGATATGTACGTATATGTATAATCTCCTATCACTTTATCCGGCACTTGCTCGGTGGAAGGCATATAGCCCAGTACTTTACATGCATTCTCTTTTTGAATCTTCATGACAACTATATTTTCTAGATGAGGAAATTCAGATTCAGAGAGGTTACATAATTTGCCCAAGATCATTCAACTCGTAAACGGCAAAATAAGGATGCAAAACAAAGTCTGAATGTTTCCAAAGGCTGTGTTCTTAGCCACTGGTTGATATGGACCCTATGATGCTCACTAAATGTAGGGATGACCCCACTGGTCCAAGACCAGGCTCCTGGAGATCTCGTACACACCCACAAGGTACCATTTGAAAAAAACGGACACCTGAGAACAATGGGGAAAGTCAAAGGTGTTGCTACTAAACTTTTTTAGAAAAATCATATTTTCATTCCAAATCCTAGAAGGCTCAAACTGAAGGACACCTTAAAATATCTCTATTCTGAATGAATTTAGATTCATCATCAGGAGGATGCCTATAAATGATATATTCATTTACTGGGACATGATACAGAATGAACCAGAGCCACATGTGTCAAAATAGATTAACCTTGAAATATAAGATTGAATTTTTAAAAAACAAATTAAAGAAGAATAAGAATAATCACCCTAGCCATTTTAAGTGTAAAAATAAGCAAAATTATGTGATATATTGTTTGTGGGCAGTTATAGTTATAGTGTAAGAAATATACATGGGAACGATAACCCCCAGTAATGGAATAATGATTATTTTTAGGGTTGAAGAGAAATGAATGAAATTGGGGGGCTTAGAAAAGACTTGAAAGGTATCTCAAAAACATACAGAGAAGAAAATATGGCAAAATAATAGGAGTTATTAGAGGGAGTGGTAGGAATATACATGATTGTTCTGTTACCCTTTATGAATTTCCACTTAAAATATCTTAGTCTTTTTAAACAAGTACATCTGACTTATTTTACACTTAAAAAAACAGAGGTCCAGAGAAGTAAAATAACTGGCCCCAGTTCACATGGCTGATAAGAGAGACAGTGTTAAAACACAGGTTTCTAGTGTTCAGGTTGTTTCTGTTCTGCCTTTTAAAACCTAGGAGACTTCCTGGGGCCCTTGCCCATACTCTACAATTTAAGAATCATAAGGCTGAAGTGAAGCAAATGGACTGACCTACCCTCTGGGCTCCCAGTTCTCAATCTCCATGACCTGAGAACCACAGACGTTTTAATAATTGGAGACCTTGAAACTGAAAGTCCAGAAGGCCAAAAAGCCACTGGCCAAATGGGTAGAATGATCATGAACCACAATTCTGACAAGTTTGGTTAGCAGCTTCCCCAGATCGTATAAACATCATTAAAAGGTTTAAATTAGAACACAGAAGAGGAGGAGAGAGGACAAGCAGCTCCTAGAGATAGGATGGCTGACATAACAGCAGAGAAAGAAAACTTTTAAGTAGCTAATGAAAGCATTATAGGTTCTGACCGTTCATTGTAAGTGGCCATCAGCTCATTCAAAGTAAGTTCAATTTAAAATGTTTTGGGGCAGAAATTAATTTTATAGTTTTACCAGAGACATTTTATTTTCTGTTTATGTGAGTTACCACTATATTATTATCCCCATTTTAATGAATTTCATGCTTTCTGGGATTTTTATTAAATGAAAATGAACTGGAAGAGGTAGTTAGAAAGGTGTGTATATGCATATGTGTGTATGTACATGTGTGCGAATGAATAAGAGTTGTGGCTACAAAGCTGGTAAAATATAGGCTCTGTGAATCAGATAGGCAGGCACATGTTAAAATCTTAACTTACTCCAGCATTCGATTAGATGACTTCAGTTTTTCATTTATAAAATGCATATAATCTTAACTGTTTAGCATTAATAGATGGAGGGTGCTCAATAAATGACAACTTCCATTACCATAATAAAAGTTGTCTCTGATAGAACTGTAAAATTAATTTCGGCAAAACAAGTCAAATTTTCCCATTTGTGATTCCAGAGATATGTACTTATAAAATGGTTTGACCTCCAGAAAAAATAAGTAGTTTAAAGCTGAAATGTCCTTCATCCCTGAAGAGTGTTGTCCTGTCAACCAGCAAGAGACAATGCTCAGCCTACAAGAGGTCAAAGTTTGAAGTATCCTTACCATCTTAGAGCCCACCTACCCCTCTG
>NW_006441953.1:9614666-9614948 GCF_000325575.1 Pteropus alecto | reverse complement strand
TGATTACTTACGGCTCTTCCTAGTTTCCTATGGAATAAAAGAGCAGATCTGTCAAAGAGGGAGGGCATTTATGACGCTTCCAACTGTCCAGGCCATCAGAGTCGACTCCAGCCTACATTTCCTGCCAGGGTAGTGTCTTCATATCATTCTGATGAGTGAGTGTCAGGGGATCGTTTGCAGAGAAGCTCTAATACAGTCCATTTCTAGGACCTCAGAAGTTGTGAAATCAGGAACTCTTCCCATAGCAAAAGAATTGGACTCATCCATTCTTCTGTTGGAATT
>NW_006441953.1:9604731-9614625 GCF_000325575.1 Pteropus alecto | reverse complement strand
AAAATAGGAAACCTAGAGACATGCTTCTGTTTATTCGACATGGATGACTAAGAAACACGTCCTTACACAAATAAAGAACCTTAATTAGTACTATAATGTCCCCCTTTGATAAGCAAAATTTTGAGTCTTCAGTAAGTTATAAAGTTATATTTTTAAAAAATGTTCCCTGTACTTTTTCACTGACACCCCATCAGCCATGGAAGCATATTGTAGCTGTCCGATCATAAGTATAGATAGCAAATAGAATGTACCAGGAGCCATAGAGATCTAGAGAACAATAAGTATTTAATGAGTGCTTTGTAACAGATTTATTGATTGATGATTTGAAGTAGATGGTTTGCCTTCATTGTTCCATCTTCTATGTTGAGCTTATGGCATTTAGTCTCTCACAATTTTGCTCCTCCCCCAGACAGCCACTGTCCCTCTCTTTTCAGTTACTTTCAGCTTGCCAAGACGAGTCTGCTTTATACTGAATTAGGTAATGAAAAGAAAAAAAGACTTAAAAAATACAAAAACAACAATAACAAAAAACTCTAGGAATAAGCAAGCCTTCAACAAAACAGTCTGTTAACACTTGTAAAAAATAACTAGGGTCTAACTCTATTCCCTCCCATCCCCAAATCACCACAGCTTACAACAGTTACTTAGAAGGACCACAAAATTACTGATGTTGAACCGCCCTGGCCTCTGGCTTCATATACCCGTCTTCTATAAACAACATCCTCTTTGAGCCAGTGAGGTACCAGTGTGGGGTTACTTCTGAGTCATACTCGTGGGGAAAGTGCCCCCAGTTGAGCCCTGTGGTGATCACAGGAGAATTACTGTTTCCTCCACAGTGAGGTCCTAATGAAGCCTCAGGAAACGTCACCAAAACCGTTGCCAGATATCTTGAATGGCGTGGCTTCTGATGGCTCTGACGTGGTCAGGCTTGTTGGGAAAGAAATTTTTGTTTTAATCTTTTACAGTTTGTCAGTTATACTTCAATAAAGCTGGGGGGAAAATACAGTCACAGAACCCTTTCACCCCCCAAAAGCAAACATTGATTCAGATTTGTGCATAATTGATTTAGTACTGGATACTATTTGTAGCACTAATTTATAAAATAATGAAATGTACAGAATGATGAGGTGGTGGTTAGTTTAGTGAACAATGGTTCAATTGAAAGCATCGTAAATTATGATGCGGCAAATTGAGTGACTGTACTGCCACTAAAAGTATAGTGACAGGTAGAAATAATAAAAATGGATATAAATATAAACAGAGATTGTAGGATTCAAAGAATTTCCTTCTGTCAGCATGGTGAAGTCACACCAGCCATGACTTCAATTAAAATCTAATGGCTTCAATCCTAACCTTGACCTCTCCGATCTAGGATTTCATCTGGAGCAGAACACAGCTTTGTTCCTACCCACAGGAATAAACTTTTATAACAGGAGTTACCTGAGTACACACACTTATTTAAAATTTTTTTGATGTCATTAAAATTATTAAAGTAAGAAAACTGGAAAAAATTAATGCATCTTTATTTAATTTTTTTTTTTTTAAACATGGAATAATAGAATAGAGCCATGTTTGGCAAAAGTGGCCTGAAGGCCAAATCAAGCCTGCCATGTGATTTTATACAACACACAAGCTATGAATGGTTTTTATATTTTTAAATGATAGGTGGAAAAGATCAAAAGAAGAATATTTCATAATATATAAGATTATGTGAAATTTAAATTTTAGTGTCAATAAATAAAGTTTTATTCGAACCCGGTTATGCCCATTTCTTTATACATTGCCTATGACTGCTCTTGCACAATCACGCAGGGTAGAGTTGATGCAACAGAGACTGTATGGCCCACAAAGCATAAAATATTTGCTATCTGGCCCTTCACTGAAAAGTTTGCCAACTCCTAGAACAAAACAAAGCAAAACAAAAAAACTCTATGTTCCCCCTTCCCAAGGCAACATTTTGTTTTCCATTTTTTCCCTGTTTTATTTCTATTGGTGGAGAAGGCCTTGCACTATTTTAATTTGTATTTTCTTAAAATCACATTTTTCTTTTAAAAGAATATAACCTAATCACTGTAGAAATGTACAGTGGCCCAAAAGAATAAAGAAGAAGGTGAACATCACCAGCACATAATCTCTAGAACCAGAGAAAACAAATGCTAACATTTTGGTATATATTCTTTTAATCTTTTTAACTTTTTTTCTTTCTTTTTTTTTTTTTTTCTTGTACATCTCACGAATAAGACTATTGTGTAAAATAAAGTATTCATGTGACTTGAGCCACTAGTAATTTTATAGAAAGTAACATTTTGTTTTTTTTTTTTTTTATTTTTTTAACTTTTTTTTTTTTTTTTTTTTTTTTTTGCTTTTTTTTTTTTTTGCTTTCTCTCACTTAAATTTAAATTATAAACATTTCCTACAAAGTTTTCAATATTAAGATCAACTAAAATAAAATGTTTCTCCTCATTCCTTAAATAATGCCTTATGGCTATTTTACTACATCATAAAAAAACAGTCTTCTTTTTTAGAGAATAAAAGAGAAAAGAAGCCAATTTCAGTGAGTTTAGAAGAGCAGTCTTGCAGTTCTTTCAAGTTACCCAGAATCTTTATGTCCGGTTTTATATTTCCCTAATGAAATAAGACAGTTTTCTTTAATAAACAAACCATTAAAAATACAGATTGTCCTTTTCTAGGCTTTTGCTAACAAGAGAATGAGAAGCTTTCCAATTGGTGTTTTATTGATTTGTACGTTGTTAAGTATAATATTTCTGCATGTCTATAGTATCTTCCCTGTATCTATGTACAAATACAATGAAGCATAGTATGAAGCATAAGTATACTTGCGGAGTTATGCCAATTCCTTCTGTGAGAGTGATTGTTGAAAAGCATTACTAATTACTAGAAGGGTCATGTTATTTTATTATCAAAGGACGCATATTGGAAATAAAAACTGTTTTGAAACCACACCTAGCAACAGGTTACAGTAATGCATAGCTATTACATTTAAGCCAAGTTATTTCCTTAGATTTAAAGAGCAAAAATCAACATACAAAGATTAAAGAATTTTGAGGGGGAAATCTTTACTGCCTTGTGGTAGCTTTCTTTGCTATCACAAATGGAGATTCCCAAAACTGTTGTTGGAAGATAAAACTACGTTAAAAAAGAATGCTTTCAATTTCACATATGGCCCTTATTCTATGCAGAAACCAGAGTGGCCTTTGTTTTGCATTAACGGCTTCTAGTATCCAGATGGAACTGAGGAACATTGAATCAATTTAAGAAACCAAAGTTTTTACTGTAAGTGATGCATATCAAGGGATAGGTCCTAGTTGTGGATAACCAGAGCGTGGAGTTGAATTCATCTTGGTTCTCTTAACTGTGCAGAGAGCATGAAGTAAGTTTACTGTAGTGAGGACAAACTAGTGATTACCTATGATCAATAAACATTAGTTCACTGAAACTCCAAAAACTTTAGGCTGTTTACTGTAATTACAGTGATTTACATATACCCAGAGGAAAAAAAGAAAGCAAAGAAAATGTAGGAAACTGGAAGAAAGGAAAGAAAGAGAAAAAAGAGGAGGGCAGGAAGAAGGAAGGAAGGAAGGAAGGAAGGAAGGAAGGAAGGAAGGAAGGAAGGAGGGAAGGAAGGAAGGAAGGAGAGAACAAAGGAAAGAGAGAAGGAAGAAGAAGGAAATAAGAAAAACTATTGACTTTTAACATTTTTCATCAGCATCTCTGTGTTAACAATGGAACCCTTGCAGCTGAGGAATCCTTGGATGATTTATAGCCAAGAAGAACTTCGAACCCTTGTCAATAAAATATATGCATGTTTTCAACTGCTCTGAGCTCTCAGTCTTTGCTGCCAGATGTAGTGATGAAGTTAAGGAGATAATTCTTTCCATGAGGAGAAACGTGGTAAGGAAACAGTGTCCTGAAATGCATGAAGAATCACCACAGAACTCTGAGGTCGAACAATGCCAAGTAGTCAGAATGCTCATCCATAAAAAACAGACTGATAATGCCAGAAAGGTGGGAGATCCAAGGGCTACCAAAGAGTATGGCACACAGTAGGCTGCAACAAGTGATTGCTGACTTTTAATTGAGGATGTTTAGCAAAACTGTGGCTATGTGAAAACAAAGAGCGCCTTTTAGGACACACATGTGGAAGAGCAAATATTTTATAAGCCACAGCACTAATTACCCCTCAAAGAGGCTCCGTAGCTTCCCTTAACTCCAGATATTTTTACAAGGTCTTTTAAAATGAATTAGACACATCATAATGCAAATACATTCTCAAACAAGGTTTTAAGCCATACTTCTGGAAGAAAGAAGCTCCTTCCGTCTTATTAAGCACCTGCATCATTACCCAGTCTCGTGAAACAAAGCTAGAGAAAGGCAACCTGGGTGATTATAAAAATTATTTCTTAATAACATTTCATAGCTACATAGCAGAATGTAGCTAGCTCTGTGGTGGGCTGGACAGGGATCAGGCCATAGAGAATGAAAGCAAAAGCACTGTGTGAGAAGTCGGCATACTTCAACTTGAAACTGGATTGCTAGGTTTTGGAGATGAAGAGTAAGCCTTGGGCACGACTGAGCAGCAGAAGAGGAAGCCAAACTCAGCTTTGAACCTCCATCTTTCACCCCGATCCATGGTCCTCCATGAGCTAGTGAATGGGAGAAAGAAATCATAGCCACTGTGAACTTATTTTCCTCTAGGAGTAATACAGAAGGTACTTTTTGCTTTTAATTGTTGGTGGGTAATTTTTTGGTCACTAAACCCTAATCAGAAAGTTCTTGAGAAGATTCAGACATGGCTTACACTAAGAAGGAGTGAGAAGGTCAGAATCTTGGCAAGCTAGGTGAGTGGTGCCATAACTGCTCCCAGCCTCAATGAACCAATAATAATCATAACTGTCTTTATGAGTGCTTAAACACATTTTTCTTCAGTCATCACATCAACTCTAGAAAATGCTTTTCTTATTCCCATGTTACAGATGCAACAACTGAGACACAGAAGTCAGTTAACTGGCCCAAAGTCACACATCTGGGCACACAACCTTTAGAATAAAGACTTCATTTCCCAGCCTCTCTTGCCGCTGGGTACCAGCATAGACTGAGATATGACCAATGGGATATGAGGGGAAATACTACAGTATAGTAACTTGCTAGACTTGCCTTTAAGCTTCCCCCACATCTTCTCTTCCACCACGCTGCTGCTTGAAATATTGATTTGTAGTGAGACATTTGGGGGTTCACAGTTGAAGGCATCATCCTATGGAGGATGAAACAGCAAAATTGAAGGAGCTTTGTTCCTGTCAGCCTCATAGAGTAGAGCAGCTATACCCTTCCTGGGCCCCTACTTCCGACGGTTAAGTAAGAAAAAATATCCTTCTCCCTTGCTGAAATCTCTGTTATTTTGGATTTCTTTTACACATAGCCAATATACCCTAACTTATTTCACAGCTGAGCTGGAATTTAAGCCCAGTTCTACCATTATTCTAAAGCCATACTTTTATTTACCACATACTGTCATCAGAAGAATGAATGTTAAGAGACAGGATAAATTTTTTTTTTTTTTTTGGAAATTAACTTTTTATTAGGAATTTAAAATTTTTAAATTTTTATTTTTTAATTATAGTGGACATATAATATCATATTATTTTCAAACAAAATGAAACAGAACCATGTGCATTCTTAATGGAAGAAGTATTTATAATTCTTTCTTCAAAACAAGAGATCACTCTTTGACATTTGATCTAAAGGATAATAGTGTCCCAATTAAAGGACCCTCTGAATGTGAAGCTTCTACAAAATAAAATTTGCATGGAATTCCTAAGTACCAAATGGACCAGTGGTCTCCCAGAGCTACTCAAGTTCATGATTTCCATTGAACAAAATAGCCTGAAGAACTTCCCTCTTCTTTTTCTGATACAGTTGGAAGTTAGCAGGGTGAGCCTAGACAAAACTTTACATAGATGTATTTGAGGTCAGCTTTCAGTGCTTACCCACTTTCTGCAACTTTTCATCTCTCAGAGGTGATTTCTCTCTTATTCCTGCTTCCCTTGGGGCCTTTCGTGCTGGTTCACCCTCTGCCAAAATAGGAAAGGATCTGATATCTGAAATCTATCATTATCTGAAACACCCCAGCCTCCCTTTTCCTGTACCCTTTTATTTTGCTCAAAAGCGCCAGGGAGGGACATCCTACTCCTAGCATGTGCCGAGGGCAGAAGCATCGATTTTCATCCCCTCTTGAGGCGTGCAGTCAAGTGCAGGCTCTGCCACTTAACTAGCCGTGGTTACTAGCTGCATAACCACAGCCGGTCCCTAATCTCTAACAGGAATTATAACAGATCTTGCAGGCCTAGTAGCTGAATTAAGCAAGATGATACATATGAATGAACCTGGCTTGTATTAGCTGCTCAATAAATGATCATTCTCAGAACTTAATTGGCTCTCCCTTTCCTTCCTCCTCTTTTTTCTTTTGAGCACAATAAAATACTATCTCCACATTACAAGCCATAATTCCTCTTATTCCACCATTTTAACAACCTAGATAGCCTTTAAATGCCTTATGTCCTGTAATCGTATCTTATATTTTAAGTATCCCAGCACATTAGTAATTCATAGGCCTGAAAGGATAGGGGAGGGTAATAGTTACAGAAACCCAGCCAGGACTGTAACTGGAGCTCTGGGAAAGGCTGTCTGACAAGAGCCGTGGCCTTTCAGAGAGGAACAGAGCCACTATACCTCATGGCCCAGCAGCAGGGCATCCAGGGGAATAAATACCCCATTTCTCCTCCTGCCTCTGATTTCATCTGGTGCTTCACATTGGCTCACCCTAACCACAAGCTGGAGGGTAAGAGGTGACCACTGAAGTGTTCACACTGTTGCCTCCCAGGGCCAGAGCAAGGTGAAGAAGGGTGGAGAGTGGATCTGGGGAAACAAAAAGCATCCAGCACAGTAATCTAGGGTGCATACGATGCATTTTCATGTATATCATACACCTGGTGGGATTAAACAGAGTTCTCATAATCAAACATGAATATGTCCATAATCAAACATGAAAAATTATACTCTGTGAAATAAAGAGGAAACAGTACCTTATCAGGTCCTGTTGCCAAATAAAGATGAGTCCTCAAACCCATCAGAGGTAGAGGTGAGGGACTGAGACCTATACTGGAGGGGGAGGGGTGTTATGGTAAGCGCTGCTTCCCAAGACACTCCCCCCGCTCCACCTTTGCACCCCCAAGGGCAGGGTCCCCTCGGCTTTGTGTGTTCCCTCTGCCTCTCCCGATTCTGCCCAGGACCACACTCTCTGTGCTGATGGCTATGCCTAGAACTGAGAACTCTCTTTGGAACACGAGTCCCAGCAGAGAGAGGGGAGAAAGGCAGGCCACACTAGAATGGCTGGCTCTCACTTAGAAGGCCACAGGAAGCCAGAGTTTCCAGATTTGAAGGTCAGAGATGTGTGTCCCTTCAGAGGAATGCTGCAGTGCTTTCTGCTTTGTATGGTTATCTGGTGCAGATAGGACAGTGGACACTCAATAAATATTTGCTGAATACGTAGATGAATTAAATAATAAGATGTATCCTTATCCTACATTGATCACCATCACCTCCTGTGATGACAGCTTAAAAATAATTAGCATAGTTCAGAATTTAGACTATAAAAACATACACAACTCAGGTATCCTTAAATCCTCCAAGAAGTCTTTAATGCCCCCAAGATGGTCTAAATAATCGCCACCTAGGGAGGTTCAGATTCTCTTTCCTATGCCCCGCCTTTGCTCATTTATTTCTGAGAATCCTTGGAAATCCATGGTTAGTATGTGTCCCATGGATTGGGCACTTCCCTGTCTGCCCTGACATCATTATCTCAAGAGGAACCATGGCATTAGGAGCTCAGACTCTGGCATCAGATAGCCTGGCTTTGAATTCTGACTCTACTGTGTACTGGTCACCAATGTATTTAGTATCCTCAAGCCTGAGTCTCTTCATCTGTAAGATAATGGCTATAACATCCAAGGGCCATTGGAGGATTAAATGAATTAACTTATGTAAGGCACTTACAAGGGTGCCTGGCACATAGTGAGCAAATGCTAACCATCATGGTTATTGGTATCTGGACCCGCCAAATAATCCCATAGAGTAAACTCTCCCCTAACCCAATCTGTACCAAAGACAAATTGCAGCCTCCATCATGCAGGCATTATGTTCTCAGTCGTCCAAATGGCAATTTCCCAGGTTGCGAGAAGTCAAGATCTATTCCCCGTCAGGTTCCCGACTATATCATAAGAATGAGAAAACAGTTCAAGAGGCTTACTGATTTTAGTGAATAATTAACATTTAGAGAATTATTAGAACAAAAGAAGAAATTGACCATCTAGCAACACCACTCTGTTCAACGTATGTATCAAAGGCATTGTCCTTGACCCAGGTAAAGCCTAGCAATGATTAACAAAGAGATTGAATCCATGGGTTTTTATCCCTTGGCTTATTTATTTAACCAATGACCTCTCTTCTTTTGAAGAGCTGGAAGAACACTGAAATAGCATTTGTTAATCTCTGTGACAAAGTTTACCAACATTTGTTCTATTCTTCCTAAGTCTAATTTGTATAAGGTTTACTTTTTTATTAATAGCTTTCAGAAAACAGCACCCTTCTCAATAGGCAAACTATTATTGTAAGCAGATATGTCAATGGGCATTATTTTTTATTATACTGGTAAGTGATTTGCTTTAGGGCAGTTAATGGTGTACACGATGTATACTGCTATATCTCTATCCACCAGCAGCCAGCAGGGCATTCCATCATCATGGCATAGTGCACCAAAATAAAAACTTTTGCTGAGCTGAACAAAAAAATGAACTTTTCAGACTAACACAAAGATTTTTAGGATTACCTGTTTGTTTGTTTGTTTATTACAATTGCCCTGGATATTTCATATGAAAGAACAAGCTTGGATGGAGAATCATTCATTTAAATGTATCTGGTTTCATCCCATTTAATTCAAAGAAGATAATATAAAATTAAATTAACACATATCCTCATTAGTTAATGTTTAATCCTCTCAAGCAACAAGTCATGATTTATACCTTCAGAATCTTCAAACTTCATTGTCATTTTCTCTATTGACAGAAAAACTTTCTAACCTTGGAACAATCTCTTAATAAAAAACTTTGTGACACACCTTCTAGTGGGAAGCCAGACCTCAAATACAATCCAAGATGAAGGTGTCACATGGAGACACTTAAATCAGGCCTAACTCCTCACTCCATTGCTACATGTAGCATCTCAGCATCTGTGTCTCCAGGAAACTTCGGTAGCAGGAAGTTCGACATGGAGACTCCCCAGTTAATGTCACCAGTGATTTCACATTTAGTCAATTTCCCTTTGCTCTCAAAACCATATCTCCTTTCTGTACTTTTTTCTTATTTTACTCAAATCAGGAAGTATTTACACCAAAACTTCCCCATCATTTCACTAATGAGGAAGAGGGGTAGTAAGGATGAATTGACAGTGGGGAGGGGGAAAGTTGGGGTGTTATGGAAGGGGCACCCCGCCTGTCCCCTGGAAGGACAGCCGCTGTCTCAGTTGTTAATTTTCAGTTTTACCTCTGGGAAGTCCATAACTATTTTCTCTTTAACCCCCAAAATCCAAGATCTATGGGCAATTTCTGTCTTTATTTCTCACTCTCTTCTTTGCTTTTAATGATTTATTACTTGTAAAACAAAATTATTCAAAGACAGTTTCTACAATTAAAAAAAAAAAAAGCAGTAGCTGTGAAAAAGTCGATTGGCCAATCTTCCAAGCAGACCTGAGATGAAATGAAAATGTAGTTCCCTTTCTCTTACTAAGATTAGGAACTTAGGTGTCAAGGGTGACAGCAGTGAT
>NW_006441953.1:9565256-9604703 GCF_000325575.1 Pteropus alecto | reverse complement strand
TCCACAGACCACCTCACTTTCAAATGCAAATTTAAACGGTCTTCATTAGGAAGTATTAGTTCCCTTTTTAACCTCAAGCATCAATGCCATTTGTTACAGGCCATTACTATAATTGGACCCTCGGTGACAATACACAATAAAGTAGGCTGTTGTTTCATGGGTGCGGTCTAAGGGTATCCACCCCCTGAAATTCCCACTGGTCAGGTACTTTCCTTGAATGAAGACACAATTTTTCTTTTAATACACAAAAATATGTGTCAGAAAACTTCATTAACCATTGTTCATCTTCTGGCTCTCCTTTAGTTCCTTTTAATTAATTAAAGCATAATTAATTTTAATTAACTAAAAGATCCAATTCCCATGGCCTCAGTCAGGCCTCATTATCCCCGACTATTACAATAGATACCTAACTGATCTTCCAGCACACAGATCTCACTTTCTAAAGTTAAAGTTTTTGTTCAGAATCTAAGATGTGATCTATTTCTCTAGAGATGATGAAGAATGTGAAGAAAGTGAAAATGTGAAAAAAACTGAACCCTAAGTCATTGACCCCAGAGAATTCTTCTCCAGAGAAATAGAACAAAATGTATCTACAGGATAAAGATCCACGTTTTTTGCAGTCAAGGCCTTTATAGCCTGCCTTCTATCTTTGCAGCCTTTTCCCCCACCACATAT
The DNA here is from genome assembly GCF_000325575.1 of Pteropus alecto. NCBI lineage: Eukaryota > Metazoa > Chordata > Mammalia > Chiroptera > Pteropodidae > Pteropus > Pteropus alecto. The sequence goes on along the minus strand of NW_006441953.1, from coordinate 9,604,028 downwards.
ACTCTACAAGATTATAGAAAATCATTTAACCTAAATTACTTTGCTCCCATTTTTTCATGTGGTTTCTTTGACCTAGAATTGCCTTCTCTTTATTCTAACACTCTAGCCAATCCTCCGGCCTCAAAATCCAACTGATTCTTCAAGACCCCAAATGCCACTTCCTTTGTAAGTCTTCCAAGGCCCCCTTCTGCCTTCTCTCTATGATCCACTGATGAATCTATTTTCCTTGATATCTAATAAAAAAGTATTTCTCAATTGGTCAATCTCCCCTTCCACCCTCTAGCTAGGGACATTTTTAGTTATCACAACTTGGAGTGGGAGCTATTGGCATCTAAAGGATAGAGATCAGGGATGCTGCTAAACATCCTAAAATTCACATGGCCGCTCCTTCCCTCCAGTGAAGAACCATCTGGTCCAAAATGTCAACATAGCCAAAGCTGAAAAACTTTAGATTAAACATATGCATTTATAACTGCTCCACCTCCAACCCTCATTAATTTGACAGTCAAAGGATTTAAAAAGATCAAAAATAGAAAAAGACCAAAGTATAGGAGAGGATACAAAATTGGTCTAGAGATGACAAAATTTTCGCATATGGAAGACAAATGGTGAAGTTAGAGGCTGCCTTAAAGAAACCATTTAGCCTAAATCACATTTCTCCTCATTTGCTCATATGTTTTCTTTGACCTAGAATTTTCTTCCTTACATTCTAATACTCCAGCCAATTTTACAATAGTCAAAATCTAAATGATTATTCTTCAAGACCCAGTCAAAATGCCAATTTCTTTGTAAACTTTCCATCACCTCCTTTTTCTCCCCTCTCCATCATTCACTGATGAATCTATTTTTCTAGACAACTAATCTAAAAAGATAAAGAATTTGAAAAAAGTGAAAAAGTAAAAAAGAAAAAAGAAAAAGCTGAACCTCAGAGAAATAGAACTTTCAATAAAAAAGACTTAGAAATGGGCATTTATAAGTAGCCCCATTGGTTTCCTACCTAGTCACCTTTTGGTATAACTGACAAATCAACAAATCCAATGCAGACACATAACACTTTCACCAGCTTCTTAGTGCTTCACTCTTAACTATGAATCATCAGACTTTTGAGGAAAATCATCAGGCAAGACAGAGACCAAAAACCAACCAACCAAACAAACGAAAAAGGAACTCGGAAGAAACAGAGATAATGTGGGTAGAAGGAGCAAGACAATTTGAAAAGGACGCTAATAAGATAATAGAAGATTTGAATAGCACTCACTATCCACCAACTTGACCTCATTAACATTAATGGGACACTACATCAAACAACTGCGGAATACACATCTGAGAAAAGGATTCAGACTGGGAAGATGGTAGGGAGCCCAAGAAGCTGACGGTTAAAGTGGGAATTAATTAAGGAAGATGTGAAAAACCAAAGCAGTTAATAGAAAGTTTTGTTGAGTTGTTTGCTACATGGCATGCCATGTAAGCCCTTTTCTTCTTCTCCTCATTAAATTCTCAGTACAATCTATATTATTCTATATTTCATTTTGGAGATAGAAAAATGTATCGATAAAATATGTGGTTGGCTGGGGGTGAAACCAGGGCTTCCTGTGAGAAGTCAACCATACTGGGCTACGGCTCTCAATCCCACCTAGGATCTTTAAGGCAGAGGAGCCAGCTTCAGTTCAGATTAAAGTGTCCTCCAAGAAGAGAGTCAAGTGAGCCCTCTCAACCTGACTTCCAGAGAGAGAGAAGGCAAGACCGCCACCACCATCATGAAGTTTTCTCAGACCTACCACACCAGCAGAGGTGAATTAAAAATATGGCCCTGGCTTTGTTGTGACAACCTTTGAAGTTCATCCACAACTGCCGGTATATGTGCTATTAGGTGCACTTTCTCCAACAAACTTTCTCAAAAAATCTCAGGCCAATGGATGGCATTTAAGCTGACCTTGATGGAGGCACCTGAAGTCCTTAAGAAATCAGATTCTGTCCTGGAAGGTGAAAGGAGAGTCACTGTAGAGATGACTTCTACTCCCTACCCCCAGCCTCACCCACTGCTGCAGGTTTGCCTGGAGCCTGGAGTCTTTCTGTGGGACTCACTGCCCGACAAGCACTGGCCAAAGCTGTAGACACTTGGGAAGAGTACAAGGACAAGTACTGCAGAGGAGGCCTCAAGGTGTGGGTTGACTATGCAGCAGAAATGCTGCAGACCCGGCCACCCCAGGAGTGGAGAAACAACAACTTAGTGGAAAGTTTGCAAGGTTTTGGTATTGGGAATTATATGAGGCCACAAAGCCACAGAGTCTCTCTGTGGTAGAAAGCTTGCCGTCCCTAAAACAGCAAAGCAGTGCTGTGGCGAGTTGCTGGGATCTATAGGGCAAGTTTCTGACCACTCATCAATGGAAAAGCCAAAGACCCCTCCGTAACAGACTCAAAAGACTTTGCAGCTATTCCAAAGTGTGTAAACACAATTTTGAAAATCAGGCCTAAGGGAGTGTTTTTAGCCAAGTAGCAAAAAACAAAAAACAAAAAACAAACAAAGAAAAACAAGACAAAACAAATACACAGAATCAAAACAAAAAAACAAAAAAACAAACAAAAAAAAAACAAGACAAAACAAATAAACAGAATTAGACTATACCAGAGAACAAGGAGCCTCCTAGATTCTCCCTAGATATGAAGTTAATTTGAGAGGAGGAAGTAAGGGATGGTGGAAAGGGATGCTTTCAGGAATGAAACTGAGCAATGCGGCTTGGAGGCACCTATGTGGACTTGGGGACTGGAAGTGATGAGCTATGATTTTGACACTTGGCGTGGAGCCCTTCTTGGCCGCCCCCCACCTACCTGCCTGCCTTGCAGTTCCTCGCTCCTGGTCCTTCTTGCTGCCCTTAAGCACACCAGTTTATCCCCACCCCAAGATCCTTATACTCATTCTTCCCTCTCCTTCAGGGCCAACCTTCCCTCTCCTTCTCCTAGTTGACTTCTCTTGGGATCCTGCTTTCCTGCTTAGCCCAGTGTTCAGATTCCAGGGAGATTACTCTCCTTCCTGTCAGTACCTTCCCACCCCAGCCTGGCCAGGCAGGAACCTTCCGCATCCAGGTAAAGCTGTGTCTTCTGTCTTGGTTTTTCTTCCCATATTTCTTATAGAGAAAAGTCTGATAGATAAGTGAAAGGTGGCAATTATTTGCCCAGTAGAAGATACAAACACAAAAAAGTCCACAATTTCCTTAGTAGCAGAATAAACTCCTAGGAAAGACCCACTTTTGTTGAGTCAAGGCTTTGGTAAGCCAATGGAGAGGTTGAGCCTTCAGGGACTGTGGGTTGGCAGACCCTGTGGTTGGCAGAGTTAAACAGCTAAATTACACTGAGAAAACAAAGGGGACATCCAGGGGCTGCTGGAGGAAGGGGTTGAGAGGAAGACTGAGGGTGAGGAAGCCTGAAGAAGACAGAAACCTTAAAGGGCTACTGATTAAGTTGTTTACTGTTCTATGTGTGATAGAACCACCCTGGGCCATCTCCGCTAACAGTCTTCAGTAAAGTCTAGATGGCTCACTTATGCCACAAGGGAGGATGGAATGCTGAGCCCTGCTCTAAGGCTGCCGCTGGAGGCGTCACACATAGCTTACACAGGTCACTGGGATCCGTCTTGGGGGAGGAAATTTATTTTCTTCATTTTTATCATTAACAGAATCCTAAAACATAAATATATAAATCTTTGAAGTATGTGGCCCTTTGGAGCACATTATAGACAAATGAAAAAAAAAAATTGCCAAATGAAATATTCCAAATGCTATCAGAAGCTGAGCTAACAGTATTCATTACCCTCTGTATCGGTTTGCTAGGGTTACTGTAACATACCGCAGACTGTGTGGCTTAAGCAACAAATTTCTTAAAATTCTGAAGGCTAGAAGTCCAAGTCAGCGTGTCATCAGGATCACTGTCTTTTGAGCTCTCTTTGCCTGGCTTGTAGATGGCCGTCTTGTATATGGTCTTTTCTCTGTGAATGTCTGTGTCCTAATCTTCTCTTATAGGATAACAGTCATTTGAATTAGGGCCACCTGAATGGCCTCGTTTACTCTTAATTCCCTTTTTAAAGACCCTATCTCCAAATGTGGTCACATTTTCAACATATGAATTTTGGGGGGACACAATTCAGCCCATAACACCCTCTACGCAGAGCAACTTCTTTCTATGATATTGGAAAAGGCAGTTGTTATTCTCCAGGTCATAACACTGCATTTATTCCTTTTCTTCTACCCTTTCCAGAGATTTCTCCCATATAATCCCCTTTTTAGAAACAAAAGCTCATCCTTCTAACTTTCCTATGACCACTCAGGACCATCTTTTCAGAAACAGACCTGAGAAATAAATGTGTCCAATACGTGCCAAGGGTTGTTTTGTTTTGTTTTGTTTTGAGATAATCCTCTAGAAAAAGCCAAGAAACCTGAAACTTGTCCATTTTAGGAAACAAATGCCGTCTTTCCTGTCTTTCTCCAGACAGTCTAATCCATTGTGACTCTCTTTCAGCCTCTGCCCCACCCCTAATTCCAGCCTGTCAGCAAGGGTTTGGGAATTTATCCGAGAACACCCTGGAAGAGTTAGTACACAACACCATGGCGCCAGCACTCTGTTTAAGAGGGATGAAGACAAGACAGCAATTCTCAGAGTCAATGGAAGCAGCTCCAGGAAGAAGTAGCACAGGTAAAATGGTTTTGATCTAAGCTCATTTGGGAGCTCAGAATTGAGAAGACAGAGCTATGCCTATGAATGAAGGGTTCACCTAATACTTCCCAAAAACATGGCCTGAGTTGGGAGAATTTCACTCTATCCCATCTTATCTCCATGAGTCTCCTTACAAGTAACCTATACTCTAACCAACAGTAGTAATCATTTTTTCAGACTCATTATGCTTTCCTGATTCTTTGCTTTAGCTGAAATCCTTCCCTCTCCCTGAAATATTCTCCCCATCCCAAGCCCAACCCGTTGAAGGTCTAGCCATTCATGAAGATCAAGTTCCAGTGTTGAAAGTGGCCTTTATTGATCATCACAGATTGAAACAGTCTTTCTCATCTCTGAACTCTTAAGTATATCATCGATTCCTCCTTCCCCCAAGAATCTGCCTAGAAATGGAAGAGGCTGCCTGCTACTGGAGAAATACACAGGCTTTGGTATGATGGTAACAATGATAAATATTTGTTGAGCATTTACTGTGCATTGAGCATATGCTAAGTACATTTTTCATTTAATCTTCACAACTCTCAAAATTATTAGTCTCATTTTGCATTAGAGGAAACAGCAGCTCATGGGCATTTGTCACATAGCAAGCCAGTGCAAATCAGGATTCACATGCAGATTTGCTGACTCCAGAGCCACTACAGCCCTGGGTCCTGAGATAATTATAACACCTACTAACTTTGTGACCTTGCACAACTCAGTCTCTCTGAACCTCAGTTTCCTCATCTGTAAAATGGAATAATAATATCTTGTTGGGGTTATCATGAGGACTAAATGAGATCAATGTCTAAGGCAGCTTGCACAGCTGTCTCTAAAGGGTGGTGTCTTGGTCATTCATGGTACATATAACTGGTGATCTTCTCTTCTAGAATGTAAGCTTCCATAGGGTAGTAAATGAGTCATACTCAGTATTTCCCTCAACCTCTGGCAGAGTGATTGATGCATGGGATTTATCAATTGAATGTGTCATTTATTTTCTTCCTTTATAAGCTTTAAAAAGCATAGTCTACATAGGACAGATTATAGACCATCCGGTGCATGGTCCATGACGTCTTTTCTATCCCTAAAGTTTCTAATCTAGAAACTATGCATGGGAAATTTCCTCTCTTCTAATTACTTCCTAAATCTCAAGAGCATCTCTTGCAACAGCTTCTGTATTTTGTCCAGTCTAGAGCTGGAGAGTCAAGTGGAGTGACCAACCATCTTGGTTTACCTGGGTCTGTCATGGTTTTAGCACTGAAAACCCTCATCCCAGGGAACCCTTCGGTCCTGGGAAAACTGGGACAGTTGGTCATCCTGGAGTCAAACAACAAATTCATGAAAATAATAATGATAATTTATTGAACATCCACCATATATCAGGCACAATGCAAGGGCTATTTATATGTGTATTCTCACCAAATCCTGCTGGCAATGCTAGAAGTTAATGTAATAGCTCACAGCACAGACCTTAAAGAAACTCTTAGGAAAAGATTAAGCTTCAGATAGAATCTAAATAATTTATCATTTAGGGTTTTTTTTCCAAATAGGGTTCCTCTCACATGTGGCTTTTGAAAGGGCACAGGTGTTCGTATTTGTTCTCCCCAGAAGTAGCGGAGGGGGAGCCATGTTTCCTGTAGACTGCGTTTAATCTCACACACTCAACTACAAATCCTCTTCAAACATCTTGGAAGTACAAGTTTTGCATGGCAGCAAGGGACCATTAAAAAGTGACCATGCACACTGAAAGTGTGCTAAGCAATCTTAAAAATCAATGAGTAAATCACATTGGTTTTGTAATATTTAATATTTTTTGTCAAAATGTTAAAAAATCTTACTGTCAACTATAAATGTATTTGGAAGTGAAAAATAGTAAAAACTAATATTTGTTTAGCTTTTGTTTGTTTTGTAGATGGTAGTTAAAAACTTTAGAGACATTGAGAATCAGTGTTTTAGTTCTTCCAAAAACTTGTGAAGAATAGTGTGAACAGTGCTTGTCTCCTTATCGTTTCACTTAAGACAGGGAGCAAGCATTTTTTCTATGCCTCGGCAAATTGTCATACTCTTTTTCTAAGTTTGGATCTGCTTCCACCATTGTCTCCCTTGCACTTTCAGTGTTGTAAAGATATCTGAAAATTCCTTTAGTGTGAAGTTTTTTGCCAGTATCATTTCCTCTGGGATATATTCATTCATCTTTTCATCATAACCACTTTCCTCATGTATGTCAATAAATTCACCTTAACTAAGTTTCTCTGGCTGGATAGAACCTCTCACATTCTACTATTTCTTCTACTTATGTTCAATTACCATCATTTCCAGCATTCCAGCATGTTCCTTTTTGTTTCCTTGCTTCGCTTTCTTCTTTGTTTACCAATTCCTTCTTTTTATTATCCATTTTTGTAAAATGACATGAGTTTATCACCGAGAGACAAGGAAACAACACTACTACAGGCTCTGCTGTCTGTATATGAACTTAATTACAGATGCCCAATGACCAATCACCAACAGACTTTGAAAGAAGTAATGTGATCATTCATGATCATATAATGCATGTTCTTTATGTAGAGATTTGTGGACTAAAGAGCTAGCAACAAAGCTTGTAATTTATTGTATTTATACAACACTCACAGTTAATGTCATATAACTTATATTTAAACTGTGTTGTTGAGATCTGGTGCTATTCAACTGAACTGAAATGTGTGCATATTAGAACCCGGCAAAGTACAGACAGGCAATACTTAAATTTTTCACCTCCATCTAGTCCATTTACCATTAAGTTTTCCTTTAAAAAGAATCTATTTCCTATCCCTGTGGGTCATTATACTTCTCTTAAAATTGTGGAATGCAAATGTAGGGGGGGTGTCAATATTTAAATTCTGTTTAGACCACCAAACAACTGGATAAGGGATTATTTTCAATCTTTGAAATGAAAATGTCAGGTAGCATTTGTTGAATGCTTCTATGTGCCAGTAACCGTTTGGTCAACAATCATCAGAACAAATATACGCGGTAGGCAATATTATACACAGTTTATAGATGAGAAACAACCTTAAAAAGATGATGTAATTTGACCAAGATTATACAGATCAAGTGGTAGTGCCAGTTTGAACACGAGTTTCTCCAAATTTAAGTCTTTGCTTTGCTCTTCACTATTCCGCTTTCTGTACTATTTTAAACTATTATCCCTTCATTTTCTATATGAACTGGGCATCTGTAATTCCATACTTTAGTGTTATTCGTGATCCCTAGTATTGTCATCAATGTAGCATCTAAATAAATAGCTAGCTCTATAGACTTATCCCAGAGTTGGAAAACAAATCTCTTTTGATATGTAAATTTTAAAAGGAAAAAAACCTTCACAGGTATCCCTGATTATTTCTTAAAGTTTTATCGATCGCTCAGAAGTAATCTATTATACTATTTCCAAGTTCTCAGAGAAGAAATGACAATAAAAAGCTATTTATTCAGCTCTTCTTTTTGGTCATAGCCTTGAGTGAAGAGCAGATTCCCCTTATCTGCCTGGGCAGACTCAGTTTCATCCCTGGGAACCCAGACGAATGACAAATTCAGAACCTTTCTAAACATAGATTCAAACAGGAAGTCTCCAGGAATCAGGTTAGAAAAGACGGTATCCAGACACCTACTAAAAGTCTGGTTCTCAAACTTGGCTGCACATTGGAAATACCCAGTCATCTTTTAAAACTCCTGATGCCTGGGCCCACCACAGAGATTTTGATTTCAAAGGCCTGGGTGAAGCCTGGGTATTAAGGTTTTTAAAGGTTTCTTAGTGAGTCTAATATGCAGCAAAGTTTGAGAACCATTAACCTAAGCAATCTAATAAGAAAAGTTTGCCACAGATCTTGATGGTATCGATCATTGGCATTTGAAGTGTGTTTTTACTGAGTGAAATTACAGCTGTGAATGATAAGGGCTAACACATGAATCACTTAAATCGATATAAAAGATGTTTTTTAATTAAAGGCCATAGGCTGAAAAATAAAATGATCTACAATTTATGAAAAAGCAAACACAAGACAGTGGTGTGTATGTGCGTGCATGTGTGTGTGTGTGTGTGTGTGTGTGTACATGCAAACTGATAAATGTTCTGAGATGAGGGGATAGTCAGTGGGGACTTTACCTAATGTGTAAAAGAATATCTTGATGTGATACTTCGCAATTAAGAATAAAGTCAGTTTTTAATTTATTGTTTTGAAGGTTTGAGTTGTTTGCGTGTGTGTGTGTGTGTGTGTGTGTTGTGTGTGTGTGTGTGTGTGTGTGTGTTTGCTTCTGAGGTGTTTTTACTCCTTTGAGCTCCAACCTCTGGGTGGGGAAAGGATGCTTCAGTGGGCAGAGTCACCAGACGGTTGAAGATAATGCAGGAAAAGGGCAATAAACAAGGAATAATTAAATTTTATTCCAGACTTTGGCATAGACACAAAAAAGAAGTCATTCTTTTTCCCAAAATTAAAGTCACAATTTGTATCTCTAGAGACTGTCTTGTTCTGAATCATTTCCCAACTGTTTTGTGGGAGAGATAAAGGCTAATTTTTTCCCCAACCACTGTGGAGATTTTGTTTTAATCGAGGTACTATTTAGGCGACCAAATAAAGTGCAGGAAAACTTCCTGAGATTGCAGAAATGAACAAAAATAAGGCAAAGGGGCTTTATTGTATATATATATGTAAGATCATAAATTATAGGGAAATTATCTAAAATGTTGGCATACATGCACGCCTGGGTATTGCCTAGAAAGAGTACCTTAAAGATATAGACTACAGAACTAGAGATGGCCCAAAAGAGCATAAGAAAAATAATGGTAACAAATGTCACTTACTGATGGACATAGTATTATAGTTACTATTCTAAGCACCTGGCTTTCATGATTTCATTTTGTCCTTATAAAGCAATATATTGTGATCGGTCTGATGTTACAGATGAAACTGAGATGAAGTAACTCACGCCAAGTCTCCCGTCTAGTAAGAGGCAGAGTGATTCCCTATCGAGGCACTTGGGCACTGTCCTACACTGCCTCTCAGCAGTAAGGGCAGTGTTTCCCAAAGCAGGCACTGTGGAATACAAGGCACGAGGCCAGCGACAATGGCAAAAACGACTACAGTCAGGTTTACAGAGCGAAACTAATTCTTTACTAACGACATGTCTGTAATGTTAATATGAATTAAGAATCTGAAAAAATGGAGATCACATGATATAACTTTAGCGTTCTAGTTTCACAGATCATATTGTGAAATATGCTATGGAAAATGATATTTAAGGAGATTGAAGAGTTTCCTTATGGAGAAAATGAAATAAACCTTTTTGGAGGGGTAGTGATTGGGGGATCTGATGGTGGTAGACCTATACTTGTCCCTAAAGAGACTCCAAGGCTGGCTATGGGGAAAGTGAGGGCTGGAAGACAGCACAGAAATGGGGAATAGGGAGGAGGCAGAACTAGAAAGATCGAAGTAGCAGCTGTGGTCAATCTCAAGGGTATCAGCGGTCAGTGGGTGGGATATAACCAGACATGAGGAATGAAATAAGGACAAAGCCGGGAGTCCTTTTGTAGAAAAGGATAAAAGCAGGGCTCTGGGTGTCAGAAGCAAATGAGAAGACTTTGATCAGAGCTGTTGCTTGAGGCTTCAGCCAGGGCTTGGGTCCCATCAGCAAGAATACGGGTCATTTTCCAGATCTTCCCTTTTTTCTGCACCAGAGTTCAAACTCACTCTTGCAGAGAAAATGCAGAGAACCTCCTAAGTCACCCTGAAGCCATATGGAATTTGAAAATGTGATCCCACCTGACTTCTCCTGAGCCTGCTGCAAAGAGCACTGGATCATCACTGATTCCAGATTCTCCTTGTCCCAGACTCCAGCAATGTTCTTCGTCTTCTGAAAGGGTAGGGGCATGGCACCCATGCTGCATCGTCTTTCCTATTTGTCAGCACATACTCGTTCTCACCATTGGAAGTCAAGGCCAAAAAACCTGATTTGCTTACACCTGGCTTACTGGCACTATTTACTGGTGTGCACAGCAGATCTGAATTACGATAAGTACATCGAAAACGTCAATTGCTGCTTTGAAGCGTGGTGGAGGTAAGAGGGTAGGTGCTGCGTTGTGTTTTGGAGAAGAGATCGAAACTTTTATCTACGTTTTTCACATGAGGAATAATTAAATTCACAGCTTGATTCCAGAGGAAAGCCAGATAAAAATCATGCAAACACATTTGGAAGAGCTCAAGCCTTTTTCTTTTCCAGGAACACTCCAGTTTGGGTTCTGGAAATGCACAAAATGTTTCCAGGGAAGTAAGAGTGAGCCTTCCGTGCTGGCCCTCCCTCTTCCCCCACACCCTCTTCCTCTTTTCTCTCCTCTTCCTTCCCCTTTTCTTTTTTATCAGCCCTTCAGTCGCCATTTGTACTACTATAGGAAAGAGGAGGTGAGGGGGAAGACTTAAGCTAAATCAGCACTCTTCTACTGCTTATAAAGTAGGGGAAAAAAAATCCTTTAAACACAGTTTTGAATGAATGTATACATACCCAGGCCCCTGTTTCAACAAGGGCTCTAATTTCTGACAAAGGCAGAGTTTTTAGAGATCGTGGGGATCTAAGTGAGGAGATTTAAGAACCCTGACAACCACCAGGCTTGCTTCATGTCATGATTACACCATTGGTTACCCTGATGTTGAGTCAGCATTCTGCAGACCACACGAAACTCGGGTCTAGCTTTGCAAAGTGAAAGTGCTGAATTATATTGAAACTAGAAGAAAATAAACCAACTCGCCCCAAGTGGCTAAGTAGCAGCTCTGAAAGTTTTGTTTTTATCTGGAATTACAGTAAGCTCATTCCAGAATGGTTGAGGAATGTGGGATTCTGAATAACTGACTCTTCCACTTAATTGCCAGTTACCAGGCCCTTTCTCCGTTCCCTGGCTTTGCCTGGCCTGGGCTAGAGCTCCTGATGGCTCCATCCACTTGCAAGCCCAGAGGTGCCTCGGTTTCTGGTTGAGGTAAGAGGTCAGTGGCCTCAGATACACCATGGTGGGCAGGACTTAATTCAGCTATAAAGTCAACCAGAGTCGGATGGCATGTGCTCTGGGTGTGCTGGAGGCCCTTGGAGAGCTACTACCCACCTGTGTTTGGGGAGGAGAGTCAGGCAGCTGTGTGTTCGAGCCTGGGCCTTGGCTGCACTGGCTACAGTGTTCACATCCTCACCGACTCCCAGTTGGTGGAACACAGTTGCTGGTGTCAGTTGGTGCTAACATTTGTCCAGACTTGGCCTGAACATGCACTGTTCTTTGACTACTGAGCCTTGGGCCACTCGGCTTCCTTCCCCAGCCTGGCCTCTGCAGCCCACATAGCACTCCAGTTCCCTCTCTATTCCCGGAGGAGCCCCACATCTGTTCTCACCTCCCTCCTGCCCAGAAACCTCCACCCCAGGCTACAGCTTTCTGCCCTAAAGCCCAGACCTGCTTCTATATATTGCTTTCCCTCCACGAATGTTTACTTTTCAAAGAATGAAAAACACCCTTATGACTTAAAATATATTGAGTCTAATAATTTTTTTGATCATTTCAAAGGCACTTTAGGATCTTCTTGAGCCTTAGACACTGCTTTCTAAGTACACTGCTTTCTAAGACACTGCTTTCTTGGGAGGGTGGAAGATGCAGGAAGATCTAAGTGATACTGATCCCAAGACATCTCTGAAAACGGGGCGACTTCAAGCAAATTGCTTAACTTCTCTAAGCCTCAGTCTTCTTATCTGAAGAGAACCATTATACCTAACTTGTGAGGTTTCTGTGGGGATATGCATATAAGAGGACTTGATTAATTAAAATGTCCTAATATCAGCTTGACATTTCTATTTCTATAAAAGCATGGATTTGGGCTTATTTAGTTATTTACACGTTGAGGAGGGGGAAAAGTTACCTAATTGTCATGCCACTACAATGTTCTGTTCACTGTCTGGCTCTCCCAATAGGCCGTTAGCTTCTCGAGGCCAGGTATTGTGTCTGGTTCTCAAGTATCTGTGCCAGCACCAGCATAGTGCCTGCCACATGAGTGTTCGTTGAATTCATGACTTCCATCAGCTACGTCCCTCTCCTAACCAAGCCTGGGGATCATGTTTCTAACATACACTCCTGGATACCTCTGAGGGAGGAATTGTGCAACCTGGCAGAGCTACAATGAATGGGGAGAAGTATTACCCACCCCTGCTTCGTACTGCCAATATCATTAAGATAGGGTGAGGACATCAAGCAAATATGGGCAAGGAATAAAACCCAAGAAGCTTCCTGATGCCTCCTGTTGCTACTCCCTGCAATTACGCTGTGTGCTGAGCCAATTAGGCTTAAGCCAAACTGAAGGGTGAGCTGAGTGGCAGAGGGACTCCTTTCTTCTGCCAGCCCACTTGACCTTCCCTTATTAAGGTACGGTGTCTCCAGGAATCCTAGTTAAATGCAATACCACTTTTATAAAGACAGCTGGGACTGGATGATAATGACGTCTTCATTCATTCTTTCATTAGTTTCTTCATTCACTCATTCTACACTATTGAACACCTACTATGTCCCAATGACCGTGCTAGATGCTGAGGAGGCAAAGTCCAAGCCTGAAAGAACTTTGGAACTCCTGAGGAAACAAACATGGAAATAGACACTAATGACACAGCACGATGAGAGCTAGAACAGAGGAAAACACGGGGCTCTGAGAACACACGGGGCTCTGAGAACACACGGGAGTCTCCGTGCAGGACAGTGTCGAATGTGGTGTGGAGGGTTAAGCTCAGGGTGCAACTTAACTTCTTGAAAGATGAATACGCATTAGACAAGTAAATCAAGAAAAGGTGGGGAGCAAGGGGAAAGCATTCAGTAGGACACAGGGACAAAGCCTACAGCATATGCAAGAAAGAATGGAGGGTCAGGAAGTGGCAAATAGGGGTCTGGTGAGGATGAACCTAGAGAATGAGATCAAGATGTGAGTTCCAAATTCCCAGGGACAGGGAAAGGAAGATCCTTTAGTGGAGACTCAGGGTACTTGAAAGACAGGTGAAGCTTTATCCACCTCTGCCTTCACAGACAAGGACACTGAGGTCTAAAGATGGGACATCATTAAGGTCACACAGCAAGTGACTGGCATAGCTGGACCTGGAACTGGTCCTCTGGACCTATAGGGGTGAGAAGAAATCAGCTTCTCAAAACGGTATAAAGATCCAAGCCCCGCTCTGTTGGAATCCACGTTCTCCACAATTTATCAAAGATGGTGAGGATAGCCAGTGGCCCCTGCTAGAGATGGTGGTGAAAGTTAAGAAAGATCCTTAATAAAAGAACCAGAGGACTCCCCAGCTGTCCTCACAAAGCTTGCCAGGAGGTTCTTTGTAGGCTTTAAAAGCTCAAAGACCAGAAATGGTCTCTCCTGAATGGTGTCCTTGAGTTTATGAATGGAAAGTCCACACCTTACATTTTTTTTCTTTGAGATTTATTATTTTCTAATATTGCTTTTACTGGCCAAAAGGATATGCTGCTGATGTTCGTGCACTCTAAAGAGATAGAAATCTAAATAGCATTTACTATTTGCAGAATTTTTCCTGCTTCTTTTTCTTTCTTTTCTTTCCATCTTTCCGATTATAGTAAATCAGGTGTAAGACAAAGTGAATCATTCTGGACTCACCTTTTAAAAAAATTTATAAACATTGTGGTTGAAAAAAAAAGTAATTTTAAGTGAAAACACCTCTCACAGAACAGAGAGTATGTACCTCTCAGGCATGGCTTCTCTTTCCTCATATGGACAAACAATATGTAAAAATTAGCAAAATAGATCATAAAGATGTCTGAATTATACAATGCAATTACTTTCTAAAGTATTTTTTCTTATTTAAAATTAAGACTTCAGAAGCCTTAATTTCCTTGGTTCAACAAATTGTGAAGATGAATATATATCCATTAATTCATTTATTCATCCCCATAGGATCAGCTTCACAACTTGTGAGGCGCAATGCGAAACAAAAATATGGGGCCCTTTGTTTAAAGTTATTAAGAATTTTCAAGATAGAGACAGAAAATCATTAAAACTAAGCCTTAAACTCACCTTCCTGAGTGTGAGGCCCTATGCAACTATACAGGTTGCACATCCATGAAGCCCGCCCTGCATTCACCAAATTATGGGCCAGGGCCTGGAATACGATGGTGAGCCAGACAGATGTGGTCTGTACCCTCCCTCTGCAATTTACAGATGAAAGGAGTGAAGGGAATAATCATACGAAGTTTGATGAGAACTAAGATAAGTGAAGTACTGGGTCATCTAGGAACTCCCTCATCTTAGGTCAAAGAAGAACTCCCTAAGGAAATGACATGTAAGCTGAGAATGGATGAATAACTAGTCTTCTGCCAGTCCAAGAATAGAAGGCCAAAGGAAGTGTATAAATAAGAGACAGGAGAAAAGACTGGAAAGTGTGGCATATTTGAGGAACCACAAGGAGTAAAACATGGCTGTAGCAAAGAGAATATGATAGGTTGTGCCTGAGGGCAAGATCTAGAGAGGAAGATGAGGACCAGCCCCGAAGAAAGGTTAGATTTTACCCAAAAGAGAGTGAAAAGCTCTTAATAGATTTCTTAGACTACTTTTAGCTGCATAGTGGACCAGGAAAGGAAAGGAATCAGTGAGGTTGTCAGTGGAAGAAAACCAGGCTATTCTTCCTAGTTCCTGATGAAGGGTAAAGGGAAAACAGGAAGTTAGCCTGCAGAATTGCATTAGCAGGAAGTCGTGGTTTGACAAGTCCTTCAGCCTTTGCTCTGGGCCATGATCTTACCACCTTAGAGCTGGTGCTTCTCCACAGCCTGATCAGCAGATCAGAAGACTAGGAGAGGCAGATACTTCCTCTTCTATCACCGGAGCTGTCAGTGGAAAATGGGTTCCAAGCATTATGATTTGTCCCTTAGCAACAGTGCTCATGTATTTGGTAGATTGGTAATAAATGTTCTCCATTAAGGCTTCCCAGACCTATGTGGCACCCATTGTGCCTATTGGCAGGTGGGTGTTTACTGGTTTGCCTTCTCCACCAGACTATGAGCTGCTTGAGAGCAAGAAATATGTCTTACCCATTTTTGTATTCCAGTTCCTCACAAGATAGGCAATAAATGTATTGATCAATTAAATCAAATTATACTAAATATAGTTATATCTGGGGTATACTATGCATTCAGTTATTTGGAGGAGACTAAACTGAACTTGAAAACAATTAAACATATAATTTTGTGTTCTGAGCCATTGACTTTAGAATATATTTTTGAGACCCGATATTTTCCTAATTTAGAGGCTGTTCAGAAATGATCAAACCATATGATGATTTGTTTATAAGCTCCTTGACAGACAGGACTATGTATTTTCAATTTTGATCTCCCACAGGACATGGCATACATTAAGTGGCTCATTATTCAAGAAATGTGTAGATCACACATATACACAGCAACTCACGCATGTATTTTTTACATCATTAAAGAGTTTAATGTATCCAGATTCAGGTAGTTTGCTTTGTTTAAATGTAAAACAAAAGTATACACAGAAAAGCACACCATTGTATATATGATACATATCAAGGGCATGTGAATGTATAGTTATACATTAAAAATCATAAAGGTGGATGATATTAATTATTTAGTAGACGCATTTCTCCATATGATGTTTAATAGAAAAATATATAAGGAGGGAAGTGAGATGAAACACTACATATCTTCAAACTTTAAAAAGAAGTGTGAAATGATTTAGATAAGATACTATAGTTGTAAAATCAATTCAGAGAGTAAATGTTCAAGAATAGGTGACTTTCAAGAAGTATGATTTTATGATCTGATATCAGAGAAATAGTTGGACAAATGGAAGCATTGCCCTGTCCCGGAGTGTTATTAATGAGCTAATAGGAGGGTAGTTTGTGAACTACTTGTGACTAGAGAGCTGGCTGGAGTTTCTGAGATCCAAGATGGCGCTAGGATTTTCTCAGATGTGTTTGCAGTTTCACTTGGGTTCTGTTCAAAGTCATCTCTAACATTTAATGAAAACAGATGCAATTTTTCTTATAGCTCTCTGGTGTCTGGAATGCAATCTCCTATTTTTTCACTGACCAGCTTCTCCAGTCTAGAAAATCCTTTCTACTTCTCTTCCTTCATCCCTGGGATACACAGTCTATTATCATCACAATCTGAGAACTTGCCACTGACTCTCATTCCTACAGCCTCCCAAGGACCAGCCTAATGGGCCTCTTGGATACCTGCTCTCCATCGGAAGACAAATACAACCATTCCTTTAAGCTGGAAGAGACCTTAGACATCATCTGAAGAAAGAGGCCAGGAGAATTGAAGTGACTTCCATGACATCGCCCAGCTGTTTCAGTTGCAAAGCCAGAGTGAGAACCATCTCCTGATGCCACCTCTACAACTTCTCTGTGTCTAGCCCAGGAGCAGCAGAAACGATTGACCTCCTGAAGAGAAATTTCAAAATTTTCATGTATTAGTGACTGAAGTCTAGACCACTCTACAAGATAACTTTTAAATCTACCTGGCAGAAATCATTTTAATGCTTCTTTGTCTTGACTAATCTTTATCCATATGATTTTTATGTTGGTATAATCAGTGCTTGTGCTTCTCAAGCTACTTCTGTTTCACTTGAGCAGTCATGTGTAAACACTTTCTCACCTTTCTAGAGCAGCATTGTTCAATAGAACTTTTAGTGATAATAAAAATGTTCCATATCAGCATTTTGACGGTAGGCAATAGCTACACATGACTCTTGAGCACTTGAAGTGGGGCTACTGTAACTGAGAAATTATTATTCTATTTAATTTTAAGTCATGCAAATGCAAATTTAAATAGCCACTTGTGGCTCACAATTCCAGTATTGGCCAACACGATTCTAAAGAGTTATCATACATGCTTCTTACAATGAATACGTAATATTTCATTATATTGCTATTTTGGATTATTTTATTATTTCTCTGTCCTTGGACATTCAAATGTTATTTATTTTTGTTATTATAGTAAATAGCATTAGGTACAGTTATATCTACATGCCATAAAACTTGTTACTCCTATGGCATTTTTCTTCTTTTGATTTATTTGTTTAGTTTAACCTTCTGCAAATGAAATTACAGCTGGGTTGTGTTTTGACTGAGATATTCCTGAAAATCCCCAAAGAGCCCCAAACTGTCCCCCTTATCCTCTCATTATATACCCTTGGGAGCAAGAACTCTGTTAAGAATCCAGGCCTTTTATTCCTAAATCCTCTGGTGGGGGCCTCACTCTCATCCCTTTTCCCTGCTCCGCCATCATCCCCCACTCGTGCTTTAAGGCACTTTTCCCCCAAGCCAGCTCTATCCTTTTTAATTATCCTTAGGAGCAAAGGCATGGGTTATTTTGATTTAAGGGATTTGCTGCCAATCCAGGCAAAATAGAAAATGCAGAGATGTTCTAAAAATTCAGTCTGGGACATATCCCATAGCCCCAGTCCCAATTCCCCGCTCTTGGCTGGGGACTCAAAGGGGCTGCCAAAGCAGTGTTTGAAGCCAGAGAGGTCTGGTGACATTAGTTTCCCTGAGCAACCTTGGCTCACTATGGTACTTCCCATATTTTCCTGGACCTCAGCCTCACATGCCACAGTCATCTCCACAGAGAGGATACTCCAAAAATGTTGTGGAGAGAATATAAACTCACCCCCATCAATTAGAAACGATGAACAGACCACTCTCCAGATCACTTCGATGGTCAAAGTTGCAAACCCTGAACAAATTTTCAGGTTAGGCAATGTCAAAAACAAAACCAGCACTAAAGAAACATAGTATGGAACCCCAGAATCATGAGTTGCTAGGAAGAAAACACCTCAGGTAACACTTCACCGGAAAAGGATGGAAAAAATAAAGAAATTTATCACTAGATCATATGAAGATAATTAAGTTAAAGAGATACTTTTAAAAGTATGAATAAGCACAGGCATGATAAACAGAACATTAGGCAAACACAAAGAACACAAGGCAGTTGCCCTTAGAAACAAAGACAGCTTGCTACAGTTATTGGTTCGTACATGGGCCAGTCAGAGCAAAGGTCAGGGTTATTTCCTGAATTTAGGATCCTAATGCTCGTCTCCTCAGACAACTACCTGTGGAGAACCAAACTGAGTTAGCCCATGAAAGCTCACAGAATGAGAGCCCTGATCAGACAAAACCTGAAGTCCATATATCTCCGGAATTTTCCATTGCATTGTCATTTTTCTCTGTGACTAGAGTTTACAGCTCTGTGCCATTCATACTACGAAACTCTTAGGTGGAGAGCTCTTCTGAAGAAACAACTCTTGCAGAATTGAACTTTTGGAGGAAATTCCCTTTTATAATCTGTGGAATCTGAGCAGTGATTCAGGAAAAACAATATACTAGGAACAGGAAGGGAGGATATTGGGGAACTCAGTTGTAGTCTGCCACTTGATCAAGTCATTTGAACTTTGCTAAGTGTCAGCTTCCTTATTTATAAAACAAGGATGTTGGACAAGGTAAGTGGTTTTTAAACTTAATTTTGACTGAACAAGTAATTTTAAACTTCAGTTGACAACATGAATTCATTGTTACAAGGAATCCCAATGGAGACCGCAGGTAAACGCAGAGGCGTTCTGGTTAAACTAGAGTGGGGGCTGGATCCCACTGATCCGGCTTCCCTTTATCCCCCAAGGCATCCTGGAGCACCCCTGTGGGGAGTCCTGGTATCACAGTCTGAGACCCTCTGGACCAGAAGCACCCCGAATTTCCTTCTAGCTTAGACATTAGGAATAGTGAGGTACTGGATATAGAGATCTATTCTTTCAGTTGTTCTCAGTCTCCTAGCCTGTGCACCCCACTCCCATTTAACTTTTAAGCTATATTAATGCATGCTTCAAATAAGAAAGTTGAAGAATATTTAACTCCAAAAGCATTAATTTGCCTTAGATGTCAGAACATGTCATGTCAAATACATGTCTCCAAAAGGATATTTTGAAAATTAAGTGTAGCTTCTGATAATGAAATTACATATTCCTAGGTTCTGATACACAGTATCTTAGTCAATTTGGGTTGCTATAACAAAATATTACAGACTGAATGGCTTATAAACAACAGAAATTTATTTCTCACAGTTTCGGAAACTAGGACATCCAAGATTCAGTGTCTGGCGAGGGCAAGCTTCCTAGCTCACAAAGAGCTATCCTCTCACTGCGTCCTCACACAGGGGAAGAGGCAATTTGTTCAGATGCGTCCTCTTTTATAAGGGCACTAATACCATATGTACGGAGCCCTCATGACCTAATCACCTCCCAAAGGTCTCACCTCCAAATAACATCACCTTAGGGGTTAGGATTTCAACATATGAATTTGGGAGACACAAACATTCAGAACATAGCACACAGCGAAGATCATACGTCATTTGGGGATCTTTGAGATAACTGGTACTGATCCCGTCAAGGCACTCTACAGTGTCATCGAGGGTCCAAGTGCTTTCCCGCTCTGCTCCACATTTTTAGTAGGCGGCCCTTTTTCATCCTTGAATAAGTTGACTTCTCATTGCAAGGTGGCTACTGCTCCTCTGGGCCCCATCTTAACGTTCCAGGCTGGAAGATAAAAGAGCAAAGCACCCTCCCTTCCCCCCAAACCCCTCTCCTTTGGAAAGGCTCTGCCTTTCAGATTGGGAATGGCGCCCTCCTCAGGGACCTTCTCCGACTCAGTATCCACAACCCAAATCATCATGTGGTCACCTCTCACTGAAAGGTGGTTGGGTAGAGGGCGATGGGTCAGCTGATCAACAGGACAGCCATGGAGCTGATGTGCTTGAAGCCAAAAGAGGGGACTTCAGCCTCTGGAAAGCTCTACCTCTATCAGAAGAGCTGGGGAATGATGAAGGGAAAAGCTGGAAGGACAAGAAATAGTTCCTCTGCAAATCATGGGCGGCTTCTCCGTGGTTCTAGGTTGATCTCTCTGGGGGCTGAGACAGACAGGGGAACCTTACTGCTCACTCCTGACATCGCCTTCATGGAGCGGCCCATTCCTTAGTATAACCTTGGCCTTCCTCTAGGAGGTAGGACAAATCCCTCTCAGTCCCGTCTGTCAGCCGATTCTGCCGTCCCACAGATTTTAGAAGGGCAGGCCCCGTGTAGTCCGCTTAAGCTTGTTAGCATTGCCTGAGATTGGGTGTGAAGCATGATGTACTTGAGGGTTCAGTCTTAGGAAGCCCATCACTGCCCACACCTAAGCCACATCCTAACAAACACAGCCTGTCTCAGTAATAAAGATGATAGTTTCAACTTTGTCTTCCCTCTTTCTTTATTTTATCTCTGAATTGGTTTTGAACTCAGGCAATGAAAAGAGGTGTTACTTATTGGACCTCCTCCCCACGTTTAACCAGTGCCTAGAAAAAAGTAAGAGCTTAATACCTCGTCAAATGAAAATATGCTGGATCATCCTCCAGGATTGATTATGTAAATTTATATTCCCAGATATGAGGATTAAAGCAGATGGCAGACATGTAAAACTTTTGACAAGTAACAAGAGCATAGAATTATGCTAGTATTAGAGTTACTAATGAGACACCTATAATTTTTTATTGAATAAATGAATGTTCACAGTTAAACACCTTCTGGCTCAAATTTCATCACAGTATAAAGGAGAGAGTCAGCAGGTAGGAAACTTGTCCTCTCGTGGCTTCTAGTCAATGGTTAAGCAGGAAAATAATTACCAAGAGAGCATAAAAGCACGCCTGTTAGAATTATATACTTTGGAACCTATCCTAAGTGAATAAAATTAATATGGAGACTAAATATTGAAACAGAAATATGTATCCCAGTCAATATACTTAATATCAAAAAGCTGAAAATGATCTAAATGTAAATGTTCAAAAATATAAATTATAATATATAGTGAAGGTATGGTATTATGTAACCATGAATAATTATTATTGCAAGTAGTTTTCAATAAAATAGAAAATATTTAAGTTCTAATGTAGATTTTCAAAAATCCCACAAGATACAAACTTATATATCTATTATTTGATTATAACACACTGAAAAAGCTTAGGGGTGTATCAAAATGGCCAACTGAGTGCTCATGAATATTTTTCCATTCAACCAACATCTCTAAAAATGACAGAAAGTGTTACTGGAGTGAGAGAGAGGTAAGCTCAAAAAATGACAGAAAGTGGGGTTACTGGAGTGACAGAAAGTGGGGTTACTGGAGTGAGAGAGAGGTAAGCTCAAAAAAGCATGCTATCATCAGATCAGAAAATTTAAGTAATCCTTGAAATAGAGAAAACACAGAGGACTAAACTGACAAAGCAAATGACATCCAAAACTACATTCGGGGGGACTGACACACATGCAGAAGCAGCCCCTGGTGTGCTCTGAACCTGGAGGGGACAATTGCAAGGGGAGGAAGGAGCTGTGGGCAGCCGTGGGGAGATTATAATAACCCAGTCCTGGTCGACACACTGGCAGGTCCCTCCCTACCACCAAATAGTGCCAAGAAGTCGGCTGGCAGGATTGTCTGCCTCAGGCCAGAACAGTGAGTAAAAGCACGTTTGTGAAAGAGTCAGGAAGATGCCCCCGGGAGCTGGCAACACCCGGAAGGAACAGGGAGCCTTAAACCCGGAAGGCAAGGGACCGGTTTCCCCCTCAGCACTGAGACCCCGACTCACCCCTAACTGCTGGGAGTAGAAAGAATGGCATAATCAGGCAAAACCAGGTTTTACTTTTTCCTTTTTGTTTCACAAAGGAAAAAGTTCAAACATACAAATTACAGAGAATATTACTAACCATCAGTACTTATTGCCCACTATCACCGTTCTGTCGTTTTTATTTTATCTGTGCTACCACCGCCACTACCTTTAATTTTTTTTGAAATATTTTAAAGCAAATCCAAAATATCATATCATTTCATTCATACTTAGTGTGACTAACCTATACAGATTTTTTTAAAAAATCTATGAAAATATTACCACACCTGAAAAAAAATAACAATAATTTATTAACATCATCTAATAGCCAGTTGTGGCAGATTGTATTTTGCAAAAATGGTTACAGCAACCTCTTCCGTCTTCTGCAAGGTGAGCTTGCCAGGCCCTCAACAATAAGTGAAGTCTCTATCCCCTCCCCTTGACTCTGGGCCCACCTTAGTCACTCATGGGACAGTGGAATGTGAGGGTCAAGATGCCACCTGACTTTAAAGGGAAATCAGGAAGGTCTCCTAACCTCTGCCTGGTCATCTTACAGTGTTTACTCTTCAGGAGCTCCCTCTCAAGTGGTCCCTCTTAGAAACCAGCCACACGAGGGGCCACGTAGAGGTATCCAGTCAACATTCCCAGCTGCGTCCAGACCTCCGAGTCTTCCCAGCTGAGGCTCCAGACATCATGGAACGGAGAAGACACTCCCACTGTGCCCTGTCTAAATCTCTGACCCACCGAAACAGTGAGCGTAAAAACTCTGTGGTGGTTTTATACCACTAAGTGGAAGGTGGTTTGTTTCACATCAGTAAACACTGGAAACACTGATTCATGGTCAGTTTTCCCTCACCATCTCAAAAATTTGCTTTATAGTTGACCTGTTTAAATTAGGATCCAAGCGAGGATCACACAGTGCTTTTGTCTGATATTCCTATGAAATTCTTTTACTCTACATGGATTTCTTTCTTTTTTTCTTTTTAATTTTTATGTCATTTATTTGTAAAGAAACTGAGTCTTCTATCTTATAGAATATCTCACATTCTGCTTTGGTCAATGTTTCAATCAGCCAACATTGATTACTATGTTTCTCCCTGAGCTGTATTTCCCATAAAGTGATGGTTATATCTAGCAGAGTTTGTAAGCTTTTTCTGTAAGGGGCCTGATAATCAATATTCTAGACTTTATAGGCTACTCGACACTGCCATCCTGGCACAAAAGCAACCATAGAAGATATGTAAATGAATGAACATATCTGTGCTCCAATAAAACTTTATTTTCAAAATAGGCAGCAGCCAGACTTGGCCCATGGGCCACAGTTAGCTGGCCCTGATTTAGAAGAAATAGCGATTATCAAATACAAAGATGACTGCACAATCCAGAATGACAAATACTTAAGAAAAACCAAAACCATGAAAGAAAAATCAAACTAAACAAATCTAAAAACCAACATCTACAGAAACAAAGTAAATAAAATAGAAGAAAACTTTAAAAGTAGTACTGTATGTGGAATATTCTAGAGAATTAAGAGTTGATATTACATTCCCTAAGCAAGAAAAGGCTGTTGTAATGATAAGTATTTAGAGATCTCAGAAATGAAAAAAATGATCAAAATTAAAATCTCAATAGATGTGCAGAATAATGAAAGGACACACCAGAGTACAGTACTTACGTAGCAGAGCATGTTGAGAAATTGTTCCAGCACACAATACTAAAAAAAAAAAAAAAAAAAGAAATGGAAATCCTAAAATAAAAATTTGGAGACAAAGACATTAGACCCAGAAATTCCACTATATGTCTAATAGACATTATAGACAAAGAGACAGCAGAGATGGAGATAAGCAAAGAAATAATAATAGAAACTATTTTCCCAAGAGGGGAGGGAGGGCATGATTCTTTAAATAGAAATGGCCCACTGGGTAACTACCAGAATGAATAAGGGGTGGGGACTTCATACATGGACACATGATGATAAAGTTTCGTAACTCCAGGCACGAAGATTCTGAAATCCCCTTTACACATATCCAGAGCCTTGTTCAGTGACTCTAGGGTGGATCTTGGAAATCTCACTTTTGTTTGTTCATGTCATTTCAAAAACATTGCTCCAAGTACATTGAATTTGCAGGCAAAATTGGCAACTGCTGCTTTCTAGAACAATAATCTGGAGCTTAATACCAAGCTGCTCGTGCCTAGTCTGATGCTGATAGCCCAGTGCCTCCAGACCCTTCCTGTGGTGATGGTCCCATTCTCTTTCTTTGTGCAGGAGTCATGGCCTCGATGAGCTATTGTTATCCCCGCTCCTTTGCACCACCACAGAGTAGTTTCCTCCTTCCTTGTGCTCAGTGACCAGTGTTTGTCGATGGCTCCTCCTATGCAGCCTTGCATCTCCAACATTTCCTGGCCCCAGATTATACTGCTCTCCAGGCCTGCCAACCCTTGCACTGAGTGCCTTGGTCCCTGACTGCTCTTATCCTGCCATATCCTCTGATATTGGCTCTGTTGTGACTCATTTATTCACTTAATAAACACACGTCAAGGGCTTAGTGCATGCAGAGCGCTATGCTAGGTCCTGGAGTAACGAAGCTGAAAAATACCTGTTCCTTGTCCTCAAGGAGCTCTAAGTAGAGGCAGATGTGGAAGGAAAGAAGTAGACTACAACGTGGTAAGTGTCACCACAGAGCGTTTCTCCAAAGACAGGCCCTCGGAGGACCGTCAGCACCTGACTCTGCCAAAGTTCTTAATGAGATTTTAAATTCCCAGACCCGACCCTCTGGATCATACTCTTGTGAGGATATTGCTTGGGAATCTGTCTTTTAAACAAGTTCAAGTAATTTTTATGACCATAAAAATGTGGTAACTGCTGACCTTAAAGAGCTACGTCCAGGTCTGAGGTCTCTGGTTTGGAAGGAACTTGGGGGTTGGGGGAGTCGGTGGGGAGAGAAGCTGAGTTGGTTGCTAAGAGGAGTCAGATCCCACAATGTCTTGCCATGCTAAGGGGTCTGAGCTTTATATAGGATGAGCTATAGGGAGCCAGTGAAAATGTTTAAGGAAGGAGGGGCAGGGGCAGCATAGTATGATTTTAAAAGATGACTCCCACAGCAGCATGGTGGATGTACAGAGATGGATTTGGAGGCAAAGTGAGGGGGTTGAGCCTGGGAGAAGGTGAAACATAATGGGTACCTGACCCTGCTCAGTGGTAAGGCAGGCCCAGAGGCGGGAGATAGGAGGTCTGGTTGGGAGGGAGAATCACCAGTGCTTGGGTAAAAGAATGTAGGCTGGACTTGCAGCTCCTGTCCGCCAGGACTGCCTCAGCCTAATGGGAGGGTTGAGTTCACAGTCCCAGTCACTCTCTCTCTACCCTGACCCGCCATGGTTAGCAAGGCCATACCAGGTCTGTCCTAAGATATGCCAATTGATGGAAGAAAAACATATAAAAGCTTCCTTTTCATATTTTTATTTTCATTGCCTAATTGTTAGTTACCTTATCTAAATTAATTACCTTTAATATTTTGTCATTATAAAAATCTAAACACTATGTGTTATTTCCCTGGGGGGTTCTTAATTTTATAGCCCTTTGAAAGGTTCGTGCATTGACTACTCTCTCAGGTTACCAAACAACCTCAGGGCAGCAACTCCAAGAAAATACAAGGGCAGAACTGACCAGCTGGTCCTTTTTGAACACGCGAACCTTCATGCAGTGAGAGGAATGTCACTCACCCTCTTGCACGGGCTGCTCCAGATGGCAATGAAAACAACACACTTTACAAATGAGTTATGAGTAGTCACAGAAAGGGTTACTCAATTCATTTCCACTTGGCTGAGAGTTTGAGGTAAACCCTTTCAAGCTTACATAGGTCACCTGGGACTTCAAAAGTAAATATTTTAGAGCTGTACAGAGTGAAATAATAGTTATTGCTGATTAATCTTGATGAACACTCACAATACAGCAATGAAGTAGGTATGATAGAAGTGTATGCTTGATAAAATAAATTCTTTATATGTAGAAGAGATGTAAAACTGCATTAACAATCTAAATAAATTATATGTGTAATAAGAAGATTCAAATAACTACTTACAATTTATAAAGCACTTTCTCGTTTATTACCTCATTTGAACCTCACAAAAATTTCTTAAGATAAATTGTCTTAATAGTTCTACCTTATAGATGAGAAAGCCGAGGATCAGAAAGATTAAGTAACTGGCTTAAGGACATACAGCCAATAAAACAACATGTATCGACTAGCACATGTTTCTATGTATCGACTAGCACGCTTTTGGTTACAAGTCACAGAAAACCCAAATCAAAAGATTCTAAACAGTAAATGGATTGTATGAACTCATGTAACAGAAAAAATCCAGTGGTACAGTGGGCTTCAGGCATAGTTTGATCGGAATCCAGTTCTGTTTTATTTAGTCTTGGATTTACCCTTCTGTTTGCGTCAGCTTTATTCTCAGGCTCTTTTCCATTTAGGAGCAAAATGCTGAAGCAGTTTCAGGACCCACCGCACTATCTGGGACAAAGGACTTTTTTTTCTTCAATCGTCAAACATGACTCCCAGGCTTCACTTTCATCACACCAGTGGCCAGGGGAATGCCACGTACCGACTGGCTCAGGCCTGGGGTGCAGACCCACATATGAGGCAATGACCATGTCTCAATCAAGGCTACAACCCAGAAGCTGGGGATTGAATCGGTCTCCTCCAAACCCCACAGCTGATAGGCCAGTTGGAGAGGGGAATAGGTATTGCATAGTCAACCCCAATATCTACCACCAGGCCAGGATTTGAATTCTTGACTTAGGACTCTAAATCCTATGGGTTTTTTTTTTCTTCTATATCTTATATATTGTTATTCTTCACTTCCGGAGCTGACAACTCTGAGTAAAATTGCTATTTTTGTGTGTAAATATGTCTCATAAGGACCTTAGGAGACCAGAAGTCATTTCCAACTGGTGTACACCAATGCCAGATGTATCCTTGTGTGTGGTGCCATTATCTGTGGAGTCTTTCACTTCTTCAGAAACTCTCCAACTCACATTCCTCTAAATTCTCTTGCCCCGTTCATTTTTGTTTCAAACATATTTTTGTTTCCTTGTGTCAGGTCCCAACCAGGAAGACAGAAGCCACTCTGAATATTTAAAACAGAGGAAATTTAATGCAATGAGATGAAAGAAACTTAGAAGCCAAACAAGGATTGTGAGGCAATCCAGAGACTAGCCGCAGCAGGAAGTCGTTGCCACTCCTAGGCTAGAGGGACAAAGGGAGGAGGCCGTGCTAGGGAGCCCAGGGCCTGGGATTACCCAGAGGAAGCTGGAATGACAGCAGGCTTCCGGTGAAAGCTGGCACTGAAGAGGGGCAGCAGCTGCCAGAGATACCACCCCAAGCAGAGGGAGAGGGAGAAGTGCCCTGACTTTTCTCTTCTTCCTGTTCTCCAAATTCCCACCAGGGCCTCCCCTTGGCAAAGCCCAGATGAAAGCAGGCGGACATGGGGCCTGAGAATGTCAGCCTGGAAGGGTCAGGCCCCCTGAATACAGAGCCAAGGAAGAGAAATGGATCTCAGGTCAAACAGACCCAGAACCAGCACATTTGCACAACAATGTCACACATATTAAGAGGTTAGACCAACCAGTCCCAGAGAACCACTGAGAGCTACCTATTTCTCATTAGTCACTGAGGGGTCCATGTTCCGGTGCCTTCCCTGTAGACAGGTCAAGTGCTCTAGCAGTGTGACATTTTCTTACACACGCCCTGAAAAATTCAATTTTTCCTCTCTATCAAGTTCGATGTGGAAAAAAATTGATTTTGCAACTGTCGTTAAGAAAAACTTTATTCCTTCCAATAGACTGATTTGCTTCTTTTCCCAGATAACATGAGCCATGTGATTTATCAGATTTCCTCTTTTTGCCCAGGCTACTAGGAAACTCAAAGTTACCTCTCATGCTCAAGACCAGCCAACATTCTATTAACCCTTATGGTAGGCATGTGCTTCTTCCCTTTTCTCCATATTCCAAATTGCATTTTGTGATATCAGTTCTGTGATGTATGTGTATGTGTGAGAAAGTGGGGTGGGGGGAGCAGGGTAAACATAGGCACAACAGGGAGAGGCCCTCAAGATATTTCCCTAGAGGGTTGCTAGGCATCACTTGCCTTGTCCAACTTTGTCTACTCTAAGCCAGCTGGCCAGCACTGGGGGAGTCACCTGCCACAGGGGAACAAATTCTGTCTGTTGCCCCCATTAACAACAGATGTCTGCTCTGCATTAATCCACGTCATACATCCTCGCTGAGTGAAGCTCCGCCATCCGCGGTACACATCACTAGTGTCTTTTCTCCAACTTAGTAGGCTTGGAATTATGTGTGAGCTCAAATAGACTCTGTTAAATAATTTTTCAGCTAAAGGGGCCCTACTGAGCATCTTGATAATGGAAAGGAGAGAAGCAAGGGGCCGTCAGCAGGATTATGGTTGGATTTTTAATTAGATTGGACATTTTAATTAGGTTGGGCAAAGTTTTTTTCAAGGAACTCAAAGCACTGTCTTCTCAAGCCAGCACCTCTCTAACCGGTTTAGTTTCCCTGATGGACAAATTGGTCCCTCTTGAAATGATTTTGTTGCACTTTCTTTATTTGAGGCTGATAGTCTGGGCATCAGACCCAGTTTAATATAATTTTTGCTGCTGCTATTGCATCCCCATTCTATCAAGAAGGTTATTATCATGTTGTCTAAGACACCTTACCATGACAATTACCAGGCCAGGTGCACACCCATACTCACCTCACTCCACCCACTCCTCCCCACCCCTTTCTACTTCAAATTTCAGAAATGAAGCCAGTGCTCCCTCCCATTCCATTGAGACAAGAGTTTGTGACTCTATAGCATAGCAAAGTAGATAGTTGGCAAGTTTCTAGATAATTTGATTAGCATAGGTAAACAGTTCATATAATTGAGGTCCTAGAGTATATCTGTGGGTCTAAAGAACATGGAAAATATCCCAATTGCTTATCATTGCTTCTGAGTTCTATAAACACATAGGCTGCTTTTACAGCAAATTTGATTCCCTAATTATGTTTTACATAATCCAATACATTCATACTAGTTTGTATTCTCTAAGCATATACCAACCCAAAGGTATGTTGCCCAGTAAGCTGGAGAGGAAAACTGACCACAGATGATCAGGGTAGAGTTGAAAGTTGACAATAATAATAAAGATCCAGCACTGACAAAAGAAAAGGAACATTACAGAATTGGTTTGGAAAATCGTGAGTGTGCGTGTGTGTGTGCGTGTGCGAGAGTTATATTCCTGGTTTCAGTGCAGAGCTGGGTCAGACCCTTACCTTGACTTTAGAACGCAGGCATTGAAGGTGAGCAATTATAATAATAACCCATTTCAGGAGTGTAAACATTAGCCAATAGACAGGCACCCCTGGCTTTGTGCCCAGACCTGAGGTAGAGCCCCGGCCTGGACTTGTCCAGGAGGTTCATGCCTTCAGTAGATAGGGTTTGCTGCAGAACTGAATCGCACAAACAATGAGACTTACTGGAAAAACAAAGAAAATGCTTTAAATGTTTAAATGCATTTCCAAGTATTCATCCTCCAAATATTTAGACTATGAGCCTACTGGGCCAAGGGCCCAAGCTTCCTGTGCACGCTGGATGGTTCCAACAATCTCCCCAAGATCAGCAAATATATAACAACTTAAAATATTATCCTCTTCGATCCAAAAAAATAATTCCCCAGATATTGCTCCAGGAAATCAGGTAGGTGTCCAAAGTTCTTTGTAATGTCTACAAGAGTTGATTAATTGTTAATGTGTAACAAATTTTTACAAAGGCATCCATGAGACGATGGTCCGTGTCCACGGTGAGGCTGAAACATAAACAACAGTGGGAATGGAGATTTAGGAGCAGAGATGGGTAGGAGGAAAAGGAAGGAAGAGGGAGAGAGATGTAGAAAGAGCAACAAACAGCCTGTTGAGGAAACTGGTGGCCATAGAAGGCTTTGATGCCTGAACCAAGTCTTAAAGAGGAAGTTTGAGTAAACCAGGGATTTTATTCTTGATTTTGAAGGAAAGGAACAGAGGGCAATAGTGGCACAGGCCGATTCCCTTTTGCATTTAAATCGCTCTAGATTGAGTAGTCATGTAATTCATACTCCTTTTCCCAGGCATATCCATACCGAAACTTCCTCTTTTTTATGCCTCCACAGCAAAAAAAAAATCATAAATCATAGCACTGCCAGTAAGTTTAGAATTTAGTCATCTCATTTTTATCTAAGAAGCCCTACAAAATTAAAAAATAAATAAAAAACTTTAATAAGATTTTGATTCTAGAATCCTTTAGTAGTACTTACTTCAGTCATCCCCATGGACCAGGGTAACAGTGGAGCCGAAGCTTACATGCATTTAACTTTTAACTTTTGTATATTTGGTTATATGAGAGAGAGAGAGAGAGAGAGAGAGAGATACTGGTCTTAAAAAGCATGTGCCCCAGAGTGAGCATAAGACATGAGAAATGAAACTATTCTGCCTAGGTTTGTCTCCATGCCCACAGACCATCCACTGTGCAGTCTTTTGCTTAAAATATACATATTCATGGCCCCAAAATTCAGGCTAGCTGCTTCACTGGTATTCGAACGTAAAAACAGCCATGTGTTCCAATGACAGAGGGAAAAGTGGCTGAGAAAGAGTATGTCAGTCTTCATCTGGCATGGTATCTCCCTAAGAGAATTTCAAGGACAGTTTTGATTACCTGTGATCTTCATCTTGTGACTTACTTTAGAACCTAGCCCTCTCATCAGACACATCTCTGCTCAATGACTGTCCCTTGGCAAATGGAAAAATGAAAAAGAAGTGGGGTCATTTTTCTGATATCTCTGAATTTGTGCCCAAATAGAAACTTTGCTTTCTCAATGTCAGTGTCCAACTACAAAGCACACCACAATCTCTTTCACCATTTTCTTAATTTGGGATACAAAAATGGTCCACAAACAAAAGGTGTGAGAGACAGAGCCATTCGATCGTTTATTCACTCTTTCATTCATCAAATATTTGCAGAGTGTCAACAACATATCAGGCACAGGATTCCAGAATGAGCTATTGCTGAATTAAAAAGGGAGTCGACAGACCTAGCTGTCACCTGGTTATGCTTAACTCGCATTGAGACGATGGAGGAATTGCCTAAATGCATGGGTCTCAATTATTTATTTGATCAAAAAAAGTAAAAAAGTTGTGTCAAATAGGTTATGAAGTACTTCAGTAAAAATATTCTGTGAAATCAAGTTAGAAATATATTCTAAAAGCTTAAAAGAAATATAAAAAACTTTTGAGTGAGGTGGCCAATAAGCCCCTTGTTTCAAATCTCTGCAGGAACAAACGGATGCTACTTTGTGTCTTTATATCAACTTTATTCCTAATAAGCACTTCGCCCTATGCAGCTCTTGTCCTTCATCTTTGCCCTTCCAGGTCATCACTGATATGCCTACCTACCTCTCTCCCACAATATATGCCATCAACTCCTCCTTCTCTCTGGCTCCTGGAACTTCCAAGTAGACACATCAACACAATGAAGGGATTTCTTCCTAGATTTGGTTGCTGTTGTTCAGGCCCTGTCAAGGTGATTCAGGCTTCGATGTTTTGATTAAAAGTAATAATAGCCATGTTGTGAACAAAAGATATGGAAATAGATCTCTTGTAAGATTAATCATACTTTCGGATTGTGCAAAGGCTTCATTTTCAATGACTGCATCATTTGTAATGTGGCTATTGTGTTATATCATCTAGCATGTGGACCTGTTAATACTTTGTTGAATTTGGCATGATAATGGTTCAAGCATCAGTCGTCTTTATTCAACATAACCTAAAAAATAATCCTAAAACACTTGGTTACTCTAAGGGGGAAAAATACTCCTATAAAATGCTTGAATGTTTGTGATATCATTTAAGAGAATGTTGACCAAATATTATTTTATGCAATACCTATTTCTTAGTTATCCTGTTCAATCAATAAATACATATTTGAATAAGGCTATTCAATCAATGGTTGGGCTTAATTCATTACTCGAGAATTAAGGAGAAGACTGAAAGTGTAAAATTTCCTAAAATTAGGGGAGATGTGGTGAAAAACCAGGACACTTGAATTTGAATCCTAGTTTTGTACACTACCACATGTTTGATCCCAGGGAGGGTATTCGGTCATTCTGAACTTTATATTCCCCCAAAGGGTATTAATAATTCTTGCTTTATCTTTCTCACAAAATTTTTGTGAGGCTCAAGTGATGGTATATCTTTAAAAAAGGAAGAATGTATTATACTTATAAAATATAATGCCCAATTACCAAGCACTTCACATATATTTACTCATTTAATCCTCACAATAACCTCATTTTATAAGAGACTAAATCAGGTTAAGAGGTTACGAGATTTCGTGCTAATAAAAGGTGGAGCAGCCATTTAAACCAAGGCAGAATCTATGCATTTACCCCCATACAGTAATCGATCATATAAAGGTAGCTACTAAGAGTTTTTAATGCCTAATGGGGAGACATTTTTTTCAATTGAACATTCCTCCACAATGGAGATGTAGAGATGGGGGTAGAGGAGATAAATGTCTACAATACTTTTAGTGCGCACTACATAATTAAGATGACTTTACAAAAATGTTTTACACTTTGTGGTTTTCTCACAAAGTTATGATGCTTTTGACTTTTTAGGCTTTAAAATATCATGTATTTATGCAATGATTCTACATTTGTCTCTTGAATCTGCATTCCAACAAATTAAAATAATTTTTTAAAAAATATCGTGACACTACAAATTGCTATAGATTCAAGGGAATCTAGCATCTCTTGCTTTCTGCCTGCTTCTGTGAAGCAGGCAAAAACTTGAAAACCAAAGACACCAGCAACTTTCCAGCCAACAAAGACAGGCATTATGTTTTCTGCACTTAGAGCTTTTACTCTGCCAGGCAGATACAGAGAGCACTCATCTCCTTCCAACTCCCAAATCTCTTGACTTCCTCTTTCTCCTTCTCTCTGTCTGGGGCCTTTTGAGCGAGATGGCCAATAAGCCCCTTGTTTCAAATCTCTGCAGGAACAAATGGATGCTACTTTGTGTCCACTAAACTCGAAGTCCTTTGAGGATACAGGAAGACATCCACTAATCCTAAAATCAAAATGCAACAGGAAGAAGTCTGTAAGCAAAGAAAGGGCTGCCCACCACTGCTTTCTCTTGCAAAAATGGCAGAATCTCTAGTGATAGCAAGCATTTTACTCTTGCGTGGTATATATACTTACAAACGGTTCAAGAATAATATTTTTTACTTAGCTTTACTTTTTAAATATTCCTATTGCACAATAAACTACACTATTAGGAATTGGGTACTTTGATACATATATTCTCTATGAATCTCATAAGAATCCTATCAACATCAGTAGTAGCCCATAATGGGATTCGAACCCATGTCCAGCAAACTTCAATGCTCCCGCTCTTTTCTTAACAACAGACTGCCACTGAATGGATTCCAGAAATCATAGAGTAGCCATTTATGATCATATTTTCTTAATTATTTTATTCTACATTCTAAAATATGTATAATTCTACATTTTCAGAACAACAAAACAAAAAATCTAAGAAAAATGAGAAGAAAATTTTTTTTCTGAACGTTTTAGGTTTTAATCATGAGAAGTAACACACCCACTCCAAGCACCACTCTCCCTCTTTGATTTTATGACTCCTGTAATGTTTCCCTGGCCTCTACTGCTAGAATGGAGCAATTCAGTAAATCCAAAGAGATGACCAAATCAACAGGAAAGATCAGTCTGAAAATAAAGTGGTTTAAGATAAGATTGATTGCTGGAAAATCAGAGTAGCCATCTCTTTTTAATGTCAGCACATGTCCCAAATAGTGTCCTCCAGCCTATAATTTGCCGGCATTATCCAACAAAGTAGGAATACCCAGAGGATGGGACCTTGCCAACACCCCTTCCCACTCCCACCTGCATTCCAACAGAACTCAGTCCCAAAGATAGAACTTTAGTCTTGAAACCTCTGGACTGGCTGGCCCTGGGCTATCGCAACCACCCTAACATTGTCTCAGCACTCCTCCCCACATGGCTCTGCTCAGGAGAAAACATTTTTGATCATTCAGTAGGATCTGGGTCATCAAAACTAATTACCCACCAGTTAAAAGAATGAACTTGGCTAGACAAGCATTCTATGGACTGTGACACAAGATAGAGTCCACAGTCATAGTCTTCCTCAACAGGGAGGTAGTGGGGTAGGGTGCTTGATTCCCAAGAAAGTCCATCAGGAAAAGGAGAAGGCCAGTTTCAAGAGCATTAAAGAGCACTTAATGCTGTCCAACAAGTCCAACTTAAACCGGGAGTGGTCAATACTTGTAGTTATAATATCTATCATTAGTTATTCAGGAAAGCAACATGGAAAGTCACTACCAGGTCGGATGGCCCAGACACGCAAGTCAATTAGGCAGAGTGATGAAGGTAACACGAGGC
This sequence comes from Pteropus alecto, assembly GCF_000325575.1. Lineage (NCBI taxonomy): Eukaryota > Metazoa > Chordata > Mammalia > Chiroptera > Pteropodidae > Pteropus > Pteropus alecto. Next base: position 9,569,128 of record NW_006441953.1, on the reverse strand, counting down.
ATGAGTGATGTCCAAAGAAGGTGACACACCCAGTATGGCTGAATCCAAAGCAAGCCTCCTGATAGCCGAACACATTTTGAAATACTTGTAAACTCCTTGGGTAAGCATCTCCCATTCTTGTGATAAGTGGAAACTACCAAGGAAAAATATACTAAACCACTAGGCCAAAACACAAGTTGGTTAACAATGGTAACACACAACGCTGGATGACCTTGGAGGCTCTTTGATCTGTGCATTTTTGATATTTGGCTCAAGGCCCTATTAAAACCAAAGAGTTTATGTTTGGACCAATAAATAGAGCTAATAAAAATCACTCTTAGACTGGGACTCTTTGAATGCGTAGGACATGGGTCATTTACGGTGTTTGGTGACTGTGAATGCTGACAGTTCTACTACAAAGTATACACAGCTCCCTTTACACCCTAGATGAGAAAGGCCTATAGCACCTAAGAGAGCAAACAAGAGCAAAAGCTACCCTAAGCCCTGGCATTAAAATTTCACTTGACAAATATGCATTGAGCATCTACTAGGTATCGAATAGAGTTTAAGTAGAAAGAAAACGCAGATAAATAAGATAGGCCCTGTCTGCGAGACTGCAGACTAAAAAGAAGGCAGTCAAGTACCCCTAGCGCTGATACAGGTTAGACTGTGATGAGGGATATGCAGAAGGGAAAGCAATTAATTCTACGTGGGGAGATTCTGGAAGGCTTTACCGAGGAAGTGCTATTTAGCTGAACCAAAAAGAACTTGTGAAAAAACCAACAGCAAGAAAAGGGTGGTTTCTAGGCAGAGGATACAAGCTAAGCGATACTCAGTAAAGGTGAAAGGCAGAGGCAGCTGGAGAGAGTGCTATGTTCTCACATGGAAGGATCGCGAGGACTGAGGCCGAAATGGTAGGTAAGGACAGACTGCAAATGGTCTGTGATAACTTGCTACGCATGCACTTGACCTTATTGTGTAGGCCATGGGAATATAAGCATTTCGTATTTTTATACTTTATATTTATTTTTTTAATTTTTATATTTCAACAGAACTTTATTCAAGTGATTCTTACAGGGAACTTGAATGTACATAACAAAGAGAAGTGATACTTTACTAGTAAAAACTTGCTTTTATAATCTCACTTTTATTACATTGCTTATTCTTAAATCCCATGAGAAAAATTATAATCATTTCCATATTAGTCAAGATTATTTTCAAGTATAAGTGACAGAAAACCGAATTCAAACTAACTTTTAAAAAAAGGTCAGGGGGGTGGAGATTTATTAACTCATTTAAATCTGCAAGTGGTTCTGGAATTCAGGAATCAGTTGATTGAAGGACTGAAAAAATATCATCAAAGCTTTCTGTCCATTTCTCAGCTCTGTTTCTCTCTACATTGGCTGCTCTATTCTCAAGATGGGCCTCCTCCCTGTGATGGTCCCCAGCAGCCCTGGGCTTATAACCAGTTTTACAAATTGCAGTCTCCTTCCTAAAAGAGCTCAACACAGTATGAGAGTTCAGACTCAGTGGTCTGACCAGGCTCACATGCCCATCCCCGGACCTATCACTGTTCTGGACAATGGTACAGTTTGAGTGGTCACGGTGGGTCCTGTGTACACCCAGAGTCTCCATGGACTGAGAATGAAATAGGATGGTGTCTCAAGAAAATCGAGGCGCTATTGTCAAAAGAAAAAGTTGAGATGTCGGGCAGGTGAATACAACAGTCTACTCTATTCTGCAAATATAGAGCAAAAATTTTATATTTGGGATAAAGAATGACAATTGCAGGCTTATATCAGTCTCAATATCCAGTTTGCTTCTGTATTTTATTTTATTGGCACAGTATTAAAAAATCTGGATTCACGGGGGTGAGCAGTTACAAATAGTAACTAATTTTTAAACAGTAGACTCGGAACACTGAGGATACTCTTCAATTAAATTTGTGCCAAAGTTTGAAAGTAGGCCGAAAGTTTGAGTAATAGGAAATTCTATTTCAAAGTTCAATTATATAAACCATAAAGAGGCTCCTCTGCTAATTTATATGTTCTCTGGGAAGATACTTTTCAAATATATCTGTAGTATATGATGAGAAGTTCAATGATATCATTTTTTTTTAAACTCAGACAGCTCAGTGACTATGGCTCCATGTTTGAATACCATAAAACAAATGTTGTTTTGCAATTTGAGTCACAATTTTAAGTTTCAACTTAATGCAGATATGTTATCTGCAAGTGTAAACCTGTGATATTGCAACCGCACATTGCCAAATTGAACTCATCCAGCTTATTAAAAAACATCAGCCAGTTGATGCAACTCTGGTTATATCAGAGTACTATTTTTGTTAAGTATCTTTTTGGAAAAAATAATTAGTGATTTCTTGTCTCAATTGAAATAGTCATAACGACACCTTGTTTTAAGACAGTGGATAAATGTCTCCAGGAAAAGGTAAATTCTGGAGCTCACGAACTATTAAAACATCTTCAACTTTGAAAAGTCTGAAGTTTAAAGATCATGCCCTATTAAACTGGCAATATAGAGAGTACTATTAATGACTGTTTTAAAAGATGCTGCTATCTCCTTAATAGCAAGTGTTTTTCTCTGCCACTTGCCAGTGTCTTTTCTAAAATCACATTTCAGCAATGAAGTTCCTCAGTACTTCGTATCACTGCAGCCATTCTACACTGTTTTATTTTTTCTTGGTATGGAGAACATGCTTTCCTTCCTAGACTCAAAATCCCATAAGGGCTGGGACTCATCATGTGTTTGCTCCCTGTACAGCTTAGTATAATGTATACCAAGAGCTTAGTGTAATATTTGATATGAGACAAGACTCAATAAATGTTTGGTGAATAAATATATTTTTTAAATGTGTTTTAATTACAACAGAATTAAAGGGGAATTTTTGCCTAGCCATTGTTTCCACGAAAATACATGAGATTAAAACGATTTATACCCCTTAGTGATGGCAAACAAAACAAAATTTACCTCCTTTAGAGAAATGCTCTCTAATTGAGATCCCTGTGTTTTGATGGGTGTTTTGGCTACATGCACGCTCATGCTGCTCACCTGTCATTCATTCATCAAACAATTAGTAAGTACTACTATGTGTTAATGCACTGTCCCAGTAGTTGAGGATATTTTTAAAAGGCATCGAACACAGGCCTTGAGCTCAAGGAGTCTAGTCAGGGAGAATCATAAAAACAAATCATCATAATGCCACCTGATATGTTCCAGAATAGAGATATGAATATTACATGGGCTCTTTTGCGTTGCCAGGAAGATGTGCTCTGTTGACTTGGGTTCACGTGGTTCACTGTAAGGATACCCTAGGAAGTGGGGAAGAGCAGGAAGCAGTTTTAGCAGCTGCCTGGCGGAGCTAGGAATGTCATTCAGGACATAAGATACCTCCAGCCACCTGTTTTTCTTGACATTGCTTCAGCAGAAGGCATCTGTGGCTCCCTCTCTAGTGCTCTGTCAGTATGGCGACTCAGCTACATTCTGCCTCTGCTTTCTCTGCTTGTGCTGCCAAATCCTCTCTGCATTTCTTTTTTCAGCTCCAATGTTCCGCCTTTTTTCCTGGCCATGTGGACAGGGCTGACTTCTCCCAAAGTGTCTGCTCATTTCTGCCCAACCTTTAGACTTAGATGCCCGACAGGTCTCAAATTCTGTGCAAGAGGCTTTGTTGATTGGCTAGTCATCATCTAGGACGCAGTGATCATGTTAGGTGAAGCTCTTGCATCAGCCCACCTCACTGGCTACTGAACATCCCATGTATGGCTGCTTTAGAGTCAGGCATCAATTTTCAGTTCAATCCACAATAGCCAGGAAAGCAGGACTCCAGTTTCCACCATGTGGACCCATGCACAGAGCACTGTCTGCAAGCCTGCCTC
>NW_006441953.1:9543785-9565246 GCF_000325575.1 Pteropus alecto | reverse complement strand
TGTGGTTCAGGCTGGTGATCACTTCAATTGACTTTTCTCCAGTACAGTGTCCCACTGTATTGTCTGGCATCTTGAGTGTGACTGTTTCAATTGTTCAGCTTTGCTATAAATAATGTCAGAATTATGACAGATTTTTTAAAAATACATTTTTAAAAGTTGTTTCAAATGAATAAAAATTTTAAAAGAACTTGAATATCCCTCTAAAAGAAAAATGGTTGAATAAATTATATTTATAAGAAGGAAAATTACAGAGCCTTCTGAAAGGATCATGGTTTGGAAAATATATCATGACAAGAGAAAATGCTCACCTGATATGATGTTAAATAAAAATCAGACATAAGTTATATGGTCTTCTTAGTGAACAAATTATATACTCACTTATGGAATTAAAAAGAGAATAAACTGCAAAGATAAGTTTAGAGGGACTCTGGACAGTAGAATCATACTTTTTTGTTGTTTTTTTTTTTGTATCTTGACCTTTCAAAGATTAAAAAAATGGTAAATTGTAAGATATATAAAGCAGTATAAGAGATCACCCTTTCTTGGTAGGCAAAACTCATAAATTGGTTTGACAAAATATACAAGATACTTTGGCTCCCAATTTCAGTAAAAAAAAAAAAAAGTGAGATTTTCTTTCTTATTTATGACCCATAACAGCAAAAAATAAAATAAAATAAAGATGACAATAAAATCAAAAGCATGAGAGAATAATGGGATGCATGGTGGCTGATCATGTGTCCAGTGCTATAGTAATCTTAGGAGGATGTCTGGGTTGTCAAAATATAGCTCCTGCTTGTCCCAATCATTTATGCATAGACCAAATGGATTGGGGTTCAGGGGATGCAAAATGGAAGACAGCCTGTAAACAACTAATATGCCCAAAAAGTACTAACAGGAGATAACAGGAAGGAGTGTGAAGGCCTAGAAGAGATGGCTAATTCTGCATCTGAGAGTTAGACAAGAATTTAGAAGGTTGAATTTAGAAACTTCAGCAATATTAATTAAATTGTCAAGGGAACTGGAAAAAGGACATATCTCTTCCATTCTGAATTCTAGACTAATTGAGAGATGAGATAGAAGAATAGGGCAGATGGGAGACCAAACTGTCACCTTTACATGATATAGCTGATACTGAAGAATAAGGCTTTATGGTGGCAGGTAAGTGGTTCCCATTTCTGAACCCAGAATTAGACAGATTTATTCATGCAGTCACAAGGATTGCATGACTATGGCAGAGTTTCTGATGGAGGGCAAGACTTCCATAAAACTTAGAACAGGAGAATCAGAGTGGAATACATATTCTAAGTAGGCAGGCTCACCACAAGAAGGAAAAAAAAGGAAGAAGTTAGAATACACACACTTGGTGTATTGAGTTGAATAGTGGCCCCCTCAAAAGATATGCCTACCCAGAATCTGTGACTGTGACCTAATTTGGAAAAAGAGCTTCTCTGCATATGTAATTAAGTTAAGGATCTTGACATGGGATTATCCTGGGTTAGTGCGGCCATAAATCAAATGGCAAGTGTTCTCAGAAGGAAAGGGCAGAAGACAGAGAGGAGAAGACCATGTGAAGATGGGGGCAGACTGAGAGATTGGAGCGATGCATCCACAAGCCAAGTAACGTCAAGGATTACAGGCAACCACCAGAAGCTAGGAGAGAGGCATGAGATAGATTCTTTCTCAGAGACTTCTAACCCTGTCCAAATCTTGATTTTAGATTTCTGGTCTCCAGAACTACAAAAGAATAACTTTCTATTGTTTTAGTGACTCAATTTGTGCTAATTTGGTATAGCAGCCCTAAGAGACAAATATACTCTGTTTCTTCTTCTAAACGTAGCCATCTGTGAATAGAGAGAGGAGGGAAAGGCCAGATTATTTCCCATGTGGAGCTTCCTTCATATAAAAGAAAATATGAATGGGGAAGACACATCTTCCCTTAAAATAATAATAAAAGTTGCTGACATTTTTTTGAGTGCTTGTCATTCCAATTATCGTCTTGAGCAGTTTCATAAAGAATACAGTAGGGGACTATGTATGGGAAGGGAATTCCAGGCCCAGGGGAAAGCTCTGTGGGGTTTTCCCAACTTACACACTTCCTCCTCTATTCCTATACAACTTTCACTCATTCCACAGACATTCGGTACAGGGCTGCTGTGTTTCACAACTTTGGGTTTTCAGGTTTCCCACATTCTCTAGTCACAAAAATAGAATACTTTTTTCATTGTAAAAATTTTATAAATATCATATAATGTTTTTGAAAAACATAGGCATATTAGTCAGGGTTCTCCAGAGAAATAGAACCAAAGGTTACTAATTTAAATGTTAATTGGATCCAAAAAATCACAAAAGCTAGATTGATGTTTGACCAAACGATTGGTACCATTGTCTAGTCAAACTGACATATAAAGTTAGCCCTCATGATGGGCTTTTTTTCTTCTTTTTTTATTTTTTCTTTTTTAGTTTATGATTTTAAATTTAATATATGGTGAAATATATATGATATAAAATTTACCATTTTAACCATTTTTAAGTGTATAACTCAGTGACATTAAGTACATTCATATTGTTGTGCAGTTTTTTTCATCTTGCAAAACTGAAATTCTACACCCATTAAACAAAAACTCCCAGTTTCCCCTCCCTCTAGCCCCTGGCAACTACCACATAATGTCCTACTTTCTGTCTACTTTCTACCTTTTATTTCTGTGAATTTGACTACTCTAAGTACTTCATTTGAGTGGAATCACACAGGATTTGTCCTTTTGTGACTAGCTTACTTCACTTCAAGGTGTCTTCAAAATTCATCCATGTTTTAGCATATATTGAAATTTCCTCCCTTTTTAAGACTGAATAATATTCCATTCATCTGTCGATGGACACCTGAATTGCTTCTTCCTTTTGGCTTTTGCGAATAATGCTGCCATGAACATGAGTGTACAAATATTTGTTCAAATCCCTGCGTTCAGTTCTTTGAGTTATATATCTAGAAGTGGAATTCTTGGATCATATGGTAGTTCTATCTAATTTTTTGAAGAACCATCATACTATTTTCCACAGTGGTTACATGGTTTTACTATGTTCTAGTTAGCATTTTAAAACTGGTACCAGAAGATAGGATTAATGGTTACCTAAAAAAACACATTATGTACATTAATATTCAGATCATAGCCGCATACCCAAAAGTGAACAAAAGTACTCAACAAGCAATCAAAATAAATTATGGATACCGTAGGTTGACTACCCAACTTCCCTTCCACCTTCCTTCTTTCCTAAGAGAATCTCAATTTAATTCAGAGACTCTCCTCTCCCCTACAGTATCATGTGCCTCAGGGGAACTGATCTCAGCTCTGGGAATAGATCTGATTGGTCTAAGAAAAATATTACCCTTGTCAGTAGCAGGCCATGCTTAAGCATGTGACTGCTGTTGGCCGATAAAATGAGAATAAAATCTGTAGTGGGACTCCTGAAAAATTCTTCCTCATTCTTAAGAAAGGACCATAGGAAGAGATCCTTTTTTCCTTTTCTTCTAGACAATATCATTTCCGCATGTAACTCTTGGAATTACTATAGCCAGGCTGCCACTAACCTAACATTAACCATGGAACTATAGAGCAAGGGAAAGAATCTAGGTCCTTGATGTTAATGTCACTGAATTAACTCAGTCTGAAGCCCATACTATAAACTTTGGTCTACTTGCTGACAGAATAAGTTGATAAAAAAATATTTGGCCTTCCATGAAAACATAACCTGCTTGTAAATATGTGCAAAATGAAAACATAGAAAAGGATAAAGAAGAACAAAATATAAATTGCTCACAATCCCACTGTATTAGTCAGAGTTCTTGGTTGTAAGCAACAGAAATCAACTCTGGTTCCCTTAAGCAGAAAATAAATATATTAGAAGAATTACCAGGGAGCTGACAAAACCAAAGGCAAGAGAACCAAGAGGCTTTCCACTGGAACCAGAGCCAAGCTTACGCCAGTGTACAGATACCACCACTGAAATCAGCAGCACCACAGCCACTGCCGCCATCATCACTGTTTCTGCTGTCATTAGCACTACCCCTACCATCTTTCCAAGTGTCATACCATTGCTGGGACTTGGGGAAATAAGTCAGGAGCCCAGGACACAAAATTCGAGGAGGCAGTTACTCTCAGAGTTGTACAAATGCAGATCAGCACTTACGTGACTCAGAATGAGTGCCTCCTTAAATTTTACACCCTAGCATCCTAGATGCCTCACCTTAGTCCAGGTCCTGTGTCACACACTCAAGTTTTGAAGTTTCAGGTAGAAGCCTCAGTGTCCAAGCCTACTTCATTTGACCATAACCTAGTTGCTATGGTGAGCAACAAAGGACCTCACCTTTCAGCATCCAAAGACAACTAGAGCAGGTACCCTACCAAAACCAAACATAATGAGGAAGTGCCCCTAAATAGGAACCACCTCAAAGATAATCAATTAACACAGTTTGAGGGACAGTTCCTTCAGATCTTTTTCCATGTATACATATTGGGGGGTGGGTACAAAAAATGATTTTTTGTTTCTTAGTGCAGTTTTTTGTTTGTTTGCTTCTAGAAAATATACATTATTTTAAGGTGAAATTTACCCCAAATTTCTTACTAACCAGTGTCATACTCTGATGTCTGAGCTATATCACCTCTGCAATATGTGACTCTAGAAAATAATTTATTTTAAGTTTATACTTTTATTACCAACATTTGCGCATTGACCAATTACCCACATTGTTAATTCTTTTCTAAAATCATGCAGTTTGCCTTTGAAAGTCCTGTCATAGATATTCAAGCTGTTGTAAGCAATAGGATTGACAACCAACCCTTCTACCCCACCCCTCCCAAGGATCAACAATACTATAAAAGAAACCCAGAGTGTGGAATTCACTAAAAGCACTGGCTGATTTAACATTAACAGTGAAACTTATAAAAGAGGAAAAGCTTTTGAAGTGTAAGCAGTTTAACGAGGAGAGAAAATAGATATTCAAACAAATCATAAATGGAAGGAAACTAGAACAATGCAATTTTCAAGCTTGCCTTTCAGGGTAACTTCTTCTTCTCAAAATTTAAAATGTATTTACTTTAAATTTATACAGTTGAATCTCTCTCAGGCATGGTCAGAAGTCACTGTTTTAAAAAATTTCACTTTCTTCCATGGTAAAAAGTTACTCAGGCCCCATCTACAGGTTTACTTGCAGTTTGACATTGTCTTCATAAAGCTGATTCAGTTGACAGTCACTACGATGATGGCCTTTTTACAAGACAGATTATTTATGGAGAATAGTTAACAAAGAGGCACATTTTACATGAGACTTTCTAGAAAAATAATACTTGTATTTGCTATATATGTCACTCCAGGTCAAATTTTAAAGACAGGAGAACTAATAGATGTTGTGAGACTAAATTAAATTAAGGACAAGTGTACTCTAAAAACAAAAGCTATAAAGTTTCCTAGCTAGCTAGTAACTATTTTTTTGTCCCTTTACTCTTTATTTGAAAGTTTAAGACTGTGAAACTCAGACCTTATTAGTGGTCTTTAAGATTTAAAGAAATATATTTTCTGTTACGTGGCTCAAGAAGCAACTATAAGTAGTCAGAGTAAGAATCACACAAGAATAACAGAAAAATTTTAAAATTATTTGTTCTAATTTACTTGAAATTCCTGACCCAAAGGCATCACCTCCTACCTGTTGAATTTATGTTCGTATAGATCTTTACCATCTGTTTTGTTGTTGTTCTTGTTGTTCTTGTTGTTGTTGCTGTTGCTAAAGAAATCACCACAAATGGTAAGAATATCCAGAAAGGTACACCCAAAGCTACTTTCTGGGTAGAACTATTTGCCCTACATTCGACATTCCTAAACTGCTGTATTTCTTGAGGGAAACGTATGCATAGCTCACCACCTCTAATTCCCGTCTTCCTACTTCAAAAGCTAGTAGCATGAAGTTGACGAGTAGAGCTTTTCAATCTCCATATTCAGTCACAGGCAGATGATCTAATGAGACCCAATGGGAAGACTGCAAAAGCTTCTGGGTAGATTTCCCTCATTTCTCAAAGAAGACACAAGACAGAGACATTCCATTTTTTCTCCTCTGGACTTTGTCATCTATAAATAAAGCCTGAAACTGTCATGGATATCTTGTTAAAATGTGAACAAAATGAAACATGCTGAGAATGACAGAGCAGAAGTTGAACAAGAGAAAACCTAGGACCATGATGGCATTGCCAAGAGTTGAAATAACCTTGTAATCACTTTTCCTGCAAATTTCTTATTTTGTTAATGTGTCTTTATTGTTTAAGCAACCTAGAGTTGAAGTTTTTGTTCATAAGCCAACACACCCTTACTCATTATGACAGATTGCAAGTACATTTTTCACCCTTCCCTATATCTACAGCCTATGCAATACAACTATGCTCTCTATCGAGAGGCAATTTCTCGACCCCTTTAATATGAGCTGACCTTATAACTTGCTTTGGGAAATAGAATGTGGCAGAAGCAATTGTGAAAAGTTCAGAGCCTAGGCCTCAAGAGGCTTTGTATAATTCCTTTTTTACTTGTGGAATCCTGCTGCCATCATATAAAGGAGCCCAGGCTAGTCCTATGGAGGAGGGGGGGCCCTCGGGGAGAGTGACTCAGTTTCCCCAATCACCTCTACTGAGCCATCACACCATCTAGCCCCAACTAACCCACCAGCCGATCACAGATTCATAAGTGAACTCAGCCAAGGTCAGCCAAGCCAGCCCAGAGCAGATCTTCTCAGCGATCCCAGCCCAAATTGCCAAACTACAGAATGAAGAATGAAATTAGTGATTGTTATTTTGAGCCACTATGATGTGGGATTATTTGTCATGTAATGAAAGCGGATATATAGGTAAAGGTAAAAATATAGATTGTTGCTAAGAACATGTGAGACTCTTGTATATTTGTGGGAATGAAATAATTGAAGGCAATGCTGGCATTCCACCACCATTTCCTATTATTAACCTGTTGTAAGGTCGTCCTTATAAAATGGAGAGGGCAGGAGATGGAAAGAAAGGATGGGTAGTATCAAACTGCATACAATCTGAAACTATTTATACTCGGCATCAGAAAGCCATCTTTGTATGTATTTACAAGCCCAATATTTCCTTCCTAATTAAAGTGTTCCTTAGGCTGGCATTGAAGGTAGATTGCTTTCTCCATGCACTCCTTAAACAAGTGCAGAAGCAGCCTACCTTCTGAGTGGTAAAGACAGCCAACCACAATCAAATAAATCATAAAATCTGAGAACAGAAACTGGCCTTAGAGGATACCTAGTTCAACTCCCTCACTCAATGCAGTCTTCTCTGTAACATTTAATTTCATTCAGCAATCATTTACTGGGCACCTCCTATGTACAAGTGTTCTTATTCCCAGTGTGTTTTCTTTATCTGTTTTCCTAACACACTGGGAATAAGATCCAAACTTCTTACCATAGCATCCAAACTCCAAGGGCTTGTAGGATCTGATCTGACCTCTACCATGTCTGATCTCATCTCCTGCTACTTTCCCACTTGCCTAGTATGCCTTAGCCACACTGACCCTTCTTCAACTTTCAAGGTCTTTCTCTCATTACGGCCTTTGTAGACTCTATTCCCCCTGCCCGAAATGAAGATCCACGGCTTGTCTTCTCATTTCATTTGAGCCTCTCCTCAAATGTCATCTTCCCAGGGATGACTTCCCTGACCATCTAAGAGAGCCTCACCTTCGTTCTCCATCTCTTTATCCTGTTTCATTTTCTCTCTATTAATTATCATCACCTTAAATTGTATTATATATTCACTTGTTTCTTATCTGTATGAGTATTAATTTCCTATTGCTGTTGTAACAAATTATCACCAATTTGGTGGCGTAAACAACACAAATTTCTTATGTTACAGTTCTGGAGGCCAGAAGTCTGAATTGGGTCTTACTGGGCTAAATCAAGATATCAATATGGCTGTGTTCTTTATGGTGCCTCTAAAAGAAAATTCATTTCTTTGCGTTTTCTATCCTGTAGAGGCCACCTGCATGTTCCCCCTTCCATCTTCACAGTCAACAACAGCAAGTCAAGTTCTTCTCAAGTGATATCACTTTCACACTCACTCTTATGCCTCCTCTTCTATCTTTTGAGGACCCTTATGATTACCTTGGGCAGACCTGGATAATCCAGGATACTTTCCTTATCTTAAAGTCAGCAGATTAGCAACTGTAATTCTACCCGCTACCTTAATTCCCCCTTGCCATATAGTCTAACATATTTACTGGTTCTAGGGATTAGAACGTGGACATCTTTGGGGTGGGGGAGGTGGGGGGGCATTATTCTGCCTACCACCCCAAATATAGATTGGAATGTAAGTTTCATGGCGGGGTGCCAGAACCGGTCTTCTTCTCCATTCTCCTACACTTGACACGTAGCAATATATATTGCTCCATTTGTGTGTCTTAAAAACGAAACCTTGAATGACACATACTGTTCTAAGAGCTTTACATGTATTACATCAACTTCATTATATAACTACTCTGTGAAATAAGAACAATTATTATTCCCATTTTACATCGAGAAAATGGAGACACAGAGAATTTAAGTAACTTGTCTAAGGTCACTTAATGTTGAAGCCAAGGGTACAAACCTAAAGTCTAAGGTTTTAACCACTGTGCTCTTAACCACTGTGCTGTAGCCCCTCATAAGAGAGTCATAGAAAAGTGAAGGTGGGGCCTACTTGGATAAACTTTGGCCTGACTGGCAAGCACACAGAGAATGCCATTCTCCTGACACGTGGTTATTTGGTGTCTATCTAGAGACTGTTAGTAAAGACAAACTCACTAAAACTCCTTTGAGAAGCAGTTTTATTTCGATCTTTCAACCAGGTCTGGTTGGGGTCCAACTAACCACAGCTACCCACACGTTCCTGAGGATACTTTCAAGCTAAATGCAAACCCTTTCGTTTTCCTTGAGTAGGCCTCCTGTGCAGAATCTCTTTCTGCTTTCCTACTCTGGTGAATTGGGTTGGCCTTGAAGAAACTCAGAGACCACCACCACATTTGCTTTAGGGCTAGATCAGAGCCAGGCTCAGCAGCCAACCTCTGTAGCTTCCCCCTGGATCTCGCCCTGTTCTCACTCAGAGACTAAAGACCCCACCACATAGACAAACACCCAAAACTCAGTACCCAGAATTCATCAGAAGAGGGAAAGTAAGCGAAGGTCTTTTATAACCATTTCCCTTCATTCCTCCCCCAAATTTCCATCTCCCAGGCCAAGGGAGCGGGTGGGTGAGACATTGTTCTAAGAGGACTCCATTGTGTGTTTGATGAATACCAGGGTCCCACCCTCAGGAGGCTGGGAAAGAGAATGAAGAGTGGGTGGCCAACAGACAGTACTTTTCTTTTTCTGGCAAATAATCCAAAAAATGGATAATTCCCAGAAACATAATCAAGTTAGCAATCCATGTATGATTTGGCAATGTGCTTTCTAGTCAAATAATGACTTAAATTACTTGTGGGATTTTTAAAGGAAATTTTACTTAATCATTTTAATAAGGATGTTCCTGGGAGACAAATTTTTCAAAGAATTTTGAGGCAAATAGGACTGAGGTCAAAGTATTATCTCTAGGTCTATGTCATAACAGCTGTTCAGAGTACATTATCCCCCTTTTAATGACCCAACTACTATATCCACGAATTCATATTCTCTCTCTCTCTCTCTCTCTCTCTCACACACACACACACACATACACACTCACTGCCCATCTCAACCATATACATACATCTATTTATATAGACACTTTCATAATTCCTGAGTATTTCCCAATCTCCAAGGAATTCTCCCAGCATTCCTCCTGAATGCTGTCCTGCTTTCCACTTATATAATTCCACTTGCATATTGGCAGCACTGGAATCACTGAATGCTACGGTGTAGACGGTTGATATCAGTCCCTACACATAAGGTGGTACCCTGGCTGCTATTGATGTGACTTAGGGCAAATTATTTAACCTCTCTGAGCTGCTGTTTCTGTATATAAAACTGGCATAGTAATAGTACCTAACACATGCTGAATACTGAGCATCAACTATGTACCTGGCATTGTTCTAGGCACTGAGGATATAGCAATAAAAAAACAATGATATCCCTGCTCTCAGGAAGCTTACATTCTCATGGGGAGGATGTGAATCTCAGGCAAACAAATAAGATGATTCTAAATAAGTGCTATTAAAAGTAAAAGGAACTCTCATACACTGCTGGTGGGACTGCAAATTGGTACACCCACTATGGAAAACAGTATGGAGGTTCCTCAAAAAACTAAAAATTGATCTACCATATGATCCAGCAATCCTTCTACTGGGTATTTACTCCAAAGACTTGAAAGTCCATATCCGAAAAGATCTTTGCTCACCAACGTTTATAGCAGCATTATTTACAGTGGCCAGGACATGGAAGCAACTGAAGCGTCCTATGATAGAGGATTGGTTAAAGAAGCTGTGGTACATATATACAATGGAGTATTACTCAGCCATAAGAAGAGATGAAATAGTGCCATTTGCAACAACATGGATGGACCTCAAGATAATCATGCTAAGTGAAATAAGCCAGAAAGAAAATTAGTGGTTACCAGATGGTAGGGGGTGGGGAGAGAGGGGAGGTAGATGGGGTTAAAGGGGTCAAATATGTGGTGACAGAAAGAAATCTAACTATGGGAGGCAAACATACAATGTAAATATATATGCCTTACCATTAAAACGTACAGCTGAAACATCGGATTTCGTTAACCAATGTCACCACAAAACATTTAATTAATTAATTTTTTTAAAAAAGTAAAACACAGTAATACAATAGAAATTTAAGGGGAATATGTGATAGCCAGCCTCAATGATAGCTGCTGCCGATCCTTGCCTCCTGGTATTCCTGCCCTTGTTTAGTTCTCACCACGCTGAATAGAGCTGACCAACGTAACCAGTAGAATATTGTAGAAATGATGGTGTGTGACTTCCAAGGATAGGTCATAAAAGACACTGAAGCTTCCATTTTGCTCTCTCTTGGATCACCTTATGTGGGGGAATTCAGCTGTCTCACGGACAGTCCCATGGCAAGGTGGTAATGAAAGTAGTCTCTTGTCAATAGCCAGCACCAACCTTGACAATAGCCAATGCTGGCTTGCCATGTTGAAGGTGATGCCGGCAGTTCCAGCATATTCACAAAAACCCCAAGCTATCGACAGTCAGCCAAGCTGCTCTGAAATTCATGACCCACAGAAACTATGAGACTATAAATTTTTATTGTTGTTTTAAGCTACTAAGATTTGAAGTAATTTGTTACACAGCCATAGATAGCTGATACAGAGAGCTGTAGAAAGGATGATCAAGAAAGGCTGCAGTGAGTTTCATTGTGTTTGGGTAATTGTGAAGATTAATAAAGTGTACAAAGTGCTTGGCATAGGGTCAGGCTCTTAGTGCATGCTTGGTAAACATTAGCTATGGTTGTTTTTATCGTTTATGATGAAATTAGACTTTATCCAACACCCTCATATTACATATGAGTGCCTTGGATCTAGAGAATTTCCCACATTTGCCCATATCACACAAAGCAAGGGTCAGCCAACCTAAGTCTAAGAGCCAGATCTCGTAGCTGCTACTAGAATTTGAGCCAGACCTTTCTTCACTCTGTCTCTTCCCCGCTTGCTTGCACAAAATATACTAGAAGGAGGATGTGACAAGTCTACTCACAGATTAAGGCTCTACTGAATTTGCTTTACCACCTTTTGTAGACAGAGCAGGAGACAGAGAGAAAGTGGGTATGATCTGTGCAGAAGAATTATTCCATGGCTTTCCCATGAGAATCCCTTCAGAAAGCAATGGCCATGGCCAGATGAGCATTTCTGAATTTATGTGAAATGCTCTCTTCTTGGCTAATTGCTGCTGGGAACCCAACAGCTGTTTTTAATATTTTGACGTTAATCACCTGAAAGACCATGGGGAGGAAGAAATAAAGGGAGATTGTGTGCAAAGCCCATAAGCCTTTCTGTGCCTCGGCCTCCAAGATCTTCTTAGAACAGGCGGCTCCCATATGCTGCTGTTCTCATCTTTCTGCGGGGTCAAGGATGCGGCCCGCTTTCCTCTCTTGGTGGCCACCACATCCATTCTCTCATCCATTCTTTGAACATCCGTTCTGTCTTCCCTTCCACCCCCATGGCCAGCTGTGGAGTAGCACACGTCCCCTATACCTCCCTCTTCCTTGTTTCCTTCAAAGATAAGCTCACAGGCTCTGCTTGTTATAAAGAATTCACCGCTAGTCACTATAGAGAAATAGATAACAGGCAAAGAAAATAACCAAAGTCAAGAAAATAACAAAGACTGCAGATGTGACCATGTCACTCTCTTACTTAAAACTTCTGGGTCAGTTCACATAACCTACAGAACAAATCCCATGCTCTTTAGGAGGCACACAAAATTCTCCAAGCCCTTGCCTGGGTTCAAATCCTTACTCTGCATTTGCCAGCTACGTGCTCTTGAACAAGTTGCTGCTCTCTTGGTGCCTCATTCTCTTCTAATGTAAAAAGAGGATAATAACATAGGGTTGTAGTGGGAATGGAATGAGTTAATACATATAAAGCCTTAGATCAATATCTGGCACAGAGTAACTATTCAATAAATGTTCTCCTATTAGTATTATCATTATTTTATTATTACTATTGTTATTATTATTATTATTATTATTATTAACACGTCTACAACATTATCCATTACTCCCTGCCTTATACTTGCTTGAAGATCCCTCACACACTTAATCATCTCCATGCTATTTTGCTCTATTGGCCTGTACCTAGACAGCTTTAACCTTTCTTCCAGTCTGGTCTTTAAAAAAGATTCTACTCAAGCCAACCTCCTTTGGGAAGCATTCCATGACCATCCTCTCATCATCACAGGCTGGCTCAGGTCCCTTCTTCTGTGTTCCTATAACATCCATCTTTAAGAATATGTGTGTCTGTTTCATTTATCTATAGCTGTGTAACAACCTGTCCCCAAACTTAATGGGTTAAAATAGCTATTTTATCTGCTCACAATTCTATGGGTCAAGAATTTGGGCAAGGCTTGACTGGTGGTTTTCCTGCTCCATGGGGCTTTAGCTGAGGTTACTCGCTCACTGGGCTGAGTAGAAGGCCCATGGAGGTTGCACTCACATGAACTGCTTCTGTGCTGCTCTCACACTCTCATTCCAGGCCACTCGCTTGGGCTTCCTCACAGCATGGTGCTCTTAGGGAGGTCTGGTTCCTTACATGGTGGCTGGCTTCCAGGAAGAAGTACTCTAAGAGTGGCAAAAGCCAGAGCTGCAGATCCTTTAAGGCCCAGCCTTGGAGATTATGCAACACTGTTCCCATCACAGCCCACTGGTCAAAGCTAGTGACAGGACCAGCCCAAATTTGAGCGCAGGAGTGAGGATAACGTAGCCAGCTTGAAGTCACCACCACAGGTCCCTTTTCCAATAAGATTCTGACCTCCTAGAAGGCAAAAAGAAAATTCTATTGGTCGTGGCATCCCCAGCACCTACCTAGGAAGAGTGCCTGGAATAGAGTAGGTGCTTAACCAGCTACTGTGAACTGAACCCCCACACAAACACAGGAAAGCTTGAGAGGAGGACGAGCCAGCCTGACAAAACCCTGAAGGCAGCTCCTCCGAAAGCTGCCAAAGCCGCCTACCCACAACCTCTGCTTTTTGTCAAATTCATCTTTAGTTTGTTCCTGGCACAACAAGGTATGCAAGCAATGCCAAAGTCACTAATCAAGTACCAGTGCCTCTAACCAGCTTTAACATGGACAAAGGGCAGAAGTGAAAGAAATTAGTGTAGTTGGAATGTTCCTTATGCCTATCTAAAGGACAGATAAAATAGGAAATGTGTCTGTGTAAGCATTTCCAAACCTAGTACTGTGGGGATCCAGAGCATCCCCACCCAAGAGGACTCTCAAACCTCCTTATTTGGGAAAAACTCTCTCTCCCCCAAACCTCATGCAAACAGCAGTAAAAGCCAGTGGCTAGACTATGAGGCTCACTCCTGAATTCCCTAGAAAAAGCCCTGTTGTTTTTGCCCAGGGCTCATGGCAGCAGCCTGAGATTACTGCAAGAATGCCAACCTCCCAAGATCAGGCGCCAGGGGCAGAGCCACAGAGAGGTAAGGGCATGGGGGTGAGTCAGTTCAGACCACCAGCAATTGTCTGTGGAGAGAATGTCCAGGTCTTGTCTGTAGCCAGACTGGCACAGGCACTTTATTTTTAATGAGCAAACCTTTAGGAGGAAAACAAATACAACTTTAAAATATCTGAGTGGGCAGGTTTGCTTCTTTATTCATTTTAGTAGCCCGTATTCTCACCAATGGGATGGATCAGGTCCACCCCCAACTTGGAGGTACCCAGGAGGTACCTATAGACGGAGCCCACCTGGCACACAACAGAAGTAGGAAAGCAGCGCTCCTTCCCTCACTGTAGCTGAGGACAACTTGGCAGATGCCAGCCCTCCTGAAGAGAATCACTTATACAATTTAGGAGTGTTTTGGATACATAGAATAATGACCCATTTAGCAACTCTCTGGAATCCTTGAGAGTGAAAACTATTGCCTAAGTCACCATCTTGTCTTCTTATGAGGTAACCAAGGGTACAGAAGACACTGCAGGGTCAGGGAAAATACAAGCCCCTTTCCTTCCCATTGTAAGCTGGGTAGAATTCTGGCAGCTGTAACATGTGGGAAGGCAGGAGGGAAAGGGGCCACATTCTATATTCCCCAGGTTACCATTTTTTCCCCTCAATGTTCTTAATCCCCCCTCAGAAACTAAGTTACGAAGTAAGAGGCTCATCTCAAACATCAATGTTTCCAACCGACAGATACCTAGTGAGAATCTACAACATACCAGGCTTCATTCCAGGCAAAGAACTTCAGAGGCCAGGTGTCTGCTAGACTGAAATTTTCCAATGAGCAAATGCAAAGTCAACTTCATTTTTTTATTTTTATTTTTATTATTATTATTTTTAACGCCCACAGTACCTGGTGTTCCTAGGTAGTCTCCCACCCAAGTACTAACCAGGCCCGACCCTGCTTAGCTTCTGAGATCAGATGAGATTGGGCATGTTCAAGGTGCCATGACTGTAGACAACAAAGGCAATTTTAGATCACGATAAATGAAAAAAATAAAATAGAATAGTGGGAAGTATGATAGAGAATGGTTTCTTTAGGTAGAATACACCTCTCTGGAAAGGTGACATTTGGAGCTGGGCTCTCAGTGATAACACAAAGCCATGGTCTGGGGGAGAAGAGCCTTTGGCAGAGAAAACAGCAAGGGCAGCCTTGAAACAGAAATGAGCTTGGTGTCTTTGAGGAGCAGAATGAAGGCCAATGTGAAAACAGTAAACACAATGTGAGATAAAGTGGATGAGCTAGACAAAGCCTACACCATGCAGGGCCTTGCATATCATAATAAAGCACAGGATTTTATTTTACTCCATATTTTGCCTAAGTATCACTGTTCCTGGTTCTTTAGCACTATAATGATTCATTTATCAGGGACAAAAATGTTCTAAAACAGGGGTCCTCAAAATGTTGTTCCCAGACCAACCATATTGGCATCCCCTTGGGAACCTGTTAAAAATGCATTGTCTCAGGCCTCACCACAAAGTTGCTGAATCAAAAACTCTGGAGGTGAGATCCAGCAATCTGTGTTTAGCAAGCCCTCCGGATGAGTCTGATGCACAATAGTTTGAGAACCACTGCTCCAAAGAAAAGGGATTTCCTAGATTGCCGAAATTTCTTTAGGAATAAACACATTGTTAAAGAAGACAAAGAAATATGGATTACATATTTTAGTGAGATTCTTATCTTTTTTAAAATGGAAATAAAAACAGTCCATAGATTCCAACTGACTTTTTCTGGACAATTCATGATCCTCAATATGTGGGCTATGACACAATGATGTTCTTAGAGTCTAGGAAAGTGGATGAAGCTCCTTGCCTCTACACTTAGTGGCTGGCCCAAGGTGGCTTTTCTTTGCGAGATTTTGTGCTTGCTTTTCATAGCTGCTCTATTGCACCCTTTGTTCTTAAGAATTCACTTTACCTAATAATAAAAGTAATATAAAAATTAAAATGGTGATTAAGAACTTACTAGATACCATTTACTATGCTTCAACAGCACTGTTAGTAGGTATTATTACCATTCTGAAAAAAAGAAAACAGGCTGTAAAAGGTGAAGTGATATGTCCGAGAACACAAGGCTAATAAAGGGCAATTCTGGTATTCAAACCCAAGTGTAGTCATTATTTATTGCTAAGTAACGAATAACTCCAAACTAAACAGCTTAAAACAACAAACATTTATAACCTCATGTTTTCTTCAGATAAGGCAACCAGAGGTATAAAAGATACCACAGAGAGCAGGAAAGAGTATGAAGCCCTTTCCTTCACACTGCAAATATCTGAATACATACATACACACACACATACACACAAAGGAAGGACACAAGACCATATGAATGAAAACCAAGAAAACACAGCCAAAGAATACAGAGGCTCGGATATTAGTTTTTAGATACCGACTTAAAGAAAACAACTTTACTTAATTTCTTGAAAGAGATGAAAGTCAACCTTGAAAAATTTGACAGAGAACTGAAAACTGTTTTTTAAAAAGAGCCAATGAAAATACTAGAAGAAAAATAATAATAACCAATTAAGACACAATATGACATATGTTAAATACACAGATGAATGGATTTAATAGTCAACTGCACATAACTGAAGAGGGAATTTGTCATGTAGAAGAAAATATCCAGAGTGAAGCATGGAGACAAAAAGTAAAGGGAAAATTAAAATAGAGTACAAGAGAAATAGAAAAGCACTTTCTTAATGAAGTTTTTAAAATCTAAATATCACAAACCAATACTTTTTCAAAATGCAATTTAAATAAATTAGAACAAGGAAATAATAAAAAGACATACCAAATATGAACCCAAATTTTTAAGAGATTCATAAAACATAAAATTATTCTGCCAATTGCTAAGAGGCTTTGAAATGCTTACTCTCTGTGCTTATCTTTTTTCAGACTGTGGCACTTACACGAAAGACACATAAAAAGATTTAATATGTGCTTAATTGTAGTCCCAGAAGGTGAAGAGAGAGATAATAGAACAAAAATGCAAGTTGAAGAGTTAACTGCTGAGACTTTTCCAAAAATAATTAAATACATCAATTGACAGATTTAAGAAACCTAAAATTGGTTAAATGAAAGAAAACTTAAGCGCTTTCTATTAAATCTGTTAAAGACCATAAACAAAGAAAATATCTTAAAAGCAGCCGAAGGAAAATTTATGAATTGCCATCAAAGGACCAATCACTAGACTAACAGCTAATTTCTTAACAGCAACATTGGAAGCCAAAAGACGATGAAATAATAACTTCAAAATGCTGAAAGAAAATAACTGCCAACTCTGAAGTCTATTCCTAAGATATATATGACATGTTCAGACAAACCGAAACAGGCAGAATTCATCCTTAACAGATCTGAACTAATATATTACAGCCTTCAGGCAAAAGGATAGGATACCAGGTAGAAGGCCAGAAATGCAAGAAAGAATGATAGGTATAAATGAATATTAATATATAAAACTATATACAACAATAAAAATAATGTCCTGTGGAGAATTATACAAAAAATTATAATACACTGTGAGATAATTAAGTCAGGAGCAAAACAGAGTTATAGCGTTTTAAGGTCATGCATTGTCCAGGATGAAGGGAAAAACCCAACTAATATTGTAATTTTTGTAAGTCAAGTATTTATGTTGCAATATCTAGTATAACCACTACAAGAACTTATAGGACTGGAATAAATTTTAAAAATCTTCAATCAATGCAAATGAAGCAAGAAATGGAAGAAATGAAATATAAAGCAAGCAGCACAAACTGAAAAGCTGAGAAAGATGGCAGATTTAAACCTAATATCAGATATTAGGTTACATGTGAATATTTAAATTCCCTGATTAAAAATACAAAGATTGTCAGACTGAATTACATTAAGTTGCATGTACTATTTACAAAAGACAAATCTAAAACACAAGAATTGCCAAAGATATGACGATATCAGTATCACCCATACTTTGCCACTACCTCTTCTTCTCAACCTGCAGGGAGAAGCCTTGAGCTTCAGGATACATTCTTTGGCTTCTCTTACTTCATCCAAAATATTCCATCAGTTAACTGATAGCAACCTGAATGTGTTGCTTCTGTCTCCTTCTCCAGATCTGGATGAAATTAGATTCTTGACAGTGACCGTGACAAAATGATGTTGCTCTCTTCAAGCTCTGCCTCTGCTTCCATTCATTGCCTGTGGACCAATAACTGGGGTTAGGTCTCAAGGTAGCCCAAGTGGAGAAATACAGTGCCTGATCTAGAAGAAAACATGTTATCCTCAGAAAGAACTGCAGGACGTGGCTAAGATGTATCAGCATGAGCAAGGAAGACACAACTGAGAGTGACTTAAGGGATGATAAACTAGAGCAGGAAGAGAGAAGCAGAATACAAAGGTGAGGGAGGGGTTATCGGTTTGGGAAACCCCCATAGAGTTAGTATTTGTGTTTCTAAATGGTTCCTTGAAGCTTGGACATAATGGTGCCTTACAATAAATTATTGGGAGAGGCTGCAATACGATGGCAGAAAATTGGGAAAGGGGTCAGATGCTCATGGAGACAGAAATGTTAGAACAAATTTATCATGTGACACATGCTTCCTAGGAGGATTCAGAGGACATTCCTTCATTAGGCAATAAGGAATATGTCAGCGAGGAGGAACAACATCTTTGAGAAACTTAGTGATGACCGTCTACTGTCAGCCAGGGTGGGAGGAGGTAACTCTGCCATACCACAGGGCTCCCTAGTCTCAGTGGGAATGAGAATGAGATTCCAGAATAGCAAAGGCCAGCTGTCGATGCTTAACCATCAAAGTGAAAATGGATGTAAACCACAACAGGCAAGAAGGCTAGAGGGGAAACCAGAGGGCCTCCATCCACAGAGGTTTTGATGATGGCTAGCAAACCATAGTGGTCCTAGGAGTAAGATAGACGAGTAGTCAGAAAAGGGTATTACGTGACTTGTATAACAAAAATGAAAAATCAAGAGTCATCAAGAAGAAGGTCAATGTGCCCACAATTTCCAGATCTGAGCCAGTTCTCAAACCCAAGCCTGGGTCCCCTTGACAAAGGATCCTGCAATCTCTCCCACATTAGTGAGGTTTTTAGGGTGTTCAATGATCTAAGGTATGTCAGAACTGTAAAGAACAAGATATTGCACCTTGGGCTTAGTATTGCCAAGAAAAAAATCCAACACTTGTTAAGCCCCATTGGGTTTTGAAGAAATATAACCTATGATAGGGAATACTGCTCAAACCTCTGTATTGGGCAATTTAAGACATTCATAGTTTTGGTTGGGACCCAGAGCAAGAGACGGCTCTGTAGTGGACCCAGGCTGCCATGCAAGGTGCCTTGGCTCCTACAAACTGGCAGATCCAATGATGCTAGAGGTATCTGTGACAGATGAGGATGCTGTGTAGAGTCTGCCAAGCCCCAGTAGGAGAGTCATAGGATAATCTCCAAAGGTTCTTCTGAGCTGCCTTGTTCAAAGAGAATGAATGCCTGTTTGAAAAGCGACTTCTGGTATGCTGTTGAGCTACATTAGATATTGACTTTTCTCCCTACCACAACTGTCTCAAATTATCTTTTTCCTTTTCTTTATAATAAAATTTCCGGAAAGAATGGTCTACATTTTCATTATATCTACTTATTTTTTTCCATTCTGTTTTAAAACTACTTCAGTCAGGCTTTCATCCCCACAATTCCACTAGAACTGTTTTTGTGGAACTCACCAATGACCTCCACGCCCAAAATCCAATGGCTAATTTTAAATCTTCTTCATATTTGGTTCATCAGCAGCATTTGACCCGAATGGACAGTCCTTTCTTGAAACGGCTTCTCCCCTTGTTCCCTGAGCCTTCCCTCTCTCTTCCTGTCTCACTGGCTCCTCTTCATCACCTTGGCTGGTTCTTCTCATATCCCTTAACCACTAATGCTGGAGTCTCCAAGACTTAGTTCCAGATTGCTTTTCCTCTCCACCTCTATCCTCTCTTCTTAACTGACTTCATCTCATTTACAGCTTTAATTTTTTATGTGCTTCCCACTCCAAAATTTACACCTATAGCCCCATCTTCTCCCCTGAACTTCGTGATTCCAATAGGCTGCGGACCTCTCTACTATCTCAAACTTAACCATTCCAAAGCCAAATTCTGGATCCCCTGTCTCCACACCTGCTCCTCCACCAGCCTGCTCCATCCTAGTAAATAACAGCTCTATTCGTCTGGCTGCTCAGACCAAAGATTTTGACTCATCTTCGCTTCTTTTTTTCTAAGCTCACATCTCATTCATCAGAAGATCTTGCCAGCTATCCCTTCAAAGTACTTAGAATCTGGTAAATCCTTAGTTCAACCCACTATCATCTCTTGGTTAGATCACTGTATCCTGTTTCCATGCGTCTACCTTGTCCTCTTCTATTGATTTTCAAAACAGCAGCCAGAATGATCTTGTCTCTTGCTGAAAACCTTCCACAAGCTTCCCATTAAAATTTAAAGTTCTTGCAGTGACCCACAATGGCCCACAAGGTCTGCGCAGCCTGTGCCTCTGACTCCCCTCTGATCTCATCTCCCACCCCTTTCCCTGTGCTCTCTCTGGAACATTCCTTTTGTCTCAGACATGGTCTCTTCAGTTAGCCTTAGGGCTCACGCCCTCACTTCTGCTCCAAACTTCACCTCCCTAGCAATACTGCCCCCTCTCTCTCACTTATACCCCTCTTTATTTTTCTCCATTGCATGTCTCGTCACTTGATACATTATATAATATATTAATTTTATTGTCTGCTCCGTCCCAGTAGATTGTAAATTCTGAGAGAGCAAGGGCTTGTTTAATTTCTGTATCCCCACCCTTTATGACAGTGGCTGGAATAATTAAATGCTCGATAGATGCTTTATCAAGTCCTTTGCTAAACCTAAAGTATAAGAGGTGAAGTATACATCAAAAGTGATTCAGACCTTTAGAAGCTCCCAGCTTGCTACACTTCCCCATAGCACAGGGTAAGTACCTTTGTAGGCTACAAGAAATAGTTATAATTAGAGGAATGTAATCAAGCATACCAAAAAAAACTCACTTTACTGCTTTTGCTGCCTCTGAACTTAGGATATTATCTGATTTCAGAGATTTAACATAGATCCATTGCTATAGCAAATTCAACTATTAACACCCAAATCCACATATATTTTCTGTTCTCTGTGAAATAGGAGAGTTCCGTGTGGCCAGGTCTGATTTTATAGATAGACAGCAAGAGTCTCCAGATGATGAGTTACACATCCAACCCTTTCCCGCCAACTCCCTCAAATGTCTCCTAC
>NW_006441953.1:9519010-9543754 GCF_000325575.1 Pteropus alecto | reverse complement strand
TTTAGAATCCACTGACCTCTGAAAAAAGTAAGTCACGCCCCAAGGACAGCTGCAAACAAAAGCGTTCCTAAGCCAGATTCCTTGTTGACACTGGTCTCTGGTTACACCCCAAGCATAAAAAGGAGGAAATTCAGTCTTCAAAGCCAATGCTTCCCCACTTTTGTCTGAACCCAGCAGAATCCCTTCCCCCACTCCATCCTCCATACAAGGCTTGCACTGTGAGGTCAAAAACACAAATGCTGCTGCTGGGGGAGGCATTTTCAGGTTACACACTATATATAGCTAAAGTAACTTACAGATTTGGTCTCATATTACTCACCTTGGGGAGGGTTTAAAGCCTTAAACAATTTTCTCTCTAGCATGCCTGGTTGTGAATCCCCTTTCCAGTCCAAAATCCTTTCTTGGCCCAGACCCCAGGAGTCACCTTTCAGAAGAATTTGGCCACTCCCAGCTCACCCTCTTTCAGCCTCTTCACAAAAGCAGAGACTTTTCCCAAGGGTTCAATTCTGCCCCCAAAGAGGCAAGGTTACATGGCTGACATCTCATGAGCAATTACCTTGTCCCTGGAATTCCAAAGGCCTTTCCTTGGACCTTTTGCCGTTTCCTGGAGTGTGAGTCTCCTATTTTTCCAGGCCAGGACGCAAATGCCAGACCCGAATGAAGTGCCTCCCCACGGCACACCAACAACAGATTTCACATCAACAACAGATTTCACTCATCCACCCTGATGCATGTTCTCTTGGCCTCACCATCCTTCTTAACACAGCGTCACACGTAGCCCTGGACCTGGGGTAAGATGCAGGAGCACTTGTCATTCTCACCCTGAGCTGTTCCATTCACCTACGCGAACCAACTGCGTTATTTTTACAGAGAGGACTGAAGTCCAGAGAGTGGAGGCCGTGTACTAAAGGTCAAAGTACCTGTTAGGGTCGGAGAGGGCAGGGATCCCTAACTTACAGACCCACCAGGCTTCTCCATAGGCACCGACCTCCACACCTTCATTCCTCAGAGTTTTTCTCCTCTGGTTTCTCTCTTGATTGTCTTACCTTTAGAATCTTTCATAGGGAGGTATTTTTTTTTTCCCCAAGGTTTCCATCTGGACCCAACCCATAGGCACATCTCAGTAACTTCCTCCTTGTTCCACTTAAAAAGTTCACTGCTCTGTTCCCTCAGTCTAACTTCTGGGGTCACACCCCTCTACTGCCCCCCATCTTGTCTTCATTATGTTGTAAGGAACTTTAGAGTTCCTAAAGTATAGTTATGTATAGCACCCCACTGATGATCATAAAAAATCTTGTGAAGTTGTCAGGGAAGGTAGTACTTTTTCTACATTTTCACAAATGCAGAGGTTGAGAGGCCAAGTGAGGGGCTTGGCCACACTACCCAGTGGATAAGTCACATAGCCCAGGGGTAGGATCTTCAATCCTTACCTCTGTTTTAAGTATTTTTTGTTCTCAATGTCCTCTCCCTCCATAGAGTGGTCCCCAGGATGCCAATCATTGCTCTCGTCTATCTTTTCCCCCTATACATTCATTCCCTTGGCCTGAAGTCATCTGTCAACTTCTAAGTTTATATATATATTTCTATTTTTTTTCCCAGACATTTCCATACTTGGATAACATCTTAGGAGCCCTATGCCTCCTTGAGCACGCCTACCTTACTTACTATAGCATGCTGTGAGAGCTTAAGGGCTAAGAATATGAAATCAGACCTGTATCTATATCCTGGCTCTGCCTCTTACCTACAGTATGACCTTAGACGAGTCATTTAACCTCTGAGAGCTTAAGACTCTTCTTCATTTGTAAATTGAAAGTATGACTATCTCACAGGGCCATTGTGAGGATTAAATAAGGGTATGGTGGCACAGAGTAAGTGTCCCATTAAAAAGTAACTATCATCTTTATCATTATCATCAATGACATCATTGATATCTCTTACCTGGGATGGTAATGCTCTCCTAACCACATCCTGCCCCCAAGCATACCCCTTCCCACTGTTTGGGCCATCTATAAGTTATCTTTCACATATACACAGGCCTAGAAGAAAAATTAAGGAAAAATTATGAAAAATGTTGCTTCTATACAAATATAAGCAAAAGAATTTAAAACACACACACACACACTGAAATTCCACCTACACACTCCCACCCTTCATCCCCCAAATAAAACCCAGTTGCATATTCTGATCATACCTATCATTAAGAAATTGATCACTTCCCAGATAAAAGTCCAATGATCGTCTATAATGCCTTCAGGAAGCAGACTGGGCTCTAACCATATCAAGTCACTTGATATTTTCCGAACACAGCAGATCCTTTCTGCAAAGAGGTTAAAACTCTGGGGTTCAAATCCTGGCTCTATCACTCTATCTGTACGACTGTGGGCAAGTAGCATAATCTTACTCTGCCTCAATATTTTCACAATTAAAAAGGGGAGAATATCTGCCCCAAAGGTTTTATATGAGAATTAAATGAGGTAATCCACGTAAAATAGTTAACAGGTGGCTGCACATAATAAACTCTCAACAAATACTACACATTTATTATTATTAGTGCTCATATGCTTTTCCCTTTGCCTGAGCTAGTTCCACAGGATCTCACCACCACTCCCTTCTTGCTTCCTGTCTGTCTAGTCATCAGCAAGATACCTCTTGGATTGATGCTTCTAAATTCCCTTCATGGCAGGTACATACCCTTTCTTTAGCCCTTTCTGCTCTGAGCTATCTGTGCTTGTTTGCCTAGAGGCCCCCTTTACGATATCAGGAGCATCTTGAAGATGATAAGCCTCCTGCCCACTGCAAGAAAGAAGAGAGGAAGAGAAAAGATGGAAAGAAATGATGCCCAAGCTGTAAACTCTATAATCTTAACCCTTAACCTAAACAAAAACTTAATGTTAAAAAGCATTATACTGACTCATAGGTTCTCAGTACTATCCTCCCAAGAATTGTTTCCACATATTTAAGAAACTTCATTTACATCACTTCACATCTGCCTCCAACTCCACCCCTCAATCCAGAATCCACTTAAGGAAAGGTGTTGTTTCAGCTGTACCCTTTCCTGACATTCTCTTTTGGAATTTTTTTTTTTTAAAGATATTAAATTGTTAACTACTATGAATTTGTTTATCTTATCTAGTCTTCTTTATCTAAAGATCCTGGTCTGTTGGCAAGCCACTTTGCTTTGGAAGAGCATACTGTGCAGGAGGAGGAACCACAGAAGCCAATGCTGAGAGAGCCACATATGCATAAGCCTGCGTCTAGCGACTGTAAGACTTATGACACACACACTCACACACACAAATTCTTGGCCCCAAGACCAGGGCATTTTATTTGCCATTATATATGTTCTTTCCAGGAATTAAATGCCTCATGGCAAATGAGAAAGAAGTAGTTTTCCCACATCACCACCTCCTCCTACCAGCTCCACCAAATTCATACTTTCTACACATCTATTAAAAATAAGAGCTACATAAACAACTTAAAGTAAATGAGAAAAACTCAGTGTCTCCTAAAATTGACACTTCTGCATTTTGCAAAAGAATATATACATCTCATATCCTCTTTTGTTTGTCAAGACACACACGGAAAAAAAAAATGGGGGGGAAATCTAGATTCTGTTTGTTTTAATCTGGAATGCAAATGACAGGCGCCAGCCCTCCCACCTCACAATGAGTGCCTTGGAGAAATGGTGATGTGCCAGCAGTGGGGGCAGAGCTGTTTTTAAAGAACCAAAACAAAATTGCAGGAACTGGAAGGCCCAAATGTTTGTAATGTCTAAACTGGCTAAGAAACTGTGGCGTGAAAGCCCATACTTACAGAGACCTGAGTGGCC
Source organism: Pteropus alecto (assembly GCF_000325575.1). NCBI lineage: Eukaryota > Metazoa > Chordata > Mammalia > Chiroptera > Pteropodidae > Pteropus > Pteropus alecto. The sequence continues at coordinate 9,539,925 of NW_006441953.1, read as the reverse complement.
CAGAAGTATAGAGATATCTGGGCTGAATCCTGTAACAGCAGGTGCAAGTTACAGATGGGAGGTTCAGTTGTGGGAATACGCCAAGTATATAACAAAACTCAATTGAAGGGAGCCAAGTTTAAGATCATAGCTCAGACAGGAATACAGGAGGCAGCAAATTCCATAGGATTTAGGTATAAAAGGAGAATTGCCATATTTTTTCTTTAATAGTTAAATACTGAGTAAGCAAAAGTAGCATCATATTTACTTTTTCACTGAGTACAAATTCATTCTTTAGAAACAAAATTCTCTTGTATATCATTTAGTTCTCCAAACATTTCAGAATCAGTTCTATCTTCATCAAAATAAAAAGATTAATTTTGTTTAAAGAATGTTTATAAAAATGTGTATACTTAAAGTCCAAGTATAAAATGAAGCAAACAGAAATATCCTAATATTAAAACAACACAATCCTAACTTAAATCATAGTTTTGCCTATTCGAGTCTCCAGATTGACTTGTACTGGTGGAATGGACGGGGCAAAATGAGACAGAAACTAATATTTTTTTAAGACTTTCCAATACGCTAGGCACTATTGAGATTCCTTACTAGCATGTCTAATCCTCACAGCAGTCTTATAAGTTAATTATTCCTATTTTACAGATGAGGGCACCGAAGCTCAGAGAAGGTAAGTAACTCCTCCAAAATTACACAGCTTGTGGATGGCAGAGACAAGATTCGAATTCTTATAATTAGAACTTTTTCTTTGATACAGTTATAGAGAGCCCACATACATCACTGGGTATTACAGAGAATATGAGGAGAACTTGATACTAATGAAAACCTTGTTAAAGTGAGGTGGTTTTGGATTAGATTTTACTATTTATTAGAGAATAATTTCTGGTGAAATTTTTATGTATTGTATTTTTTACATGTCAGAATTTGTACGTAGAATTTATAATTAAGTTTGCAATATTTTAAAACTATTATTTGTTCTAATTTAAAGACATTTTCATGTCTTTCTTTATATTTTTTTATGGCATAGTTCCAGAATTGAAAGTGAAAAAAATTCTACTTTAGCATGTTCTCTGCACCTCCAAAGTTTCTTAGCTGTTACCAGTAGCTCATATAAAAACAAACATGTGAGAAATCTCTAAAGTAAAAATTCAGTTTTAAAAAACAGCTAATAGGCACTGGAAGATATTTTCTAGAAGACAATATCAATATATAATTATTTTAGGAAAAACTATAAATTTGTTTAAAAGAAAAAAAATTAAATAACCAGATTAGATCACTTAGAGAAATAAGTACTTTTCTCTGCCCTACCCCAAGATCATATTGCTATTTAACCTGCTTTTAAACAAACAATAATTTTTAAATATTTTCTATCCTTTAAGCAAATGCCTACCACAGAAGCATAAAAAACCCTTGGCAACATTCCAGAAGAAATTCACCCTGCATAATGCGTTCTAGCAAACGCTCAATAGCTTTCTGGTGAACCTGCTGGCTCAGTGTGCACTGGAACAGGATCTGAAAAGAACAAAAGAAAAACTGATAGGCATTTTCCTTTTTGTTAGTCTGGCGAAGTAGCCCTCTGCTCATTTTAGCAAACTTTCCAAGCTTGGAAAAACGAACATGCGTGTGGCTAAGTTACAAACTCTGCCCTGGGCTCTGGTGTAAACTGTTTTACTACCTTCGATTCCTCAAAATTCAAGTATAATTATATTGTTTGTCTTTTCATCTAATAAAATGAGATTAGCATTTGGTTCATTTTGGAGTGAAATTGTTTAGAGGAATGTATTCTTCCAAATGACTAGAAGGACTGTCATAACGAGAATGCTTAGATTTTGTATAAACTCCATATAATATTAAAAAGAGGGAAACTAGAGGGATAAACCTCTTCGAAACATTTCAAAAGCATTCGTAATTGGCTAAAGCTATTAACTTCTCTAGATATTTTTTCAAGGATTTTACTAATCACAAAAAAAAGACTTTAAAATAAAATCCATGTCCCTTCTATAAAATGAAATAGATGTACATTTTAATATATTATGCAACTTTTTCTTAGGATGAACATTTCCTACTTAAAAAAGATGACTGGACATTTTACATGTCTATGAAACTGTAGTGATACATTTGGCCCCAATTATCTCTCTGGGCATGGAGTGGGGGAGGCAGGGTTGGGCTGAGCTGGCACAGGGTGTGTACTGAGAGCCTGTTTGACCTTAAATGCCCTGAATGGAGGAAGGGGAGGATGGCTGGAAAGGTAAAATTTTCTCTATTTGATATTCTAGGGTGACTGCATAGTGCTGAAACCAAACCCACCTTGCAGAAGAGACACTATATATCCCAATGCCACTCCTGGGGGAGAACCAAAATCCTGGAGAAGAACTGAAGTCAGTAACTAGAACTTGTCTCAGAGGCCCTCCTATCATCAGCGCCTGTTTCTCACAGGTCTCTTTCTAGTTCCCTGGGCCACTGAGAAGAGTGCAATAGAAGGACCACTGGCTCAAGACTTAAAATGTAGACTTTTGTGGCATCAAGGAGATGCACCGACAGGATTAAAGAGAAAGGACTCATCGCACAACTTTAATGGCTAAATATAAACATTTAAAATGTACTGTGCTGGTTGTAACATTCTTTTGACATTTCTTCATTCATTACTGTGCTGGAAGCCTCAAAAAATGGAAGAAACCCGGCTCTAGGGACCTCTGAGAGGCCCTGGCTACCAGGAAGTTATGCGATATATTAGGAGAAGGCAAGCTTTTTACCAAAAAAACAAAAGAAAACAAACAAAGAAAAAACTCTCAACTGCTTTCTTTCTGCAGCAGAAAGCTGGGCCTCGAGACTCCCAGTCACCAGAGCAAATCATCAAAAGCAAAACCAGCATAAAATAGATGAAACTAAAGATATCTTTGACTGGCACCCTTATCCTGATCTCCTTTCCCTCCCCAAAGGTAACTCTGATTATGAGTTCAGTGTATTTCCTTCTAGGTCTTTTTTTAGAAACACACACACACAGACACACATACAAACACAGAATAAATGATCTTATTTTATGTGTTTTTAACATATTTGATATATGCTATGCATATCTGAAAAATTCTTTATTCGTTCAACAATATTTTGGGACATATTCATGTTGCTACATATAGATTTATTTCATTACTTTCAGCTGTTGAATAATAATCATTTGAAACCACCATTCTCATTTAACCATTCCCCCTTTGAAGGATGTTCAACATTTGTCTCGATGATCTGGTGCATTCTTCCAGCCCACTTGATCTTTTCTTTCTCTGAAATCTGACGGCACTTTATTTTTCATAGTTGTTTCATGTTTGTGAGGTCTGTCTCCCAGACTAGAAGGTAAACTTTCTAAAGAGTAACCTCTATGCCCAGCTTCTAAATACGCATTATATAATAATTTGGTAAGGAATGAACTTTGGGCTTTTGACTTCCTCAGAAAGCTTAATAGCAGCTTTGTACTCACAGAGATTCAACAAATTCTATTTATTTATTTCCTTCCCTTTCTTAAAAGAGAGATTTTATATTTTCAAAGTTTCAACTAAAATTCACTTCCCTTCTCATCCTAAATTTAAGGTACTCAACATCATCTTAAGATAGTCCATATCCTAAAAGAACAAACTAATCAAAAAGAGACTCACAAATATAGAGGACAATCTGGTGATGGTCAGAGAGGAGGGGACTTGAGGGGCTCGGAGAAAGGGGTGAAGGGTTAAGGAAGTACAAATTAGTGGTTGATAGATGGTCACAGGGATGAGGAGCACGGCATAGGGAATGCAGTGAGCAGTAATATAATGGCTAGGTGGAGAGCCAGAGGAGAGAAAGAGCAATTAGGGGGATCGTTTTATAAACTATATAAATGTCTAACCAATGTACTGTATACTTGAAACTAATAATAAAATTTAGAAAAAAAAAAAAGTCCAAATCCTAACACTGGCGATACAATAAAGGTTGCACCTTTTAAAGATGAGTGTGTGTGTGAGAGAGACACAGACAGACAGACAGACAGACAGAGACCGAAACAGAGCCAGAGAGACAGACAGGGACAGAGAAGAGGAGGAGGAGGAAGAGGGGGTGGGAAGAGAAAGAAAAAGGGGAGGAGGAGGAAGAGATTGAATGGAGCCAAAACCCACCTCAGGGTGTGGCCCGAGGGCCCCTGCTGGCCTGGAGGCAAAACCAAACACAAAGGACTGATTCTCTTTGCGAATGAAATCTGGAAAACAAGCACTTTTCCTTCTTTCCTTTTAACAATCTCATCCTGCCATTTTTACTTCACACTTTTAGGCTGCTGCTATCAAAATCAGTTTTCACTTCTTTCCCTGGAAATTTTGCTTTTGACACTTTAGCCATCCTTAAAAAAAAAAAGAAAAGAAAAGAAAGAAAAGAAAAAAAAATTTTTAAATGCCCTTTCTAGGGACAGCGAAGAAAGTGCAAATTCTCCCATCCGCTCAACAGAGATTCTCCAGACCACTCCATCAGACTCTGGATTATGTCACAGAGAGCTAGTCTGAACCCAGAAAACCTTGCCAAAGACTCAGCCATTACATTGGAGAAGACGTGGAAGTATTAAGGCTGTGGAAGCAAGTAGGCGTGGAGGAGCCCTCTGTGTTTGTGTTGTGCCGTCTTTTCATTTTAGGAAGTCATTTTGATTCTTTCCTCGTCCAAGACAAATTCAGCAGAAGTTTTCAGCTTTTTAAGTTTAGTCCCTTTGCTCTGAGTCCCCTCAAAATGCACATATACTCATACACAGGCAATTCTGCAAAGAATTTCAAGGACTTTAAAATTCCCTGGTATCTAGAGGAGCCCAGGTTAAAAAGATCTAAACTAAGGTAGGGCTGCCAAGAATCCAGATGTCTGCAGAAACAGTAAAAGTGACAGGTACTGTAAGCACTGACAGCGTTAGGTTCACTGAAGGAGGAACGCACAAGGCCTCAGGGGTTAAGCAAGATTTACTGTAGCAGAGCGACAGCCTGGCTGAGCTGAAGATGGCGTCAGCTCCAAATGTGAGGGGACCTGAAACTTACATGGGACTTCAGGTGGGCCTTTTGGTGGGAATATTTGGAGCTGGTAAATGTCCGGTTCCCACACAAAGGTAAGGGAGAAGTCTGGTTCCCACACTACAGGGGGTGGGGTAGGGATTGGGCCCTCCTGGACCTAACAGACAGTAGTGGCAAAATGAAGCCAACCTTCATATTTGGATATTGGAGAAAGAACTGCTGATGCTGAGTTGGTCTTTCAGACACGCCCATATCTATCGTAAATAATGAGAGTAACAATACATCATCAATATATCATCGTCTTTGGATGTACAAGACATGACTATAGTGATAAGGAGATTTTCTCACTGAAAATGTCTACACCTATAAGAAGTGCTAGAAATAAGTGAGTAAATGATCTTGCCTCTCAGAGCCTTTCACCTCAATTTCTTATCACATATGTTGCATCATTTCTTTCAGTAGATACTCTATCCTCAAAGTCACTCTTAGTCTTCTTCAGCTTCAAAGACATCTTCCTATGTTATCTTCCCTAGACGTAATCTATTCTAAACCCTAAACTATTCCAAAAACCATATACAGCAGGTCTTCAAGTAACATCATTTCTTTCAATGTCATGTCATTATAACATTGATGAGATGCTGTAGGGACTTAGCTCTTGTTAATATCAATTAGCCTATGGTAAAATCGGTTTTGTAATAAATTATTTCACTTAAAGTCGCAGAACCTATTGAGGATGTTAAGTGAGGACTTACTGTACTCATAAGATTACTTTTATCGTAGTAACTTCCATTATTTACAGAGTGACTGCTGTGTCAGCTATGCATGCATGTAGCACTTAAAATATACTATGTATATGTATTAAATCCTTACAACAACCCTGCTATGCAGATAGTAGTATTTCCACTTTTTAAAGATGAGAAATCTAGGGCTCAGAGAGAACAGAGTTACTGAAGGTAACAGAAGAAGGAACTGGCAGAACTGTGTTCAACTTAATTCCATTGACTGCAAACTCTATCTCAGTTCTGTTGGCTGAGACCAGAGTCCTGTTTTTCCAGATGATTCTTGAAATTACAAAATTTACAGTTTATATGTGTTCTTGGCCTTCTTTGACTTATAGAATATTAGGGCAGAAAAAGATGGTAGAGGCAAACTTGTCTGACCTTCACACTTTACAAATGAGGAAACTGACACTCAACAAGGATGAGTTACCAGTCCAACCATGGCCTTCTCTTGTCTGGTTCTGAGGGGGCAGGAACCACATTCTATAGTAAGTAATTTCATGCTTCCCCTAACATAGCCCTAGATGCACCAAAAGTCTTTATGTGGACATTTGATGACCATTCCAAAAGGAGCAGAAACTTAGGTCCAGAGCACCAGAATGACCAGAGCAAAGGAGAGCCAAACTTAGAGGGCATCTACCTCAAAGGAAATAGAATAATCCAAGGTTTGCCCCTCCCCAATCCTCCCACAGGAAGCCAAGGATGTCTCCCAGTCAGCAAAGCCAGCAATGAAAACAAGCCATGTGAAATCACAGCACAGGAGGCCCAAGAAACCAACACCTGCATCCTAAAACCACTTCTACAGACAGCAGTGACATGCAGTCCAATAAAGCAGATAATTTCAAAGCCCTTCACTTTAAGACGGTAGGAGCTGGAATGAGGAGGGAAAGAACAAGTCAGTGCTTGAAAGCTTGCCTTTAGGTTTGTTATCAAGCTAGAATAACAAGCGATTGCCATATTTCAAATGTGTTTTTAAAAGCCCTAAATCAGATAATTGCCACCTTGCATTGTACTTGAAAATGCAAAAATAGAAAAGGAAGAAATTGTCTAAGGGCAATAAACCAGGGAAACAGAGACGGGGCAGAGGTGTGGGCTGTAGACGATTAGTACAGATGCTTGTAAACACTTACTGTGTGACATAGTTGACAAGCCCTGTTAAGAGCAGAGAACTAAACATGGTTCCAGTCTCTCTCTGGGAGAGAGAAATAATAATAGAGCAAGAGAATAAAGAATGTAACTGTTTAATCAGCATTTTATTTCCTAAAGAAGACAGTTTAGGTGACAATGCTTTTAACATTAATTTTTATCGCTTCATTACACTGTTAGGGAACATCAAAAACACAAAGTACTATATTTAATAGATCATACGTGAAAAAGAGAGAACACACTAGTTAGGTCAATGGCCTAGGCTTGCCTGAATTAGTTTTAATTGATTCATTTAACACATCCAAGCCATTCTGGGCTATTCTGTAAATAAGTATGATTAAATACAAGATACTACACAAATGTTCAATGTAAGTATGTATATATACATGTATAGAGAGAATATGCACATAAACATATATAATACATATGTTTTGTTCAAAACATATGTATTATATATATGTATTATATATGTTTATGTACATACCTATATATATTGAATATATTGTGACCACTTGATATATCCAGGTACTGAGCTGAATAAGCTAGTTCACTGGGCTCTCAAGGTATAAATCCTGAGACCTCTCAGGCCACATGTACTATTTGCTCAATCTGTAAACACATAATTATTGAACTTGCCTTCTAAAGTAACACCACACCCTGGATATGATGCAAAACCCAGCATTACGAGATAAGCTGTCTCAAGTTTCTGCTCGTTATAGTGCCTAAAGTATTTGTTCATATGCCCAGGATCTGAAGCAGAAGTAAACAGTCGGGCCAGTATTGTAGGGACACCTGTGTTACAAAATCGACTTTCTTGCATTGTGAAAGCAATGAATGAAGTTTGGCAGGACTCCTGTAGGAAAGCCGAGTTGTCCCACAGCACCTTGGTCGAGCAGGACTTTGACCTTATGCCTCTCTCCCTAACCTGCCTAGGTCAGCCTCCTTTCCTCGGGTATCAGATCTAAGCTCCAAGTCATGGTTCCCAGTGCCACACCTCACCTCCTGCTTGTCTTCTGTCCACACCCTCACTCAGCTAAGTGAGCCTCGCCCGCTGTTCATTTGCAGGTCTCTCAGATCTCCAAAAAGGCCTTTGCACAGGGCATTTAACATGCCTGGACTAATGACTCTTTTTATCTTTAAAACTCTACAAAGTCACTTCTTTTGTGAAGTCTTGTCTATAATTAGACAGAACACAATGTCCTGGATAAGAGGCTGTCGCACAATTTCGCTTTGTGGTTAGGTATGATTTTTGATATCCTCCCCTCCCTACCAAGATGTGACATAGCTGAGTGATCAAGAGCAAGAATTTGGGAGCCAGATGTTCAGGGTTTGGATACTGGATCCACCACACGCTAACTATACTTAGGTTTCCTTGACTGTGATAGATACAGATGATGATAGATAGATAGATAGATAGATAGATAGATAGATAGATAGATAGATAGATAAAGATGGACAATCAAAGAGCTTTGTGCAGTGAATGCTACATCAGTGAATCCATAATAAATGTGATAATAAGTGGCAGCCCCTATCTGCCTTGGTGTTCAGGATGATAGAGGCTGTCTCTGTGGTGAGCTGCAAGGGCATGCCTGAAATTGCTGCAGCCGCATAGGTCAATTGTCCCAGTGGAGGGACCTGGTCTGGTGTGACCAAATGCACAATTTCAAGAGAAGGCAAATTCACATCTCTGGATTTTAAATTGTTGGTTTACATTTAAAAAATTTATGTTTGAGCCAAAGAAAGCATATTTAGAAGCAGATTTATCCCTGAAGTCACTATTTTGTGATCTCTGACATTTGTGAATCTATAGCGGTGTATATGTGCTTCCATTTTTCTGTGTTTCTCCTTCCTCAACTCAATATCCTAGAGGCAGCTGAAAGTATGAAGGAGGTATTCAATTAAGACCAGCTGACCAATGAAGGTTTTTAATGAACAGATCCCAGTGGAACTTTTCTGAATGAAAACAAGGAGTAACTTAGTCACCCAAATTTACTGCTCTCTGCATTTGTCTTTACTTCAGGTCAACAAACCAGGTCCCGGGAACACAAAAATGAACAAGATGTAGTCCCTGATCTTGAGGAATGTACAGACTTGTGAGGGACACAGAAATAGACAGCTGTAATGTTTACAAAATACGTGGATACGTATTATCATGTGATTTTATACCCAATGTATAGAAGAAAACTGAGGCACAGAGAGGTTAAGTTCTTTGCCTGAGATCACTCCACTAGTAAGTGGAGTCGTAACAAGAACCCAGTTCTGCTGACTCCAAACCCAGGGCTCTTTCTGCTGCATGTTAATGTTCTAGACAACATAATGCTTGCCTGTGACACCGGAGAAATCACGCTCATTAAAAGGGCTGATATCCAGTGAGTTAGATTGAGGCCTAGATGGAATCGTGGCATGCAAGCTTTGAAAAGCACCTGTGAATGGTTAGGAAAATATTTTTCTTCTTGTTAAATATAATTTTCCACCTACCAAAGAGAATTTGATACCCCTTTCAACAAAGCATAATACCATATTTAAAAAAAAAAAAAAAGGATAAAAGAACGAGGTAGTGAAGGGAAACAGAGATGAAAACCCTGTTTCAGAAAAATCAAGGGTAAGAATAGGCAGCGCTACCGTCTGATCTCGGAAGCTAAGCAGGATCGGGCCTGGTTAGTACTTGGATGGGAGACCATCAAGGATGCTGTAGACATAAAAAAAAAAAAAAGAAAAAAGAAAAGAAAAAGAGGGGATTGTAAACTGACAAGGTCCTTGTAATCTGTGAGGTCAACCAAGGATTGCTTTGCCTAAAAAAAAAACCAAGGTAGCATAAATGGACACAAATCCTAGCTCTGAGCTTCCTGAGAGACAAGGCAAACTGGGAAATGACAAAGTTATTGCTGTTTCTAAAAGAAGGCATATGAATTTTAAGTTTAGAGTTTAGTATCACCACTTGTTCCCTAATTTCTGAATCACATGGCTAAAAAATCAATATTTTTATGAAAACACTTATTTGAAAATATAGCATTTTATAAAAATAAAAGTTAATTTGTTATATGTGCAAAGTCAATGTTGATCAGATTTGGAAATTTATGACAACACACTGTGAAAAATAAAAGAAACCTCGTTTAAAATGGAGTCATGGAGTTGGGAGGCTCACACACATGCCACTCAACACACACTACTGACCCCAACAGGAAAAGAGGGCACCTCGCATCTCCAACAGGAAGTGATACTACTTTACTACTTTAGCAGAAGGAAGAAACGAATCCTCCTTGCCCAGTAACAGTTCAGAGACTGCCATAACTCAGCCAATAAAAAGTCACTACACTACTTTAAACTTTCAGTTTCTTCCAATGAACTTGTCATTTACAACAGCCCCTGCCAGGTCCATAAAAGAGCTTTCACCTCCTCTGTTTCTCTGGACTCGGGCATGGTTTCCCATCTAGACTGCATGTCCCAAATTGCAATTCTTTGTTGTTTCTGAATTAACCCATTTTGCTGTAGAAATACCTGGCTATTTGTAAGAGGTCAACATTACTGACTAGCATATGATTGGCAATATTAATGGTTTGGCTTGTTCTTCAAAGGAAAATAGGAGAATTAGCCTACAGTTTAGAAGGATTATTTAGCAGAGTACTGTAACTATAATTTTGAGGATAGGGTGAGCAAAGAGTTGCTCTCTTCATAAACAGCACATATTTCAAGTTCTTAACTAGGTGAACTATAGCCGAAATGGCACGTCAAACACAAGAAGACATTCAACAGCTATGATGACATTTCATCAATCATTCACTAATTCAACAAATTATTACTGAGTGTTCACAGAGTGGGCATTCATATACTGTCCTCAGGGATGGAGACAGAGCAGTGAACAAAACAAATATCTCTGCTTTCATTAAGCTCTCTTGAGGCTAAGCACAGTACGTTACACAAATTAAAGATGGAGATATATATATTGTTTATGAGAGAGCTGGAGTTCTCACGGTGATACTGTAATCCAAATCAGTCCTCTGGAAAGGCTACAGCCCTGTGTTACTGCAGACCTTGAAACAGATGCTTCGCTTTTGTCACAAAACTATCTAGAGCATAGGAACAGCTGGGAAAGGGAGGAGCAAACACCAACCCTAAGGGCCACAGAACAGGGCTGGAGTCTGGCTCTCACCTTTTTAAGCTGACAAGGGATAGAGAGGGATTGAGAGTGGACCCGCCCTCCTGCTGCGGAAGCATCCAACGAACACCTTCTTCAGCTTGATGACATGGTCCTCTTCTGCCCCGGAAATGGCTTTAAGAAGCACCTAGAAGAAGAAGAAGAAAGTCTATAGTAGCCATAGAAGAAGCTGTTAGAAAAAGTTAAAAAAGAAATAAATAAGGATATTTAAGACCCATACGGGCATTTACTCAACCAATATTTATTAAAGCCTTACTAACCATGCAAAAGATTATGCTGGGTCCTGGGGAAATTGGGGTGGGGGTAGTCCTGCCCTCATGTCTTTTACATTCTAAAAGAGAATCAGACATCAAACAAGTAATTAATTAATTAATTAGTTAATTAATTAAAATTAGAACAACTACTAGGAAGACCTATTGGAGGCGACAGAGCTATACGAGGGCAAATTTACCTAAAGCCAAAGATACTAGAAACCCTTTTAACATAGTTCCACTCAGCTGCTCCTCTCTCTCTCAATCTCTCCTCTCTCAGACAAACACACACACACAAACACACACACACACACACACACACACACACACACACACATTCGTGCACACACAGGCTTCCATAGCTATAATATAATCGGGCACCTCTTGTCTCCCTCTTTCAAAGAAGCTAGTTTGGTGCTGGAAATGCCAAGGATGCTATTCGTTCTGTTTTTTAGGCCAACAGACTGGAATCTTGGTAAGTCCCATAGCCAGGATCCCTACTCAGAGTTAAAATGCAGTCAGGAAGAAGGAAAATGAATAGATTGATTACATCTTTCAACATCTTCTAGATCTGTGAGTTTATGGTTGCGTTTGTCCCTATCGATACGGAATTAGAATGTGCCGGTTTCAAATTTAAACTTGCCAGAGAGCACAGTGTTCAAAATGAAAATGACAGTTTTTCACTGGATTATGTGCTGACCTATAGCAGCTCAGTGTTATATATTGAAGTTAAGCTAAACTGCATAAAAATAGAAGGTGTAAAAGCTAAAATTAAAAAATTAAAACTTAAGAGTCTGTATATGGTGAACTCTGATTGGCTATCAAATTATATTAATCAATAATGTCAAATTGGAAAGAAAACATAAAAAAACAAGGAACATTATTTTGGATAAAGTGTTGATGTAGGCAGATTTTAAAACTTTTTAGTTATGTAAGTACATATTTGTAGTAGGTAAAAGTTAAAGATTACAGACAAGTATATAGAAGATAAAAATGCAGCCATTTCTAACAACTAAAACATCTTCTATGAAATGACTATATCAAAATATATTTAGCCAATTCTCTATTATTGGGCATTTATGATTTTTCTAAACTATATTAACACTAATGTTTCCATGAACACCTTTATACATTCATCTCTGCACACATCTCTCATTGTTCTCCAACGAAAAACTCTCAGAACTGGAATTTCTTAGTTGTATAGTATTCAGAAGTTTAAAATCAAAATTAAAGCAACAGCTAAATTCAAAGTCACTTGAAATATTTTTAAGGCGCTTACTACAACTTCAAACCTAGGAAGCATACAAAAATGGAAAGAAAACAGTATTTCCATATAAAAGTCAATAATAATTTTACATATATATAATTTCCAGACTCTACCATGTCTTGAAACCTCCCCAAATACTGACAGACAGCAATACCATATGGTTATAGACACTTCTCAGAGAGCAAGCCTGTTTCCGATTGCAGTACAACAAAGATGGTAACTGATTGTTTCATTTCTGAATTAAAAAGGCTGAACAGAAAACTAACCACACCAAACGTAGATAATATGTTTATATGTATACAATTGCATTGTACACAACAGAAGGATACTGAACTGAAAAATGTTTTCTTTGTTTGGCCATGGGCAAAGTCATAATTTTTGAGGAGAAAGATACAGAACTGGAGTTTACAGATTTTTTTTTTAAATTTAATAGACAAACGAACAAAGCGCATCATTCATAAATAACCTTAAAATAGGAGAGAGATATAATCTCTAAATAAGAAATCAACATATAAAGCAAATGCATTTAATCTGATTTTTAAAAAGTCTGCTCCATTGGTCATATTTTTCTTATTTTGCACTGAGGTGTGAAAACTTGCATTAATTCACAAACTCTTGATTGAAAATAACTCCTCTTGGTAATTACTAAGTCCTTTCTAGTTCTAAAGTGCTATCATTTTGTAATTCTAGATTTTAATTTAAGTTCTATATAAAAAAGCAATTTGCAAGGAATTTTAAAATTCAGTCTCTCATACTTACAGGCTGCTAACGAGTAGATTCCAGAAAGGAAGTGTGGCCATTTTCCCATCCAATGGCCGCTGGAGAGGGCCTCCTATGGCCAGCACTGGACTGTGCAACGGGAACACAGAGACACAAAGCACAGCTTCTGCCTTCAGGGGTTTCTCACCTAGAGGGAAACAGGATACTAAAATAAAGTGGCAGTGGGATATGACTAGTGACATAATGTAGAAGGTATGCCTGGAGGCATGGAGCACTTGGGAGCAGCACTCTACCCAGACTGTGGTGGAGATGGGTAGTAGGCCAGATCTTCTGGAGAAAGTGATGCTTAAACTGAGTCTTGAAGGGCAGGACAAGCCTTAGGCAGCTAAGGTTGTCTTTACAGGAAAATGAGCAACCCCTGTAAAACAAACGTGTATCAGAAAATAGTGGAGAGTCCTAGGAACTCCACAGCCTGGCAAGTTCCTGTGTGGGGAGAGCCTATGAGTTGGAGGATTGTTGAAGACACTGTAGAGGCAGGCAAGTGGCCAAACCAAGGAGAACCTGCAATGCTAAGGAGTTTGGACTTGACCTCCAACGCATTGGGACATCACTGAAATATTTTAATCAGGGGAGAAAACTGAGGCACATCTTACTGTTAGCCTCTGCCCTCATCTCAAATTTAAAGTCGATCTGTACAAAGGAAAAGAACTTCAAGGTGAAAAATTCTTGTTACTTTTATTTTTTAAGAATGAGGATAATGTAATACAAGTTTGTTAAAACAAATTGTAAGAGTATAGAAGTGCACAAAATAAGAAAATTTCCAGCCTCCCCCACCTCCACCCCCTCAACTAAATCCTACTCCCCAGAGTTAAATTATTTTGAGTTTCATATAAATCCACGTATATATTTTCTAAATACATACAAAAGTATTTTTATATAACGTATTTTTATGAGTTCTCTTATAGAGAATATATCGTGCTACATATATTGTTTTGCAAATTGCCTTTTTCTCTTAATATATTGTCAGTATAGATCAGTCTCATTCTTTCGGACTTCACAGTATTCCACTGTAGGTTATGGCTATGCTTAACATTTTAACATTTTCTTGTTGGTAGTCATTGAAGCAGTTTCCAATTTTTTAGTCATTACTGCAGTATACATCCTTGACTATCTGTACAGCTAAGTTTGCTATCCTAAAGGACAGTTTCTTAGTACTAGAATTACTAGGTTAAAGAATCTAGGCATTTAAAATTCTAAGAGCTACTGCCTAGTTGCTCCGTAAAAAAGTTGTTCTATTTTATGCTCGTTCAGATTATGCAAGAGTGCTCATTTTCCTCCACGATGGCCGAGCTTTTGAATGTTTGCCAATCTGATAGATGAAAGATGTTATCTCATGGTTGCCTCAATTGGTTGTTAGAGAGCTTGACTATCTTTCATGTATTTATTGGCTAAATATATTTATTGTGAATTCATATTTATCTATGAATTGCCTTTCTACAAACCCTACAGGTCAGAGATGTCTAATCTGGGGTCCCAGGGCCCCTGATATACGATATGAAATTTTCTGTGTGTATTGGATGTGTATTATTCTCAGGATAAGACTCAACGAACATCAAGAACCACTGATCTTAAACTCTGTAGCTGAGAGAAGCAGGGCTAGAAGGAAGGATGTAAAAGGAGGGAGGGCAAAGCTCTGCGACTGGTTATGTGCTTGTACACACACACACACACACACACACACCTTTTACTATTTTACCCTCATTTCTACTGGGCTTTGCCAATAGCACTCCTTCATTTCCCTCCCTAGAAAACTCCCAACCCCCATAGGGGCTACTAGATCATTACAGACTGGGCTCACTTCTTACTAATATTTGTACACATACCATAGAGAAAGCTGATAAACAACTCAAGATGCTTCTTTATTTATATTTTGGTTCATAAGAACATTCGAAAACCTTATATAAAAAAGCCGTAGCCTATTTATTTGAAATCACAGAAAAGCCATTCTGTTCCATCTCCTAAATATTGCTCTAACTTACTCACATCTCCTCTCCACTCCAGCCATCACATCGTGCTTTCTCCACTGCAGCACTCTTTGAACCTTCCTCCCATGTCCTCTCTGCCATACTCCCTAACCCACTGTTCACACTTTAGCCTGAGCTGCCTTTTCATTTCATCACCCCCCAGTGTGCAACCCTCTCGTGGCTCCCCTTTACTCTTGGGCTAAAGAACCAACCCCTTAAGGTGTGAGCCCACCTGGAGCTACCTGTTCTGCTCCACCTACCTCTCCTGTTCTGCTAAGCCTCTCTTCCCTCACCTGGCTCCAGCCACACTTGGAACACTCAGGCATTCTCTCTCCCACTCTGTGACCTTTGTAATTCTTTTTCTTCTGCTTGAATGCTCTCTCTCCCACTCCTCTCTTTCACTGAGTTAGCTTCTACTAAGCTTAAAAATAACTTCCCCAACCTGCCAGGCCAGGTCATGTGCTGCTGTTTCAGGTTTTCCTAGAACCCTCCCCTTTTTTTCCTTCTCAATTATCCCAAATTTGCAATTATATAGTTCATTAACATCTGCATCCACTCTGGCAGGTGAGCTCCAGGAAGACAGAAATAGGATCTGTTCTGTTCTCTGAAATTCCAGTGCTCAGAGCAGAGCTGACACAGAGCAGATAATCAATAAATACAGTTGAAGGGAGGGGGAAAGAGAATACTACTATAAATGATCCTTTGTCGGCCTTTATTTTCCTCTATGCTTTCCTTCAAATTTGAGCAGATACTAATTATGTCCTGGATACGGAAATTGGCTAACTCACTCTGCCCATTCCAATTATTTATCAGGAACCTATTGTGTATGTACTAGGCACTTTTCCAAGAGCTGGGGGTAGCCGAGCGCGGGTGGTTAGTTGGGGGGCGAACCACAGTGAACAAAATAGATCTTTCCTCTCCTTCTGGAACTTACATTCTAGGAGGAAGAGGAAACAGATAGTAAACATAACAGATAAGTACATTATATAATATATTTAGAAGGTGAAAACTGCTGTGGAGAAAAATAAAGCACAATATGTTGGATGTGAAGAGAGAAGAACGGGGAGCTAGTTCCCATTCATTGTATGTTAAAAAAATTAGATTGGGGAGACCAAAACAGAGGGAATGTGAGTACTCTCAGGAAGTTTAAAATAAATTTGAGAAATACATAGATACCGCTACTTATCGACCTTGCTACTGCGCACACCCGTGAGTGAGCTGTGTTGAGCGGCGCGCCGCAGGTTTGCAGGGGCCCTTTCCACTCCCCGAGTCCTTCCACACCTTCAAAAACGTCACACATTCACATGTTCCTCTTTTCCTCTGAACCCTCTACTCCTCCCTGGCAAAGTTAGTGTATCTTTCTTCCACGTCCCTACGACATTTTGGTCATCTCTGTACTACATCATTCTTCTCCCTGTTCTGTAATGATTTATGTTGCATGCCATCAGCCCCGCTAGAACACAGGAACTCCTCAAGGGCAGAGACCATGTTCCAGCATCCAAAATCTGATCATTTCCAGCACTTGGTAACATAGAAAGTGCTCGAAGTATTTGCTAAATGAGTGAATGTAAGAACGGATACGACTGAACAGAAACAGAATGCGTGTAGCTACTGCGATTAGAATGCATCTTGCTGAGTTCTCCAGAAATTCTCCACATTCATGTAGAATACTCTTCAGCCCTTCTGGCTCCCTGGAATATTGGAATGGTCAGATAGGTCGTAGGATACCTTTTCCCATTCTCTTTGTTTTAACCTATTTGGCCTATATATTAATATATTTAAAGTGGTTTTCTTGCACACAACATGTCATAGAATCTTACTTTTTTTACCTAGTCTGACAATCTTTGACTTTTAATGGTCTTTAGACCATTTACGTTTAATGTAATTATCAATAGGTTGAGTTTAAATCTAGCATTTATTGTTGGTGTTCTATTTGTCTCATCCTTTCTTGTTACTTTTTTCTTCCTTTCTTGCTTCTTTTGAATCAATTGGTATTTCTTAATATTTCATTTTATCTCCACTGTTGGTGATGTGTGTGTCTGTATTATATATATATATATATATATATATACACACACACACACACACACATATATATATATCCTCTATTTTATTTTTTAGTGATTTCTCTACACTTTACAATATTCACTTTTGACTTATGTTCAAATAATATTATACCACTTCATATATCACGTAAAACCCTTACAAGTATAGACTGCCATATCCCCTATCGTGTCCTTTAAGCTACTGTCATACATTTTACTTCTACATATTTGATAAATCTCAAAAATACATTATTATTTTTCTTTATACGTCAAATTAACTTAAAAATTTTTTAATGGAACAAAATCTTTTCTATTTGCCCACATATTTACAATTTCTGGCACACTGTATTTTGAATTTTCATCTGGTATCGCTCTCCTTTGGCTGAGTAATTCCCTTTAATATCTTATAGTATATATCTCCTGGCAACAAATTCCTCAAGTTTTGTTTGTCTGGTTAAGTTTTTATTTCACCTTTGTTTTTGAAGGACATTTTCAGAGGTTATAGAATTCTAAGTAGACTTTTTCATTTAGCACTCTAAAGATGTTACTTCATTATCTTCTGGCTAAGCAAAGTTTCTGAGATGAAGTCCATTCTTAGTCTCATATCTGTTCCTCCACATGTAATGTTTATTTTTCTCTGACTGCCTTTAAGATTTTTCTCTTCAACACTGGTTTACAGCAATTTTTCTTACACACCATTAATTTTTTCCGTGAGTTTTTAAGCTTCTTGGACTTACAAAATATAGTTTTCGTCAAATTTTAAAGTGTTTCAGCTATTATCGCTTCAAATATTTTTTCTGTCTCCTCTTCCTTTCCTCATGTGTGGTAGACCATTTGGTACTATCCTACAGATCACTGAGCCTCTTTTCCTTTATTTTTTCAGTCTTTTTTCTCTCTGTGTATCATCTTGGTTTGATTCAATTGCTATGTTTACAGGCTCATTAATATTTTCTTCTGCAGTGCCTAATCTGCTGTTAATACAGTGAAATCTTCAGTTCAGATGTATTTTTCATCTCTAGAAGTCTCATCAGATTCTTTTTTATAAATTTCATTTTTCTTCTGATTCTTTTTATGTTTTCCTTTAAATATTTATACATAATAATAAAATCTGCTTTAACATCATTGTCCACAAATTCTATTACCTTGTCATTTCTAGGTCTGTTTCTCTTAACTCTTCTTCTTATATGTATTTTTTGCCCACTTTTACCGTGTCTAGTAAATTTTAATTTGATGCTGACATCATTATTATGGCATTATTAAGTATCTGCATTGTGCTGTCTTCCTTTAAAGAGCATTGAGCTTTGTTTAGGCAGATGGTGAAGTTAATTGCTCATCAGTTTGATACCTTGAGGACCTGTTTTTTAATTTTACTACAGAGAGGCTAAGCTGTGCTATCTAATATGGTGATCACTAGCCACATGTAGCTATTGAAATGTGACTAATCTAAATTAAAATGTGCTACAGGTACACAACAGATTTTTAAGACTTAGTATTAGAAAAAGAATGAAAACTTTCTCATTAATAATTTTTATCTCATTAATAATTTTTATCTCAATTACATATTTAATTGATAATATTTTGGGTATATTGGGTTAAGTAAAATATATTTTTAAAATTAATTTACCTATTTATTTTTACTTTTTTTTTACTGTGGTTTCAGACATTTAACATTACATATATGGCTTGCATCATATTTCTGTCAGACAGTGCTGATCTAGAGTAGAAGTCAAAACCTACAGTCCACAGACTGACCATCTGTTTTGGTTAATAAAATTTTATTGAAACACAGCCACACCTATATGCTTATGTATTGGCTGCCTATACACCATAATGGCAGAATTGAGTAGTTGTGATAGAGACCATATGACCTACTAGCAAAAAAAATATTTGCTGTTTGTAAATTTAAGAAAAAATTTCCAACCCCTGTTCTAGAGTATCTTTTACTCCAAGGATAGTTTGAACCTATTACTAAGGTATGATTACTTTAGGGCCTCCACTGAATATTCCAAGGATGAATGAGGACTCACACCTTTAGCTCGTTAGATCCCAACATTTTCCCACTTCATGTGTGCCCTGGGATTTATCCAGCTTACAACTCATCAGTCTTTTCTGCCTAGCCTTTTGGAGTGTCATGCTATACTTATATCCTGGTATTCAGCAAAAGTACAAGAGATGCCTATACATATTTCTGGAGCTCTTTTTCTATATAACATCCTCTTCCTAGAACTCTGCCCCACTACTTCTAGCCACCTTACCCTCCCCAAATTCCAACCTCCATCTCATCAATTCAGTGAGGCTGCCAGGATCTGTCAGGGTCTGCCCCTTTCTGGGCCTATAGTCTAGAAGCTGATTGCAGGCAGAAAGGCAGGGCAACTCTCAAACTCGTTTTGTTTCTCTTCTCTCAAGGACCATAGTCTTACATAGACTGTTGTCCAATGTCTGAAAGACTTTGATTTTTTATTTTATCCAGCTTTCTAATTATTTATGGTGAATGGCTAAGTCTGGCCCTGTTACTCCATCATGCCTTGAAGGGCAAATCCCCTCTACTTATCTTTTAATAGGTGCATTTTTCTACATAGTGCATTCTGTCCCTTCAGACTTTCCAAAGGAGATTTGTTGGATTTGACTGGTTTGTGTGGAGATAAAGAGTTAAGTGTCAGACCCTTCCCGGTGGGTTTGCCTAAGTAGTTGCTGATATACTATGTTATTGTTGACCTGGATTTCTCATGTCCAGGTTATGACAGGAAGGATGGGCTATGACAGAAAGGACAAAAGGAGTTTATAGGAAAATTTGAAAGCAGGTTAATCTTGAGCTGTGCATTTTTTAATTCATTTGTACATTTATATCAGGAGTACAACAAACCTATCAGTGGTCCCAGAAAGGATGTGCCTTTTTTAAGAACACGTAAAAGTGTACAAAGTGATCACCAGTACAAAGTGAGCTCCAGATGCTAAGTTAAACAGATAAAATTGTCTACCTGTAGTTTAGAGTTAAAAGAAATAACCAATCCAAAATATAGATAAGTGATAGATGTAGACAGATAAAGTAGATTAGATAGGTGATAGATAGATAGATAGATAGATAGATAGATAGATAGATAGATAGATAGATAGAAAGAGGTTTGCATTAGTAGCATTTCTTTATTAAGGGGTGAAATGCCAATTAATTGGCAAAAACCTCATTAATTTTCTTGTACTTGATTAGAAAAATTTTAGATAAATGTGGGGAAAGAATCCATTTGTTGAAAATAGGAAGAGAAATAATCATTTAGCCAAAGGTGAGAATAGTGACAGAAAGGGTGGGGAAGGGCATAACATTGCAGATATGTCAAAAATAGGAGATTTAAGAATCAGATAAAGAGACAGAAAGTTAAAGCAGACAAAGTAAAAAAAAAAAAAAGGAGGCGATGATGGAAAAGTAAAAGATTCGGGGCACAATAGTGCCTGGTTTGTAGTAGATGCTCGGTGAAAGTTGGATGGATGGATGGATGGATGGATGGATGGATGGATGGATGAATAATTAGAAT
>NW_006441953.1:9505165-9517915 GCF_000325575.1 Pteropus alecto | reverse complement strand
TTATAATAATATATTATTATATGTTACTACATAATGTATTGGACTATCTACAGAGAGAAAAATGTACTTAATTATCAAAGGTTACTCCTATTTGGTTTTCTTTTTAGAACTTAATGTAAGAAAACAACACAACAAAACAAAAACTTTTATAATTATATATTTATTATAAATAATTATGGTTTATAATAATATATTATTATATGTTACTACATAATGTATTGGACTATCTACAGAGAGAAAAATGTACTTAATTATCAAAGGTTACTCCTATTTGGTTTTCTTTTTAGAACTTAATGTAAGAAAACAACACAACACAAAACAAAAACTTTCCACACTCTATATTAACATGTAGAAATTTTTTGGTTCTGAATCTGAATTAGCATAAATATAGGCCCTACACATTTCCATTTCTGAGGTTTCAACCCAATGAAAACATTAAACACAGAATCACTAAAGCAAACTCCACTATGAACTAGTGTAATCTGCCCTCAGTTTTCTCACTGTAAAGAGGGTATAACAAAACTTACCTCATGGATGGACTGGTTACAGCATTAAATGCAATAATGCACCTGAGCATGACTGATACAGTGCCTGGCACATGACAACCAGGACCACCCAAGTTCTAGGCTTTATTCACTGCTCTATCATTAATGCCCACTTGTTATGGGATGAATTATGCACCCCCATCCCACAAAAAAAATTCATATGTTAGGTTCCTAACCTCCAGTACCATAGAATACAACTATATTTGGAGATAGGGTCTTTACTGAAGTAATTAAGTTAAACTAAGGTTTAAGGTGGGCCCTAATCCCATAGGAGTAGTGTCCTTCTAAGAAAAAATTGGGACCCAGGCAAGTACGGAGAGAAGATAATGTGAAGACATAGGGAAGACAACCATGTACAGGCCAAGGACGGAAGTCTGGAACAGATCCTTAGCCCATGGCCTTAATGAGGAACCAATTCTGCTGACTGCTTGATCTCAACCTTTTAGCCTCCAGATCTGTGAAAAAAATAACTTTCTGTTGTTTAAGACTCTTAGTCTGTGGCAGTCCTAGCAAACTAATATCTCAGTAGAATAAAAGTTCCATGAGGGTAGAGATTTTTCTTTTTGTTCAGTGAACCCTGAAGTCTTAGAACAGAGCCTGACACATAGTAAGGACCTAATAAATAATGGTTCAACTCTTACGGAAATGTTCAGCCTTGTACTTGGCACAAGATATTTAGCAAATATTTGAAGAACGAATAAAGGAGTCTGTTTCCTAAATATCAAATCAAGACAGTGTGAAAAAAAAAGTTATGTAAATGTATTTATATAAGCATTGTAAAACTTTAAGTAGTAAATCACACTTAACAAATCACCTTAATTGAAAAAAGGCAAAATGTCATAAAATTCAAGGTGTTCTTAGAAAATCTAACTTTGGTAGAGTAAGTTATCATCTGTTTGATGTCCCTACTCCTTGGCCTAAATTTAAGCACTGTGCCACGCAGCTCTCACTTGCCTTTCCAACCTCATTTGCTCAAGTCCTACACAGGATCCCTTTGCTGGGAGCACAGTGGTCTCTACAACACTTCCAGATACCCCATCCTTCTAGGCTCAGCTCAAATCCCTCCTCTCACATGAAGCCTTTTCTAACCCGCTGAAACCAAACTGATATCACTGTATTGGACTACTTTAAAAATATATACATATATATCACTTACTTCCTCATGCCATTTGTTATTTTTGTGTGATGATATTTGTCTGTTTTCCATTTTTGATTGAAAGGTCTCTGAGGACAGAAACTTTTCGAATTACTTAATTCTACCCTATCTAAGTAGGGGATCCAGCAAATATTATGGATTTTTAATTAAGCTCTTGGAAAACAACACAGTCTGCATTCACGCCCACCCCCAGCCCTAGTAGTACAAAGAGACAGGAGGTACTGGCAAATCTAAATGTCTTTAACAACTTGGACACAAGTCCTACTACGAGTGGGAAATGAAGAACTGCAATTAATATAGTTAGCAGAGTGCTATGGCATCCAAAAGGTATAGCAACCACAATTAACATCAGTCTAATAAATAGACATCATGTACTATTTATTAATAATGACTATTTGATTAATGCTAAGAGTTTCCTTTCCAAAGATTCTTACTATTCTTTCCTCTGGCTGTTTTTTCTTTTTCTTTTTTTTTTTTTGATCGAATAGCCACTTACTCAGATAAACAAATCAGCAGCAGGATTCGGAAGTACATTTGAACTCTGCCTCCTTAAGCTTTGGCAAAAAGCTAAAGTTTCTTTATGCAATCACAGGTAAAAAACAAACAAACAAGCAAAACCGATACTGTATAGGATTAATTACCTTTCACTTTTTTATTGTTGGTGATTTTTCTGATTCTTTTGATATAAAAGAGGATCCAGTATAAGAAAAAATCTTTTCTCTTGATTTAATGCAAAGCCTTTATTTAGTAAAAATAAGTGTGATATTCCTCAAGTTGCTTTCTGACCACTTGATCTTGTCTTCATGTGACCTTTGAAAAATTCTATCGTTATGTTTCTTTTTATTTAATTAGATCCAAGTAATAATGATAAAGATAATTGGAAAAGGAGGATCCTAACCTCACACATAAGTGTGGATGTCACTGTATTTGACTATTTTAGTAAACATTCTTCATTTAATTCCCTAATTTTTTCTCCGTTTTTATATGATGTAAGAGAATATTTTGAATGGGACTTTTGATTCTAATACTTTAAATCTAATATTTAATTACGATATTTTCCTTAGGCTTTAATAACCCTATTTTGAGTAAAGCTTATATTTTCAGAAATATAACTCAGAGATATTAAAGCAAGTGATATGCAATAAGATATAAAATATAAAAATAAAAATCAATACTATATAAATCAGGGTATAGGCATCCTTTTATAGATAAAGAAAATCGAAGGGAAACAAAGTCATTTATACGGTTAAGGAAATTAGTTGTTGGGCTAATACAGAACTGTGTATTAAGTATAAAGAGTTGTATCAGAAACTATACTAAAAAAATAAAGCTCTTGTCCTAATTAGCTTTGAAACAACTACTGGAGTTCAAGCTAACTGGAAATATAAAGCACATGGAGAGGCTGAAATGGGAGGTAATTCTGGTGTATAAATAAATTTATTTTTAAATTTTTTGAAAGATTTTTTTTAGATTCAAAAAGAAAATCTGAATGACACACATTAAAAAAAAATGATACAGGAAAGGTTTTCTTTAAAATAAACTAAACAAACTTTCCCTTCCTTCCCTAGTTTCTAAAGAGTAGAATAGAAAGATCGCTATCTAGAATTGAAATAACATAATCAACAGTGTTTTTAGGGAGGGCATCTGACATAGCAATCACTGTGCCTGAAATTAGACAATGCATCTTTGTCAGGTCATCTGTACCAACTGGTCTAGATTAAATTAACTGGAATTTCTTTAAAAAGGATCTAACTGTACTTTTGCTTCAAATATAGAAGAAAGTAAAAGGAAATATATTAAGAAATGTGACAAATTTTGTCATCCAAATGGCACTACTCATTTGATAGCACTATCACCTAATCAAAGCTGCAAAGCTCTCAAGACTGGACTTGAGAAAGGTACTTCCAAATACAACAGAACAGGGAATACCTCGAGATAGTTGATATTTGGTGGCGGAAAACAAACTAGGATTCTACCAAAAATCTCTCTCCTGGGACATGTTAATAAATCCTCATCAAGATCAATGGGTTAAAATATTCTTTAAAATTTAATAAACTAAAGATTATACTGATGTGAGCATAAACACAGTATACATTGTAGATTTTGTTCCTATCGTAATAGAGTAATGTTAAATAGGCCAAAACCACCGAAAACAAGTTTTGTACGTAGTCCAAAGTTACCCATATATCCTTTTATACCCTCCTGGAAATACTGTGTCTTCAAGAAAAGGAAAGGAGGGTAGGGAAGGCAAAAACTGGAATATACACCGAGATATAATTTAGAGGTATTCACAATAGAAGAAAGCACAAATCAATACATAAAAAATCAAATAGATAGCATGTCTCCTTTGGTGCGAGAACACATAAAAATAGAAATTTAAAATTAACTAACCGAGGGAAGAAAAACATGCCTAAAAAAACTGGTAGCTGAGTGGGGGTGGGGATGGGGCGGGGGACAGAGTCAGGGAGACAAACAGGATGCTGGGAGGTGAGAAATAAGGGTGGGGAGTAGTGGGCAATCTCAAGAGGAACTAACAAGGTCTGTTGCTTATAGTTACCCAGAAAACCCTAAGAACAATAACAGACAAACAAATGTAGCTTAGAAAGAAACATGAGAGAAGCTGGAACCCCACTAGCTGTGCAATCCCAGTCCTCCTGTATTATTGGTGCTTTTTGGAGGTTGAAGGTAATTTCCCATTATATTCACATCCAGTACAACTGCTGACACTTCTGTTTCCCGTTGAATCAACAAATCCTGGCGAAAGACCATGGGGAGAGGGTGAGTGGACCTTGTGCTCCAGGAAGTATATTTCTATCTCTTGAGAAATAGGAACTTCAACTCTATTCAGTCCAGTTTGCTGGTTTTTCTGATGGGTTTTTTTTTTTTAAAACCTTTTCTTCCACGGAGTGGTTTTTAAAGTAAATACATATTATTTTGAGGAATAATTCCAGTTCCAAGAACCTGCACAGGTCCAGCTACTCAAACAGCAGTTAAAAAGTCAAAAAGTCAGTGAAGGGAGATGTTCACCCTCTCCCACCTCCTTCCCCTCCTTGAGCCCCTCCCTTCCCAGCCCACTCCCCTTTAAAACTCACAAACAGAGAAGCACACCTCTAGGTCAAGGATGCTTTCAAAAGGGGCCACCTGGCAAAATTGTACTTGAGGTCTTACATTTAATTATATACAATGTGTACATTTCTTTGTTAGCTATTTTTAGAAGCACACTTCTTTTATATTACAAAAGTAATATATGCTCATTAAAGAAAAAACACGGAAGAGTATTAAAATGCAAAGAAAAAATAACACCCTCACTCCTATTACTTTGATACAACTATTATTGTGAATTAAAAAATGTCTGTTGTTAGCAAATCTTTTTGAATAACAAGGGCAATGAAGAATTCTCTGCTGTTCATGTGATCCAACCATATGCTTTTTATTTTTCCCCTACGACATATTAGCAAAACTTCTAAGGCATGTGTGAGTGTGGACTGGCTTGCCAGGTTTGGAAGCTGCGGAATGGAAGCTTAACCTCAGTCATCTGCCCGGTGATAAGCAGGGAAACCTGTGCATTGTGCTTTGACATATAGAGGGAAGCGCTTCAAACTCCAGGGTTTGGGGTACAGGCATGCAACACACTTAGAATGAGTAGAAAAAGGAAGGTGGCGAGGCCACTTCCCTAGAGCATAAGTCACACACTGTCTCTTTGCTGGCTTAATTACTGTGCACATGAAGTGTGTGTGTTTGGGGGAGGTGAGAGAGATGATGTATGTATATATACGTCTATATATGTTTTTCTTCCCTTGGTACGTGGACCATAGTTGCTGCCTCCTATACTGCACTTTTGGAACTTTGCATTAGAGTTATATTTGATGTCTTTTTATATGCTGTCATGCAACACACTTGTTCAGAAACCTTCCGTGTGTCCGCATTCTGTTTTCTCCATAGTACAGCCTCACCTTATAACACTCCTGAGAGGTTCTTGCCCCACTGGACCCTTTGCTCTGTGCCCTTTCCAGACCCCAAAATGTGGTGTAGAGCCCCCTCTCCCTCTAACAGTGAAGTTCTAGCACAGATATCAGCCACTCCGTTTTGGGGGTATTTCCTGACCTGATGTGATTTCTTCTGCAAGACTGTAAACTCCTTGATGACCAGGACTAAACTGCACAAGAATATTCATAGTTTTCTAATGAATCAATTTACTTTTTAATCCCTTTAACTATCTTCTATGGCCATGCTACCCTGAACAAGCCCGATCCCGTCTGATCTCTGAAGCTAAGCAGGGTCGGGCCTGGGTAGTACTTGGATGGGAGACCACCTAGGAAGACCAGGTGCTGTATGGGTAAAAAATAAAAATAAAAAATAAGAGATTGTAAGCTGACAAGGCTCTTGCAATCTGTGAGGTCAACCAAAGGTTGCCTCGCCTAAAAAAATAAATAAATAAAATAAAAATACTCCCTTTATCTATCATATTATGATCTTTTTCTAAATTTTACTCATTATATTCTGCATTGTGTAATAATTAAGAAGTTATTTATATTCTTTCAAATTCCTTGAATGCAAGGGTCATATTATACATATTTCTTGCACTCCTACACCAATCCCCCCACCCACCCCCAGACTTATGGTAACGTTCAATCAATACTTACTGAACTAACTTAAATTCAGGATTTAAATGTCAATAATTTTTCTGTAACACAGAGGAGAGGGTTGCAAACATAACGAGTCAGCCTTATTCCAAAATAAGCTGAAAAGTGGGAAGTAGTTTATCTTACTTTGTAGGTCTCCTATTCTCTACTCTGCCTCCCAGCACAGGAGAAATCTAGGTAGTCCTCAACTTAGAAATAAGTTGCATTCCATATCTTTATATGTATAGGTCATTGATTTAGAAATTACAACTCATTTCCCTTTGAGATAATATTATAAATAATGTGTAAGATCCCTGATAAGTCTCCAAAAGCTAATTTGAGCTCTCAACAAAGCAGAAATAGTACATTTCCAATGAAAAGTAGAAAATAAAACAACTGATATAATTTATTACTAAAATAACCAATAAATAACTGAATATGAGTAATGATTTATAACTTGAATAATTATGATTTATGGAAAGCAGATTTAACTATAGAAAAAGGAGGATACGACTAACCATTCTCTCCTGGTTGCTATCATTCAGTTTCTTGGAGATTTTTTCTCGTGAAAGATGTGGTGTGAGGACCTAGGTCTTACTCTTGATCTCAAGTTTGGCCACAATTCTAATTTCAGGATCCATGTGAAACCATGTTCTATACTCCAGTCATTCCTTTCCTTCATCTCCTCATCTTTGGAGATCTTCTCCACCTGCTTCTAGTCTGACACTCCCAAAGGCACACTCTGAACCATGCCATCCCCAGGACTGCATCACCTTTAAATGTTAAACTCACATATACCCACTGACTACTCACCTCCTAACCTTCTAGGTAACTTATTACATTATATCTAAAATGCCTGCTCTTCAAACTATTTGAAATGTTCAGTTTACTGAGCCTTTGGCTAGATTTCTAAAGTTTCCTCTTCCTTCAGCTCTCAACTCAAATTCCGATATCCAACATTTCAACTATTTTTGTACCACTGTCCTTAAGTTGCATCGTTCTGCCAAAACAATTCCAATTGTTGACTTGCACTAGAAATGCTGGGAGCTACTCAGAGGGGTGGGGGGATCATACATCCAGTTTGACCTTTATTATAACTTGTGGTCACCTAACTCAACTTCAGTATTTCTTTGAAATCCCAAATTGAATGAACGGGTAATGGAAGGATGGATGGATGATGGATAATATAGGTAGAAACATGTAGAAATGCTAAAGAGAATCTCTGGAACCTTTGCAGTCCTTTTGAGATGGATGGCACTTAGTCAAGCGTTTCTAATTTTACTTCAAAACATATGGCTTTGCAGTTCGAGAAAGAACAAAGTTGGAGGTATCGCAATTCCTGATTTCAAACTATATTACAAAGCTATATCAATCAAAACTGTATGGTACTGGCATAAAAACAGACACATAGAGCAATGGAACAGAATTGAAAGCCCATAAATAAACACACACACAAATGTCTGCTACTATTTGATAAGATAGACAAGAATACTCGGTGGGGAAAGGATAGTCTCTCTAATAAAACTGGTGTTAGGAAAACTAGATATTCACATGCAAAGAATGAAATTGGATCCCTATCTTACACCATTCACAAAAATTAAGTTGAAATGGATTAAAGATGTAAATGTAAGACCTGAAACAGTAAAGCTATTAGGAGAAAACATAGAGAAAAGGCTCCTTAATATTGGTCTTGGCAACAATTTTTCGATATGACACCAAAAGCACAAGCAACAAAAGCAAAAAATCAACAAATGGGACTATATCAAACTAAAAAGCTTCTGTACAGCAAAAGGAACAATCAGCAAAATGAAAAGGTAACCTATGGAATGGGAGAAAATATTTGTAAACTATCTGTATGATAAGGGGTTAATATCGAAAACATACAAAGAACCTATATAACTCAACTGCAAAAACAAAGCAAAAAATCTAATTTAAAATGGGCAAAGGACTTGAATAACCATTTTTCCAAAGAAGACATCCAAACAGTGAACAGGTACATGAAAAGATGCTCAACACCACTAATAATGAGGGAAATGCAAATCAAAAGCACATGAGATATCACTTCATACCTGTTAGAATGACTATTACAAAAAAAAGGCAAGATAAAACAAATGTTGGTGAGGATGTGGCGAAAAGGGAACCCTTGTGCACTGTTGGTGGGAATGTAAACTTGTGCGGCCACTGTGAAAAACAGTGTGAAAGTTCCTCAAAAAATTAAAAATAGAACTGCCATATGATCCAGCAATCCCACTTCTGGGTATATACCCAAAGGAAATGAAATCTTTATCTCAAAGAGATATCTGCACTCACATGTTCATTGCATCATTATTTACAACAGCCAAAATACAAAAACAACCTAAGAGTCCATCAATAGATGAATAGGTAAAGAAAAGGTGACATGTATTAATATTATTCAGCTATTACAAAAGGAAATCCTACCTTTTGCAACAACATGTATGGATTGTAAAGGCATTGAGTTAAGTGAGACAAGTCAGACAGATAAAGACAAATATTGAGTGATCTCACTTATATGTGGAATCTAAAAAAGCCAAACTCATAGAAACAAAGATTAGAATGGTGGTTGCCAGGAGCTGGGGGTGAGAGAAATGGGGAGATGTTGGTTAAAGGGTACAAACTTCCAGCTGTAAGATGAATAAGATCTCATATATAGCATGGTAGAGATAACTAATAATACTGTATAATATATATTCTTGAAAGTTGTAAAGAGAGTAGATCATAAACGTTATAACCACACACAAAAAATAAGGGGATGGAGGTGTTAACTAACCTTATTACAATATATATATATATATATTTGTACCTGATCATCATATTGTACACCTTAAACTTGCATATGTTATATGTCAATAATATCTCAACTAAATTAGAAGAAAAACAAAAACCTTAAGACTTTCTTTTCCTTGGAGGTAGATGTATCTGTGTTGTTCATAATTTCACAAGCATATGACACTTTTCTGCCTTCCTAACTTTGTCCATCATCAAATGAGGAGAAACTTTCTTGGGGAAGGAAAAGCTCTGAAGGAAAGTGGAGGAAGAAGAAAGAATGTCAAGAATATGTGTGTATCAGAAAGAGATTACCTGGAACAGAACTGTGACAGAAGCCACAAAAGAGAAAATAGAGGTTTGTAGTGGCTTGTGTCTGCTAGGCCCTGAATGAGTCTCTCAACATAGTGTTATTGTTTAGTTGTCATCCATTAATCAATAAATACTTTTGTGACACCTTATATTTGCCAGACACTTTTCTAGGAGCTTGGAAAATGGGAATGAAGGCAATGTTCTTGCTTTCATGGAGCCCAGGTTCTAATGGAGAAAAAAGGTAACAACCACCACAAAAAAGGAACAAGGATGACTGGACGGTGAATGGGGAAGAGAGGGATATTTTAGATTATGTGGTCAAGTAAGTCATCCCCAAAGAAGTAACAGTTGAGCTGAACACTAGTGATGAGAAAAGAGCTATTTGTATGGAAATCCAAATCCTTGCTTTCCTCTCACGATTACAAGATGGCTGCCATAGCTTCAAGCATCACATCCTCAAGTAACTCCCAAAGCAGGTCTGGGGGTTTATCTTTGCGAGACTTTCTTTTTATCAGGAAGAAAAATATTTCCCATAAGTCGCAGCTCATCTCCCTTCCTATCCCGCTTGCCAGAACTAGGTCACATATCTACTCTCCAACCAGTCACGTCAAAAAAGGCTGGGACTGCAACGATTGTTTAGGAGCATTTATGCTGGGGCCAGGAAAGGGTATCACTGACAGAGCATATGCTACTCCAAACCTAAACCAGACTGGCCTCCTAACCTCAGGTGACAAAAGTAAAGCAGCTATAGGGACCAAGCTAGAGATATTTCATTTATCTAGGATTTATTGAACATCTATGCATGGGCCAGGCACTGTGCTAGTATCAGGGATGAAAAGAAGACCTAGGTACCACTTGGACCATCTCACGCTCCTGCTTAAAAACATTCAGTGAGGGGAATTCCCTCTTCCCTCCTCTTCACTATTTCAAAGGTACAGTTCATTGCCACTTGCCACCATAAAAGCCTTCTCTCATCTCTAGTTGTGAATGACTTCTTCTCTATTGATAGCTCACATTTATTTATTTTACAAATATTCATTAAAAATCTGGGCCATGGGAATAATTTCCAAAAAAAAAAAAGATCTGTTTCTCCACGGAGTTTCTATTTCAATGCTATAGAGTTATAGCCAATTGCAAGAAAGAATTTTAAAATGTTATGAGGTGAAGCATGGGAGCTACCAAGAAGGAGGACCTCCACACGTCCAAAGGTGGGGTGAGGGATGGTAGTAAGAGAAGATATATTTTTTGAAAATGTTATTTAAAACAATATTTAAAGGATGAATAGAATTTAGGGAAATGAGACTGGAGGTCAGGAGTTGGGGATAAGGCAAGGAGGCTAGTCCATCTAGAAAAATGAGCATGTGCAAAGGACCAGAGGTAGGGAGAGTGAGCTGGAGGAAAGAAAAGGAAAGGAAAGCAGCTCAGTGTTGCTGGAGAAGAGAGGGAGCAGGGAACAGGGAGAGATGAATATGTAATGATAGGTGGAGGCTAGGTCAGCAAGGTAGTAAACTCTTGGACTTTTATTTGGAGGGAAGCCATTAAAGGGGTTGACACGTTTCGGTTCGCATTTTAGAAAAGGCTTTCTTATTCCTTTGCTCCCTTTCCCATACTGCAGCCACACTGCAAATAGGATGACCAGCAAGAGACTGTGGCAATGAGCTGGACCAGGGTGGTGACCAAGGAGTGGGTAGTGATTGAGGCCGACCAGGATTCAGTGAATAACAGGGCTGTGCCTGGCTAGGGAGGGGGAGGTGTCAAGTATGACTTCAGGCAGTTCTGGTTTGGGCACCTGGGTGATGGTGGTGTCCTGAACAGGATGGATTCATTTTTATACAAGTGTATTTGAGCTGCCTCCCACAGGGTACTGAACAGTGTGTTTATTAATTAACCTTTTTGATGAGTCTTTTCCTCCATCCCCCCACCTTTCCTATCAAAGCCACTCCCACTTTTCTCAGACAGACCTTTCACTCTTCTTCTTTGGGTCCACACCCACAAGAACAATGTAAAAAAACTTGGTTTATGCACTTCAGGTTTTCATCACTGAATCCCTTGAGTGAAGCCTATATTTTTTGAGCCTGTACTATGAGCCAGGCACCGAGATGCAAAACAGTTGTCAATCATTACTAATAAGTTTTTCAGCTGATACATCCAATCATACATTTAATGGTGTCAACGATTAATAAATTGCAATTAGTAATTGATACAAATCCAACTTTTCCCCCTTGCATTTCTTTTATTCATTAAAAAAAAAAAAAACAACTCATCCCTTTACATTTTAAAGATTAATCTTATGGGACAGTATGATGGCACACGAACCTGTGCCAGTTCTGGGTGCTCTCCATGCGGTCTTTCATGTATGTCATTTTTTACAGTATGCAATTTCATTACTCGAAGTTACGAGCACTAATTTTATATTACTGTATAGCTACATGATGAGGCGCAGACATATACTATATCTCTATGTTTTGAGTGGTACCATGCCTGGGTGAAGCATCAAAGTGAGAACGGTGAACTGAAAGGGCCTTTAAAACATCTTGAAGCAATAACAA
The DNA here is from genome assembly GCF_000325575.1 of Pteropus alecto. Taxonomy (NCBI): domain Eukaryota; kingdom Metazoa; phylum Chordata; class Mammalia; order Chiroptera; family Pteropodidae; genus Pteropus; species Pteropus alecto. Next base: position 9,505,947 of record NW_006441953.1, on the reverse strand, counting down.
GCCATAGACTGAAGCAGGGGCGTTTTTAAACATTACACAGGACTAAGACAATTGAACCAATTTGTCCTTTGTTCTTTTTTATTGCATTCTTTATTACATTAATATTGTTTAAAAGGAAACTCAAAAAGCATTGAACTCGGGTCCCATGCTATACAAAGTCCTCCAAGGGGCCTGGCTTGGACAGAACGCGCGTTTCCGCCTCCCAGCTCACAGAGCTGTGGAAGGCCACTGAGCACGCTCGCGCTCAGTCCCAGCGAAGCGACGTGAAAGGAAAGGTCGCGAGGCCGAGCCCTCGGCTCGCCCCGCGTTCTCCCACCGGGCGGGATGATCCCGACCGAAGTTTGCCAAGTTTGCAGGCAGGCCCGGCTGAGCAAACGCCGCTGCTACCGGTCGCTTTTTCGCTCCAGTGGCAGGCCCGGCCCGTGGGAAGTTTGCTTCGGGGGTCTCCGGACCTTCAAAGAAAAGTCCTAGGAGGCGAGGGCGCCACCCGGGCTGCCCTTTCGTGGGGCGGGCGAAGAGGGGGACTCGGGGCACAAAGAAAGCTTGCTAAGAGAATGTGAACTGTCCTTGGAAACTCGGGACCACTTTAGGGTTTCCGTCTGCCCAGCTGCCCTCCCTTAACCCGCCGCTCTTTCTCTCCCGAGTCGGCCCCGGTCCCCCCGCTCCTTCACCAGCGGTGCCTTTTTCTGCTTTTTCTTTAAGAGTTCCATGCACTCGTCCCAGGAGGGGCCGCGCTGGCCGCCGGGCCCAGCCCTTCCCGCCGCCCCCGGGGCCGCCCTTCC
>NW_006441953.1:9497303-9503768 GCF_000325575.1 Pteropus alecto | reverse complement strand
CCCCTCTCCCCGCCCCCCGCCCGCGCCCCCCGCCGCCCTCCTTTTCGGACCGTGCGCTCTGGGGCTCGCCCGCCGGAGCAAACTTGGAGCTGCCTCCCAGTCCCCCTGGGAAGAAACTTGGGGCAGTTGGGGCTAGAGGCAGCATCCCATTCTCGGTCCTGGAGCCCAGGAGTGGCTAGGGCGTCTGGATCCCCGGGGGAAGGATTAAAGAGCTGGCTGGGTTTGCAGCGTCCTCCTCGGGGGCACAGAGGGAACCTGCCGCAGTGCCTGGAGCAAAGATTGCAGCGTGGCTGGAGGCGGAGAACGCCTTAGGCAACAGCATGCAGTTAGGGACCCTAGCCGGGCGGGGACCTAGGGGATTGATCCCTGGACCTGGATCCTTGGGACCTACCTGAGATTTCAGAGTGGCTTTCTTAGAGATAGCAGATAATACCTGGAATTGTCATTACCACTTTGGCAGATAACAGAGAATCTTTTCTGCTTTAAATTTTACGGCAACATAGAAAAATAATAGATGAAAAACATGTGAATGGGACTTGTTTTTAATAAGTCAAGTTAAACAAATTGGAAATTGCTCACCTTGTATTTCACTAAAATATTTTACACTGAATTTTTACTAACTAAAGGTATTTTTCCCATTAATATCACCCAAGACACTTTAGATATAATGATTATATTCTCACAAAGAGTTTGGTATATGAGAAAAAGTATGAAGTTGTATTCTGACTTCATTTAGATTTAGTATCCGTAATTACAAGCAAAATCAAGGGGGAAATAGGACATTTGTTCATTATAAGTTTTTCCACAGAGCAATTTTTTGATGTCCTTTTCTGAGTGCATTATGTATGAATTGCATTATGTATGGATTTGAGGAGCATTTTTATAAGAGAAACCCATCTGGATGGTAATCTTCCTAACTCTAGGGAACACTTGCTTTCAGGGAAAAAACAATCTGATAGCATTAACATCTCCAAAATTTTGTGTTACCATTTTTTAAAGAAAGAGTAGAGGAATGAGTTTCTTCTGGCTTGAAACAAGGAGTACATTAGTTGACCTTAGGCTGTTAACAGAAACCAGAAATGAGATGTTTGATTAATTCAAACTCCCTAGAGAAACATCTCAATTTCTACAGTCAGTGGGGTTTGCCTTAGAACTATTAGCAAGTTCAATGAAGATTCATTGTAAAGAACATTTGGCTTGCATAAAGGAGAATGCAAGTATAAAAATTCTAATATGAGAATAACAAAGAAAATTAGCCGCTTAGACCACAAAACCTTGTCAGATATAAAACATAGCAGCATAGCTTTGGAGAAAGGTATTGTTTTTTTTTTTTTTTTACTGCAAAGTTTCTAAATTAAAACCCAATCTTCTGGTTGCTATGGACACACTAATGCCTTTTTTTCCCTTCCCCTCCTCCCCCCTGCTTTTTTTCTTACCTGTTGTTACGTCTGCATACAGATTCTTAAATCTCTGATAATGGAAACCTGAGTTAAACAGTCCTGGCTAACAATATGAAGAGAAATCATGGGAAAAGGACTGAATGGATTTTACTACCTCAAAAATACCTAAAGGAAAATAAACATTTTAGGATATCTTATAAAAATTGATACTCTGTTCTATAGATTGTACAGCAATTTTAGATTAAATGAAATGTGAGGAACAGAATCATTCTCAAAAGGATTTCTGTAGATTTGTGTACATGTAGAACAGATGTGCAGCTGTGTGTAAATATGTTCATAATTATGCATTTGAAAGAACAGTGGAAATTTGGGGTGACACTAGCTGTCCCACACACTGTGTCTCGGAATTTAGTTCTGTGGCTGAGACACTTAAAATTGGTCCAGTTTTGTGTGGGATAACCCAATTGTAATCTGAATTCTTAAGAGCAGTGCTCTATCTTCGTTTTCCCCATGATGCTCTGAGGCTGAACAATAATTATTACCCTTACCCAGAATTTGATCATGGCTAGAGACCAGCCATTGGGATGGGGGATGAAGAGACAAAAGAAATCGGTAGGGAGGTTTGTGTCAATTAGGAAGATCTCTGCTGCTTGAAAATGATAAAATCCCATGTTCACTTATGATGTTTACTGTATATGGAAGCTCCTATTTGTAAATAGGGCAGGTCCCCTGTATGAAGCTGGTGTTATTATTCACACCCATAGAACAAACACCTCCACCCCCCTGTTGTTGTCTTAAAAAACTCCAGCTGCTCATGAATATAGGGTCAGGGAGGGCCGGCTAAATGTTTCTCTGTGCTTTCTCTCCAGCACAGCCAGCAGAGCTGTTTCCTGTTCTTTGTTTCAAGGCTGGGGTTTGCGTCATACATTCCAAGTGGCATATGTGTGCTCTTTCCTGTTTCAGGCTGTTTTCTGGTAGATCAGTAGCCCAGACCAGGCCTTGGTCCCTGCCCCTAAACTCCCTATCCCCACCCAGGGAGTTATCATGTCTCTACACACTTGCTATTGCTTAAGATGCCTGTGTTATGTCATAATGAGAAGTCAGTTAACCTTTTTACATATACCCTTTGCTCCAGTTTGTTTATATGGGTGAATAAATACTTTTACCTTTTTAAATTTACCATTGACAAATTGCGATTTGGGGAAATTTGTGTGCATATTAGCCAGAAGTCTAGAGGTTGTTTTTGTTTGTTTGTTTGGTTTTTATTGTTTTGAAGTGGGTAAGGTGTTTGAGATAGGCATTTTGCCCTGAAGCTGTCAGTTTTGCATCAGGATTACCACCTTACAGTTCAGAAGACCTAGCATTCATTATCTGAAAGATGTGGCCCATCCTTGTCACATTTAACACGGAACTGTAGGCATAGGAGGCTTCAGTAGATGGAGAACTTAAGTAGTCTTGGCAGCTTAGGCTGACTTGAAAGTCTTGCGTATGTTTTCAGGAAGAAATCTTCAGAAAAAGTATTGAAGCAAAACGTAAAATATATTGAAAACGATCCCAGGTTTATTTCTTTTTAAAGACAAAGAGTTGTACTAGGATAATTTTTTTAAAGACAAAGATTTTACTGTATTCTACATCTGATTTCCAAACTCTTTCAAGAATAAAAAGCTCAAAGAAAAGGAGAACTGGAAATAAGAAATTCACTTATTGATAGCTTGGAAAATGTTAATCTTATGTTTTGAAACAGAAGGAAAATGCTCATTTTTATTTTACAATAACTTTTTCATAATTCTTTTTTATATATTCTCTCAGTTGTGGGTTAAATTTCTGGGTTAACTACATAAAACTTATTTTAAGAAATTATTTTTCTCTTGGTTGTCCGGAAACTAAGTTTTAAAGAAACAGTTGGAAAGAAAACTTTTGGTAGGTTTCTTTTTTAAACTTATTTTTGGATTTTCTTTAAAATCTGAAGGAATTATTTACAGTGTTCTCTAATGGAATTAATTGAAAGAGTTGATGTGGCAGCAAGTCAGACCTTATCCTTCCAAAGATTAATAATAGTACTTTGGTTTTAATGTCTTGTTTCACCATTCTTTATTTATGGATAAACATACAATATAATATTAAGACAGCTTCTAGGATCAAATAGTAGGCTACTGATAACCTTCCCTGAAAACAGATGAGAGTTTTGTAAAGTTTCAGTAAGATTTTTTTCTTTGGAGCAAGCAAACTTGAAATATTAAGCTCACTTGTAGGACAAGAGACCTTCGAACTAAATTTATAACTAACCCAACAGAAGCAAGTTTTTTTTAGTTCCAAAGTTAACACTCCAACTAGATTTGATGGTCTAAATATTTTTATTTGGCTTAACTCAAATCATTCTTCCCTCATTTGTGAGGAGAGGGAGGTAATTAATAGAGGTGATTAGGATCTAATATAGTCTGTCAGGAAAAAAATTCTGCAAGCTTCTAAATGCTAAGCTAAACAATAGGGAAAATTATAGCAATGTGAATAGTTATTATAATTACAAACAAAAATGAGAACAATAATTTTATTTATTGACCACATAAATTATCATTCCAAATTCCATTTTATCTCCATCCCTCTCTCTCTTTAGATACTTGCCTTCTGAATATTTCCAAATAAACGTTTTTGCTATAAAATAAACAGCTTTCTTAGTTCGTTATTTCTAACTGTGTTTTCACACCCAGTTGTGTTTAAGGAAAAATAAATACAAACAACCTCATCCTTTAAATACTAGGAATTACGTTATTCCGGAAATTGAGTTTCTTTCTGAAGTGCCTCATTTATCATTGGTTTGTAATATTCTAGTCAAAATTTGTCTTGGAATGAGGTAGAAGGGAAGGATTATGATTTTTTTGTTGTTTTCATTTTGGTTTTGCTCCAGCATTCTCATTTTCAAGCCTGATCTGTCCCTTTCTTAGACCTAGTTTGTCATCTGAAGCAGTAATGCCAGAGCTCGAGACAGGAAACCAGACAGCAGTCCGCCCTGATAGGGGAGAGCATTGTCCAGAGGAGGTAGCCTTGTCCGCCCCTCCCCCTTGCCCCCCAGCTCTCCTTCCTTGAAATTTAGCGGTAATAAAGAGACACAATGCTAGAGATGCAGTTTCTGGACCAGAACTAGGACCGTTTTCTCCCAAAGCAAAAAAAAAAATTTCCTTTCAACTGGCTCTGTGCTTTTTCTGGAATTGTCACCGTAGGTCACTGGAACATTTCAAAAATTACTAATATGTTTTGTATCCCTCAGTCAGGGTGTTTAATAGTAAAGTTCTTCCTCTAGCAGAACAGGTTCTTGGAGCTTTTTGAAATTCACTCCATTGTGTTGGCAAGCCGAATACATTATCATTTTCCCCATCTAATTATTAGGGGAGCTGGAGACCAAATGTGGCAAGTTAAGTGGCCTTTCAGTCCATGCATTCCGTGTAACCCTGGGTCTAGCTCTTATCCTAATTTCCAAGAAGGGGGTGTTTCCTGAGGCAGCTCCCTTCCAGGAGGACCCCGAGGAGCCCAGATTAGCCTGGGACATGTTCAAGATGGTTGTCAATCATTAGCAGGCCTGGGGATCTCCAGGGATGGCCTGGAGCTAGTATCAACCCAGATCAGTGGAGTTTAGCCAAATCTAGACATAGAGATCAAGTGTACATTTGAGGTTAGTGCATCTACCCTGGAGAGCGACCTGTGAATCCGACCTGTGCGTTTTTTCTGCTTAGGCCTATACATTCTTCTTCTAACTACTGTTCTTTGAGTCTAATCACTGAAAGCCACCCCTATATCTATTCTTACACTCTGTACCCTGGTACCTTCTAAAGCGTTGCACCCCAAAATTTCTTTCATTAGTCAATTCAAGTTCTTGTTCCACTTAGTTCTCCAAACAAGGGAGTTTTTCTCTCTGGAGCCTCCCAAAGTTTTCACATTGATTTTGTGTTTTAGGTTTTAGAAGATGGTTTTCCAGGCTAGTTTCACCGGCCCCTGGGCAAGTTTTCCTGTGCGACACCTGGTAGATGGTCATTCCTAGGCCCTTGCCCTTCATTTCATCCTAGCACGTAAGAAGTGCAGTTTGACATCCATTTATTTATTCATCTCGCAAGTATTTATTGAGCGCCTACTCATTAGAACTAATCTCAAATTATGTGCAGTCATTCTTAGTTATGCCACAGGATGGAGTAGGTCCGGAGTGATCTAACCTGAAAAGGTGTTTTGAAGTCTTAATTACCCTCTGGAACCTCCCCATGGCCCCGCCTAGCATGGGCCAGGGTGGCAGTGCACACACCCCACGCCCTCCACACCAGGGAAGTGACCCCAGTATGAGATGATTTCACTTAAAAGTCAGTTCCACAGTACAGACTGAAGCAAAACAGAAGGAGCCCTGGTCTGGAGGCAGACACGTTTCTGTTCCTGGCTGTAGCTCCACCCCACTGTGAATTCGGGCAAGTCATTTCACCTCTGTTCCTCCATTTCCTCGTTTCTAAAATGGGGATGAGGACCTGACCCTTCCACCTTTGCACAGTTATTATGAGGATTTCCGTATTTACTTGAGTAAAGCTGCCAATTTTTCTCGGCAGTTTTATGGACCAGTTGCAGGTGCACTGGCTAGGAAGAATAATAGCCCAATTTGGGGCCCTCAGAATGTGTCTTTTGATCTTCGGTCCAAGCATGCACTCTAAGAGAGAGAGTAGGCATCAGGGGCCAGATGGGAGGTTGAAATCGCCACTGCTGTAAACACACTGTTCCTGCATTCCATATCCCCCATGGACAGATCTGTTTGCAGAAATCGGTATCCCACTATTGCTGTTTGTGGTATGATGTTCTCTGCCCAGCGAGGCAGTAGAGTAAGGTGCCAAGTCCGCCAACCTTGATGTCAGACTACTTTGGGTTCAGATCCTGGCTCTACAGTTTAGCAGCTGTGTGATGTTGGGCAGATTATTTTACCTCTCTGTTCTAGTGTTCTCATCCATAAAATGGGAAGGTCGTGCCCACCTCGTGGGCAGTAAATGACACAGTGCATGTAAATGACAACCATGATTTCCAGTCATGAAGGTGGTGAGGA
>NW_006441953.1:9473751-9497172 GCF_000325575.1 Pteropus alecto | reverse complement strand
CCCTCTCTTATTTATTTATTTATATTTTAAGTCTTAAAACAGAGTAGAGACCTTGACACTACATGTGTTTGGGAGATCTCTCTGTGTGGGTAATAAAAATTTCTTTGAGGATGATACCAGTAAGGTCTCTGGAGGACCCATAACATTCAAGGTTAAGGTTAGGAGCAGTAACTTTTTTAGAGAGCTTTGGTTCCCTTGAGGTTAAGGCCCCTTCACCCTCATTACTTCTTTAAGGTGATTTCAAGTGCATTTAAAGGGAAAGGGAAATCAGGAGCTCCCACTCTGGGCTAAGTGCTCTTACATTTGCTCCTTATGCCTGACCTTTTAAAAATATGTCATTTAGTGAACAAGCCTGGTGCCTTTGGGGAGTGGGTAGGGAGCCCTCTAAGGAAGTATAAGGACAGGAAGTAAAGCACTCCTGTCCTGTAGGTGTTCTGGTGGTGGTCAGTTAAAGTCCCAGCCTATCTAGGTAAGAAGGCAGCCTCAGATCTGCCTCAGATCTACTGGGGCACAATCAGCTGGCTGCACAGAGTGGGGAGGGCCTTGAGCTGGTCTTTGAAGAATTAGGAGGATTTAGATAAGCCGGAAGGGGCCGGAGCATTCCTTGCTGGTTGCCCAGCATCAGGGCCAAAAATGAACAAAGGCATGGGGGTTGGGGGGCCGCCAGCATGAAGGGTGCTTGTTGGAGCAGGGGGCAGCTGGTTAGTAAAGGGTGCTGAGCATGGGTGCTTGAACCCACTCCACATGCACTGGGGATCCCATTGGAGGGAGGCCGGTTTGAGAGCTTGGGAAAGACTAGATGAGAAGAGGGCTTTGAAAAATGTAGGTGGCAAGGGAGTCGACCTGGACTGGAGGGGCCAAGGGAAGGGGTAGGGAGACCAGTGAAGGAAAAATCGCAGGAACACAGTCTTAGGCACTGAGAGCCTGGATCCCAGTGGCCATAGTACAAATGGAAATAAAAGTTGGTGAGGGAGGCTTAAAAGATGACCTCTAGGGTTCTGTGGTGAATGACCAGAAAATGAGGCAAACGGGGGAGGGCTGCCAGCAGGCTTTTTGAGGCAAGAGTGAGGAGGAGGAGGATTTGGATTGGGGACATGTTGAATTCTCTTGCATAGCAGTGGTTCCAAATGCTTTTCTGTTTCTTTTTTGTTTAGAAGGGACAGGGCAGTATAGTTCTTGGTTCTGGGGTTCTATGAGATAAACTTTTAATGGTGAATCCTCAGGAGTCCAGGGAATTACCCTGACGATTCTTTCTGGTTATTTTTAAGGTCCCAGCCATCACTGTTGAGGCCAGAGTTTCCAGGAACTGGCTGCTGACTGGAGCCAGTTGGTCCCTCCCAGCCTCCCACTCCCTCCTGGGTGGGGCCGCAAGGGTGGAGGCTCCTTAGGGTGGAGTGGGGTGGGTCTCCAGTGATAGGGCACAAAGCAGAGAGGCAGCCCGGCCTCACGAAGCCCTTCTGGACTTGATTATATAACACTTCACAGAAGAGAATTTCGAGGGCTTAGGCCGGCCTTGTAAGATACGTACACAGGAGGATTACACATCACGGGTATTTTTCAATTGATCTTGGGTTGCTTGCCCTTAAAACTAAAATACAAAATTATCAGCCTTAAGAAGGAAAACAAATATGTAACCTTAGTAGGAAAAATGATTAGCTTTTGCTAAACTTTCTTTAAGAAGGGTGTGGATTGCTACCAGCCAGGTGCTGGTGAACTTGAGAATTTTCCTACAGGGTATGGGTTGGCTTTCCCCACTCCCACTCCTGCTTTGCTGGGCCTCCCTCTGCAAAAGTGTAGAGATTTTGCTTGGTTGTTACCTTTGCACCTGTCCTTATTTACATGCAAAATCAATTGCTTCACTCGGTCTTTCCGAAGTACAGGGTGTGGGCAGAATCTTATCTGAAGCCATGTCCTGTTTGGACAAGTTGGACTTGCCTTGGCAACTCTCCATAGGGTGGAGCAGATGGGTGGAGGCAGGAAAGTAAAATTGGGTGGCTTGTTAGCCTAGAGAGGAGAGAGGGCGGATTGTTTGCTCACTGGATCATTATATTTAATCTGAAATTAAATAATTAACTTCTTTCCCATTTATAAAACATTTTGATGCAAAATAACTAATTTATGAAGGGCAAGGATTTAGAAATATTCCATGGAATTTTTTTCTTTTCAAATCAATTAGAGAAGACTGAGGTAAGGTGAAAATCGTCAAGTGGCGTGAAAACGGAACACATTTCCAGGTAAGTGCCAGCACTTGGCTGTTCTGAAAAGGAGCCTCCAACTTAAAAATGCCTGCTGACATCTGTTGCCTGGCCCTTTATATTTCTGGCCAGAGCAACTGCCACTAAATATTCAGCTCCTTTGGGAGCTTGAAGAGTTTGGGTACAGAAGTGAAAAAGGACAAGTTTCTTTGGAAAGGAAGTTTAGCTTCAAGGATGTTGCCTGCCTGCCCTGGTCTTCCTCCTGGCCAAAAATTACACATGCACTCAGAGATGGGATTTTTTTTTTTTCCTCCTTTTTTCCCTGAAGTTCCTTTGGGGAGTAGAGGGTGGGGGAAGGTAACATGCTTCCTCCTTGAACATCCAAACACTTGGGATAGTTGGGGAGGGGACTTAACAGGTAGTGTGTTGGTTTATCCTGCTGTTTTTCTCCTTAAACCTGGCTTAGGTCAGCTAAGATTTGCTTTCAGGGAGGCAGGTAGTTTGGAGCTTTATGGGTCGGAGAAGAATAATGTAGGAATCCTTTGAGGATCTGAGGAAAGAAAGAAAGACATGAAAAGGGCATAAAAAGAGAAATAAGAAGGGTGAATGTCAGGCAAGTCTTGTATGTCACCAAGAAACTTTGCTTCTGACGCATACACATTCTCCACGTTCATGCTCGCTCTCTCTCATGTTTCTGGGAAGGGGGGAAGTCATTATAAAGTTGTTTTTGTGATAAATATGCTCTAGCTTCGAGACAAGCAACTTTCAAAGGAGGTTTGGTAAATCATAACCTCTTTTCATTATGGGCTGTATTTCTAAGCTCTGTAGCACATTTGTATCCTCGTAAAGCAGAGGACTGAATTAGGACTGTGAGACGCAACTGTATTATACCAAAGCTATTTAATACACAATCACACAGTTTTTCATTTTGGCAAAAATCGGACCATATTTTGGCATCTGAAAAGTCAGAAGTATAAGTGGAGAGAGTGTGAAAGGAAATCTGTTTCTTCCTTTTGAAGGAAAATTCAGCTGTGTTGGCCCTTTCCAGCAAAATAACATAGTTGGAGAAGATGACATTTGCTCTAGTTACAGAAAATTATTTTGGCAATGATGTTTCTATATTTTTACTTTTAAGCGCCTTGATAACTTAGAAGTATGAACCAGTTTTGCCCTTTTTTTTCTTTTTTTGAATACAACTTTGTTATTCTGGGATTGACTTTCTCTGCTAGGCTAGTTAAATACAACTAATATGTAATTGTATTTATGATTGGAAAATAGTCGTTAGAAACAACACAACTACATTTGGGGCCTCATCGTGTCTGTGACGCCCTCGTAAAATGGTTAACAGAATTCCTGAGCCTGCTTAAAACTCACTGAGTTTAAAGACTCTGATGTTGGCACTCTATTCACTGCCAGTTTCCTAGTCTAATACCTGTCTTAGCACGCCACCTACTGGTTCTACTGAAGATTGCTGTCAGTGTTGTGTAATAGATTTTCTACAGTATTTGCATTTTTTAGCATTCTTCTAAAATGATGGCAGCGTCCCCAGAGCACTGAGCTGCCCGTGCAGAACTAAAGCCACTAAATTCAGAGAGTCTGATTCTTCCAGTTACTTCTCAGTTACATGGAGGGCGCTTTGGAGACACTGCAGTCTCCAAAGACAAAGTCAATACCAGTGGCAAAAGTGGTCTATTCAGAGATGGGCACAGTAGGTACAGAGTATATGAGGATTTTTTTGCACATAAATAAACAAAAGCCTGATATGTATTAATGTGTTATTCTCTTCCTAAATTTAGTTTCTTTCTAGCTTTGCCTTCCTCTCCTGTTTTTATTAAGTTTTGGCTGTAGAATTAACATTTAAAAATTGGCACTGAGATATGTATAAAGCTGCCCCATTCCCAAAAAGCTCAACATTTTCCTTACATGTCCATTACCTTCTCTTGTTTCATAGCCTATGACTATCATTAAAGGCGTGATCAGTTATTTTAGAAGCTACCAAGTTGGGAGCAAAGTGCTGTTAGACATGTGACTGGACAGTGAATTTGATTCTGTTCAGAGTGATATTTGAATTTTGCAGACTCTTTTTATTTTCCAGGGATGTATTTAAGAGTTTCAAAGTATCATTCTTTCTTTATTCGCTGAAATACTTCTATAATGAGAAATATCCCTTAATCACAGCTGAGATACTTTAAGGTACAGTTCTGAAGATATATACCTTTACAATTCTTTTTTCAATAAAAATGAATCAGGTTTTGTTGGAACAGATGCTTTGTATTAGACTATTTTTTCTCTTATGATTACAAGTCTTACAAAGCACTAATGTTCTTAAAACAAAAATTAACAAAAACGATTTCGAGAATGTCTTAAATTATCGAAGATATAGCAGGTTAATGTGTAATCCGTTTTTAAATGGATTTAGTAGTCATTGCTATAGGCATTAAGAAAAGCCATTGAAGGCTTTATGAGCTAAATGGTGGAGTTAGAATTTGAACCAAAATGAACTCCAGAGCCCATCATCTTAATTCCACTGTGTGCTCTTAAGGGTGGTAGAACGTGCGGGCCGAGGTGTGGAGACGCTAGGAAGCCATTGCCGTGGTACAGTGGTGCAGGAACAGGGCCCTACATGACATCTCAGTTAACTTTTAAACTGACTTCAGTCTGCATCTTCTTAAGGGTGGGGGGTTGACCTCTAAGGCTAGGTATGTTAGCAAAGAGGCAGATACCTTACATTGCTCCAGAAGCTGGAACCAACAAATTAAATGCTGTGTGTGCAGTGTGTATATCCAAAAATTGTATATTCGTTGATATAAACAATTTAGAAGGCAAACAAACGTGTGTGTGTGTTAAATTCTAATTTAATCTTCCTAAAACATTGTGGGTCAAGATTTTATAGGAAGTAGATGAAAGAGGTGCCTTCGCATTTTACGTGTGAGAAGAGTTGCCGCGTGGCAGGGCTAGGACGAAGCTCCTGAGTCTCAAGACCAGGGCTTTCCTTACACACCTGAGAATATGAGTGCTTTTATTTAGAAAGATTTGCATCAAGAAGCTGTCAAGTGGAGTGGATGAATCTGTAAGAGCAAAGTCAATTTAAAAGGCTTGGGGGAGGGGTGGCCAACCGGTGGGTCAGGGCTGCTGAATTATTCGACCTCATTGATATAAGCAGGAGGTCTCACATCTTTTGTTTAAGGTCCGCTATGGGGCACTGGACAGCAATTCTTAGAGCCGTATCCATCTGTACAGCTGCTAGGCTGGGAATTGGTTAATAATAGATCTCAAGGCACAAAAGGGGTTTTTATCCTTCATTATGAAATCATCCATTTTTCGCTGGCTGTTGGGGTTTGTTCTTGCTATACTACATAAGAGGGAAGTAGCACCATTGATCTGAGCAGTCCGGTATTAGATTTTGTTTGCAGATTAATATAATACATCCTGTGATGTAAGAAAATTGAATTTTGAAGTCAGGGCCTTATGTTGAGTTAATAATGATAGTCACATGTTGTCATGAGACCCAGAGCAGTCTTTCTTCAACGGAGCATTGAAGCACAAAAATTTACACAGTATTACGTTTAATATTGTATGTGAAGATGTCTTAGTTTAACTCATAGGTCATGGGCACAACAAACTACAGGATTGCTATCATGGAGGTCGAATGGGGAGTTTGAATACTGAAATCGAAGAAGAAATCCAGAACCAGGGTCTTTTACAGCTCTTTCAGGTAGAACTTAGTCTTAAAACTCGTTCACTTTTCCACCCAAACCAAAGTGATCTATAAAGGCCTCACCTCTAACCCAAGCACTGAGTACTTAAACTAAATTTGGAGAGTGAGTGTCCGAAAGCAGGTTGTTGAAGGTCTGGGTAGTAGCCACACAGTGATTCCGTAACACATGAAGTGCAGTTGAATATCGAGCAGACTAATGTTTTGTCCTGTGAGGGAGCAGTTGGTTTTATGTAGACTAGTGCTAGAACAATAGAAGCATAGAGGGGAAAAACTGAACAGGATCAAGATGCAAATTTCCTTTGCATTAAGATAAAGATTGGCTGATTTCCTAGTGAGAAATTTGCAAGAATGGGTGTGAATACAAGTTAATATTCTTTAATATCCAAAATATATAAAGAACTCATACAACTCAACACCAAAAAAAAAAAAAAAATCCAATTAAAAAATGGGCTGAAGACCTGAATAGGCATTTCTCAAAAGAAGAAATATAAATGGTAAATAGAAATGAGAAATTTAACTTCAGTAATTAAATCAATTTAGGATAAGAACAATTGGCCATTTGGATTCTAACAAATTGACTAAGTTTTTTAAAGTGATAAAAACGCATTGCTGGTAGAAGTGTTGGGAAATGGGTTCTATTTTATCGATGGAAGTAATAGAGCATCTCTTCTGGATGATATATAAGGTGCTTTGGAAAATACACATGCTTGTCACCCAAGAATTCCCCTTCATAAAACATATCTAAAAATTAATTAAGGATATGCAGGAGGATGTAGGTATAAAGATGCTCATTGCTGTCTGTAACAGTAAAAATTTAGAAGCAACCTAAGTGCCCTATAAAAGGGGATTATTTATGTGAACTGATCTGCTCACACAGTGGCATACTGAATTTGGTATGGAACCATACTTACTGAAAAAAACACATTTTCACAAATTGTCAAGTGAAATTATGGGGTCTAAATTGTATGTACACAATAATTGATTAAAAAGTTGGCAAAAATAAAAACAAAGATATTAATGATGGTTGTGTCTAGGTTTTCTTTTTGCTTCTCTTCTTTTTCCTGTTTTTTTTTTTTTTTTGCTTTTTCTTTTTTTTGTTATGAAAATAAGGAAAAGGTTTAACATTCATATATAATGTGAACTTCTGTTGAGTTGCACAGCCATCTTCAGCTTTGCTGTTAAGAAGGAGCTGGACATTTTGTTCCAGAAATATCAGAGTTTATGCGTTTGAGTTAGGAATGCAAGTTGGCTCTCATCCGGTTATAACCATGGAATCTGGTTTTAATTATATAAAATACGGCATCTTTCATAGGTAAAAGGAACAAATTCTAGCCATTCTGGGGGCTATGGAAAGGAAGAAGCGGGGAGGAGTGGGTGAAGAATATTTTATTTTATTTTTATTAGTTTATATTTAAAGTGATCTTGGGAATTTAGATGAATACCTTGTTTTGTTTTCTAGGCCAAACTCCAGAGCACCCTAGAAAGCTTGACTAAAAGAATGCTCATGTTTGACCCTGTCCCTGTCAAGCAAGAGGCCATGGACCCTGTCTCGGTGGTAAGTTTTCTAAAATTGAACATTTTCTTACTTATTCCAAGTGGTAATAACATTATCGTGTGTCGTGTTATTCCTTAAAGTTACTCATTACTTAACAGCTGTTTGATAGGGAAACCGTTCAAAGCCCCCAGCAGTAAGCGAGGTTAATACCCTCCTAGCAACTGTACATCCTTGGATCAATTAGATTCATGTTTCCTTGAGTCCTGTGCCACACACGCCCCCAAGATAGGATCAGCATGGAACACGGGCCACTGCCAAATCTCGTTGCACCAGAAGCAGGTTTACAGAAACTCCTCAGTTACCAGTTTTTAGTTTAGGCTCTTAGGATTATTGATTTTGGGGGCGGTGGGAAGTTTGGCCACTGATTTTTTAAAAAAATTAATATACATCTGGGGACATCTTTTTAAAAACCCATAGCAATTTCTGAATGTACCTACAAGAACTCTCTATCAGGAACATGATGACTTAGAGGTGTTTTTTACTCAAGGTCACCGCCCTGATTATATAGAAGAGTTTTCAAAAATGTTTGAGATTGTCTGTTTTTCTTTTTGATACTGGAAGAAAAAGTTATTTCACTGGATCTCATATAGTGTTTAGGGTATGTTTCACAGAGCCGATTAAAAAGATGAAACAAAAATCACGTGCCCTATCTCGTCTGATCTCAGAAGCTAAGTAGGGTCGGGCCTGGTTAGTACTTGGATGGGAGAACACCTAGGAAGACCAGGTGCTGTAGACGTTAAAACAATGAAATATATATATATATAACAACTCAGTCCTTTTGCTTGTAGAAATATATTAAGGATAAAAGGATTTGCTTAAAAACCAATGACAGCCGCCATATGGAGCTGTGACTGCACGAGAGGTGACTGAGGAGAAGCTAGCAAGAGAACTTGGCAGCGAGGAGAAGTTTCATCTCCCCGGGAGGAGTCCGTGGCTAGGAGGGAGTTGTATTCATATCCTTTTTAAGCATCTTAGTGCTAAGCTGGTCCCTCTAAGCCAGGCCCCTTACATACTTTTCCGCCATCGAGAAAGACTAGTAATTAATTAGTCTTGGTATTTATGTAAGCACAACACTAGTGCTATGGAGATGGGACGTGGATGACAACAGAAAGGTGTGTTTCACCTCAAAGCAGGGTTAAGACTGGAGGGGATCTGGTTTAGTAAATAGGAAATGACAAGGCAGGCAGCATTCTCACTCTGCCTCACTCTTGTCTTCCATGGGCTTGGAAAATATTCACAAGGGGGAAAAATTTAGCCCAAGTTGTATATGTGAAGGTCGATAATGACACACTTGCAAAATTAGATCGTCCTTATGCATTGGCTGTGGCAGTTCCTGCCAAGAATGTTTATACAAGACATGGGGGTCACTCTGAGGCCCTTGAAACCAAGTTGCCATGGATATTCCTAAGCCAGTGATATGTTTACCACTATGTACAATGAAAAGTTAAGTCAGAGTGGCTTTAAGGAAATAACATTTACATTCCAGCATGATAACTGGTTAACTGAGTGTCTGAATATAACTGAGCAATAAGAATTTTATTAATCAAAAACTAAATTGACTTATAATGTTATTCAGTGCTGTCATCATATTCATCAACCCATTTCTCCCAACTGTTGCATGATCATGTTGAAGGAAAATTAAGCTATAAAATTTCTCTATTAATTATACCCTTGAAATATGAATAAGTTTTTAGTACTAGAGAATATGATTAATTTCATAAATGATGCAGAACCATCATGATGCACTTTACTATTCAATATACCTCCAGTGCTTTTAATCAAGCATGAAAATAGGGCTCAAGAGCCTAATTTAAAGCTAAAATGGAGATCCATGTTGCTTAGTTATATCATGTTAATTATATCATATAAGTGCAAGAAAATGTGCTTGATTGAAAAAAAATTTTGAAATAAAATGCATTCGAAGTAATGGTTATATTTGTAATGCTGTAACTTATATTAATACATGAAGCTAGAATATGTAGAAGTATTTTGCAGTTAATGATCTTTTTCTCCTTTATGCTCTAGTTTTCAAAGTCAACTAATGCTTATAGAAATTAATTAGGTCACTTCACCAAAAGTTTGTGTCAATCCTTACAGTGAAGTTTCTTTTTAATTCAGTGAAACCTCAGTTAACTGAAACATTTGGGGAAGAGAGTGTTGTGATTATGTTTCACTCTGAAATCTTCAAAGTTCATTTTTCCTGCCTTCATAGTGGGAGTGTATTAAACCTAATTTATTATTCCTTTATTGCTTTTTACTTTTTAATTCTATCTTTGACCTGAAAGTTGAAGTCTTTGGTTATCTGAGTCAATGTTCTAAACATTAAAGCAGTATAGGACAGTTTGTAAGATTTTTTTGTTTGTTTTAATTCCAATTATCAATAAAAATATTTTACAACGACTTATCTCCCTGCCTTACCCCCCTTTCTCTTAAAAGGAGAGCACAGCAGAAGCAATCTGCTTATTTGGTATTTTGCTATAATTTAAAGAAAGTGAGGAAATGTCATTTCTCTCTTGCCCGAGTATAAGCCTTCATACCGTCCTGTGCTTTGAGGCAAATGGTAACGCTTGGGATTATCTTGCTAAAATTTATAGGAATAGGGAGCAGAGTAGACTTTACCTGCCCAGGTCCGTGCCTGGATCTCCGCTACTTATTCTCAACAAATATAATGTTGGCGAAACCACCAACAGCTCCCTGAGCCTATTTTTATTATTTTTCTTATTTTTTGTTATTTTATTATTTTTTTAATTTGTAAAATTCGAGATTATAATTTGTAAACTATACACCGTGTGAATATTAAATGCACATGTGAAAGAATTATTTTTACCAATACATTTTCAAAAGTGGGAAATTAAAGAATTTAACTTGGAGAGTGAGAAAGGAAACAAATTTTTATAAAGAATTCTTTCTTATTCTATTCCTGTAGGAAGATTACTTTTGGAAGAAAGTATCTTCTTTTTCTTTTTTTTAAATAAAAATTGTTATCTAATAGACTCCTTACAGATCGAGAAGTACTTAAAGTCACTAGTTCCTCTGCTCTGTTCTCTATGACCCTCCTGAGCTGGGTAGAAAGGGGGCTTTCTCCTTTTGTTTGCATAGAGGGGCCTGACATTTGCCAGAGTGTTTGCTTATAAAGGCACCACGCCTTGCTGCACTGGGAACCCCACCCTTAGTATGAAGATCCCTTTGAATTGCCATCACTGTCACAGATGTTCACTTTAAAAAAAAAAAAAATTAATGAATAGGGAAACAGAATTCATTCATGTTTCAGGCAGTCAGTCCATCCACTTCAACTGTTTTGTAATGGAAAACTCACCAAAACTATTCCCAATATATAAAGGGATAACTTTAGAAGATTATCCAAATCCTGAGCCTTTCTCTTCAGCACAATTAAAAACAATTTTTTTAGAATCAAAAGAATTAGAATTATTTTTAGCCTTGTTAATTGTAAAAACTGACTCAGAGTATGCTGATTTACTTCATTCATTCAGTATTTATTAAACTCCTGTGGCAGGGCCTCGTCTCCCATCTAGTGAGAGGAAGCATTCAGCAAATAAATGCACACAGTGTGGAGGGGAAAGCACTTTTCTTAATAACGAATGTTTTTGAGAAGTACACCCATTACTGTTCCTAGTCAAGATTGGGGTTGGAGTTGCCTTGCCGGAGCCTGGTCTTCAGGCTGCTCTGTTCCAGCACACAGGGCCTTTGGGTAGGCAGTACGTGGGGCGGGCACAGGATGTCCATCAGTGGCCACAGGCCCCTTTTCTGTCTCTGATTTCGATTTGGGGCCAGTATGGCCACGTTTATTTGTGTTGCTTTGTTAGAAGATAGGAATGGTCTGGAACAGAGAGGAAGCAACTGGGACCAGGGTGCTACCCACCCAAGGCACACACCCCGAGCATCCCTGTACCAGTCCTTACACTGTGGGAGAACCAGATTGTTTTAAGCGGATTGCAATAGCTTGTGTCCTCCACCCAAATAATTAAATGTGTCAATGTCCTGATAAACATTGCTGTGACATTTGCTAGTGAGACAGTTTGAGGAACCACATTTCTTCACCCTTTTGTGAGGCAGTCAGACTGGAAATAGTTAAGTGTGTACTGAGTTATGTGCCCAAATGTGTCTCCTTACTTTTAGCTCAAACACCACACAACAATATAGGAGACGGGACATTCACTGAAGAGCGAACTCTCAGCAAAACTGCATAATGTTTAGAAACCTTGACTCTTTATGCAGCTTTCTCCTTCTTTATGGCTTGAGAAACCTAAGAATATTATTAAATTTGCATATCTCCCAGGTTCGAAATTCCTTCTTTCCTTAAACTCACTCACAGATACAAAAATCCAGCAATGACAGCAATAAAAGTGTGCCCTCATTTTGCTTCCTATTGAGCTGCCAATAACTTGGCATTAAAATCTAGGTCATAGGGAGGTCATTGAAGAATAGGGCTGAAAATAAAGGCAAAGCTACATTTTTTGTGAGTAGAAACAATTAATGCTGCCTCCCATTTCCTTAAGTTTTTGTTTCTAGTACCAGAACTTTTGCCCTTTAGAGAATCATATAATGCAGGTTAAATTTTAGAACTAGGAGAAATATTTCCCCCTTGTATTTGATTACTTCATTAAACCCTCATTGTACATTATGTATATATATATATTTGTTTTTTGGTTATTGAGCCTTGTGCCTCATAATTAAATTTAAACAATAATAATATTCTTATGTCTTGTAGTGTACCTGTCAGTGTGTGCCTGGTTCTAAAAAAAAGAAATTGTCCTTTCTTCATATGATTCTTAATACATAACTCAAAGCTGTTTTTAAAAACAATTTACATATTTTGTATTTCTGGATTTTATATCCTTCACATCTTGTTTCGACGCAGTGCTATTAATGAAAATTCTTCCCTCCCCCCCTTTAAATTGTACTTAAACAATTTCCCAGATTTTAATAATAAAAATTAGTATTTTTATTTTTTATCTCAGTCATCTAGAGCTGCACTATTCAAAAGGCCATCTGTGCACCCGGGGCCACTCCTCAGTAATTCAGAATCTACAGTTTGAGAGGATGGAAGCCCGTGGCAGGGCACATCTCTTGTATAAAAAAAGGGGGCTCTTAGGACCATAGTGTGTGTTAAACTTATTACAGAAGTTATCACATTGAATCCAATTTTAATTTTAACCCTACTGCCTCCTAGAAGGTGGGTATCAGTACTGGCTTGACAAGTTTTGCCATATCCTGATGGCACCTGCACTTCTAATATTTAGCTAGTAATTTTTCTTGCCTTCTTTTATAGAATCACTTTTTTTTTTTTTAACATAATACATTTATTTTAACAGGGAACATTATCACTACTGTAAAAAAAAGTTTTTTATGCATGTAAATAAACACCTAATTATTTTAAAGTACGGTGTGCTCATCACGTGCCACCCGTAAGCATCTGCAGTGCCTCCCGAGGGATATGTACTGGCATCACTGTTCTAGGAGACCATACAGGTTATGATGATAGGGAGAAAGAAAGGACAGAAGGAAAATATGTAATCTGAACAATGAGAAACTGACATCAAAACCAGACGAAGGTAAATACCACTGGGGCCCCTGTTCCCAGATACTCTGATCAGTAGGCCTGGAGTGGAGACCAGGCATCTGAGTTTTAATAACATCAGCACAGTGATTCTGATGCATAGCCAGGCAGAGAATCACCCAGCGGGGCCCAGAAAGGGTGTGATCTTAAGTCGTAATCCCAGTCAAAACCACTGCTACCCCACAGTTATTCATAACTCAACAACAGTGGCCGCTAGAGGGGCCGTGGAAGCTCAGGTATTAATAGTGCATTTCAGCCGGTTAATTATAAAGCCCCCTTGGTGGGTTTTCTTGGTTGCATCCTGAGCTAGTATCACCTCAGAATCATAAACACACAGAATTTAAGAGCTGGAAGAGAGGCACAGTGTTTTGCTTATCACTTTCACTGTAAAACATTCAAATAAAGTAATTTTCTGCGGGAGGTCATGACATGTTATCACTAAAAATTTCCGTTTATCTAAAATGCCTACACATAAGAAAAAAAAATGGCTTAGGTTTAATTTTTTTTAAAGCATTCTACAACGAAGATTTTTAAAAATTTTAGTTAAGGAACATAGTAATTTTAGTGAGTTCCATGGCCAGGGACATTAACCAGCTTGTGCAATTATTATGATTATATTTAAAGCTGGTAGATGGAGTTAGGTTACCCTGATATTAGAAGAGGGAAGGGTATTTGAAGATCAATTAGGTCATTTGTAGAACAGATCTTAGATTGGGGAGGATACAAACCATTTTTTCTCATCCAGGATCTTGTTGGCTTATCCTCCAGCCTCTTTTGATGGGGAGAATAGCTAGGGGTAGAAAAGAGAACACTGGGCTCCAGCTTATGTGCAAGTCATTTCGAGCATCACATGTCCTGATTTGAGTCATATTATATTAGCCTTTTCTTACAATTCTGTGTCATCCACACATTTGGAAATCAAGTCATCTTCTAGAGCTTCATTCAAACTGTGAATAAGGCTGTTAAGGCCAAGGACATAGCTACATTAGTGTGGATGGCCTTCAGTGTATAGGTGTGCAGGGTGACTGGCCATCTGGTTTGCTTGAGACCGAGGTGTTGCCCAGATTGTAGGACTTTAGTGCTAAAGCCAAGACAGTCCCAGGCCAATCAGGACTATTGGACATCCTAGGCAGGGATTCATCAGTGGCTCAGGCCCACCCAAAGGTGCAACTTCGTTTCTCCACATTATATACACCAGTACATTGTGAGGAATGTCCGGTGCCCTGCTGCTGAGGTGAAACACTAAAGCTAGAGAGAGCATTTCCTGCCAGTTAAGAAACTCCATCAGAAAAGTGATGAAGTTAGTTGGCTTGGCTGGTTCTTGGTGAACCCCAATGCTTACTCCTAACGATAAAGACCCATAAGGATTCTGTTTGCTTACCTGTTTTAGAATGTTGGCAGTTATCAACCGAAACCTAATATTTCACAAGGGTATCACCTTAGAATTAAATTTGAGATTTTTTTCAGGTGATATAAGGTTACCACATTAACCTAAGTTCTTATGTTTATTAGACCAGCTCTCTCATAGCATTTTTTCAGGGTCAAGCATATATCTAAATCCAAACGACTTTATAAAGTTCATGAAATTGAAAATGCCTTGTATATTTTCATCTTAATTCATGTTTCAAGCATATGTACTTATTTGGCTGTTTTCCACATTTCTGTTTTTCCTTTCCAATAGTCATACCCATCTAATTACATGGAGTCGATAAAGCCCAACAAGTATGGAGTCATCTACTCCACACCGTTATCTGACAAGTACTTCCAGACCCCGGAAGCCCTGTCGCATGGGATGCAGATGGAGCCAGTGGACCTCACCGTGAACAAGCGGAGTTCTCCGCCCTCTGCTGGGAATTCCCCTTCCTCACTGAAGTTCCAGCCGTCACACCGGAGAGCCTCACCTGGGCTGAGTATGCCATCTTCCAGCCCGCCGATGAAGAAGTACTCACCCCCTCCCCCGGGAGTGCAGCCCTTCAGCGTGCCGCTGTCCATGCCACCGGTGATGGCCGCCGCCCTCTCCCGGCATGGGATCCGGAGCCCGGGGATACTGCCTGTCATACAGCCAGTCGTGGTACAGCCCGTCCCCTTCATGTACACCAGTCATCTCCAGCAGCCGCTCATGGTGTCCTTGTCCGAGGAGATGGAGAATTCAAATAGTAGCATGCAAGGTAAGCTCCACCGCTGATGCACACTGCTGCTCCAGCTTAGTATATCTGGTGTCTTCACCAGACAGCCTGGTTGAGAGAGCAAAGGAAGCAGAGAGCCAGAGCTGTTGAACTTTTAAAAGGAAATTTTCCACTTAGCGTCTGCCTAAGGCATTTCCTTTTCTTTTCTTTTCTTTCTTTTTTTTTTTTTTTCAAGTGTTGATACTGGAAGAGCTCCTAAGAATCAGGCTGTCTGTTTAATGCCATGAAATGATTACTTTCACTATGCAGTTGTCAACTTTGGGATAGTAAGAATCTTGACTTTTTATTTTGCTTTATAGAATGCTGATGTGATTCTAGGTGCAAAAAGGCATTTAATATCTTTAACTCGTGGTGATAACTAATGGCTATTAAAAGCTATCTTCTTTACTGACTAGACATGGGCAGAAGCCTGGGATTAAAAAGAGATAACTAAAAATCATAAAGAATCATTTATGGGCTGCTTACTCGCAAAATAATGGTCCAGAGAAACAGGAACCCCCCTCAGATTCATTGCTGCCAAAAGCAGATAAATACTCACATATCAGTATTGCAGATACGAGCTATGCAATAAGCTTCTAAAAGCTGAAATTGTTAAATTATACGTAGAGTGACTTTTCTATTTTTATTTTTATTTTTAGTACCTGTAATTGAATCGTATGAGAAGCCTATATTACAGAAGAAAATTAAAATAGAACCTGGGATCGAACCACAGAGGACAGATTATTATCCTGAAGAAATGTCACCCCCTTTAATGAACTCAGTGTCCCCCCCTCAAGCATTGTTGCAAGAGTAAGTACATTTAGGTCTCCCCGGCATTTCTGTAGCAGCATGCATCTTGGGACCTGACATGGAAGCACAAGCTTCCGACGTGTGATGTGTGTGGTTTGCCGGGAACACCTTGTAGTATGTGGTAGCCACTGGGCAAGGTGGGAGGACCTGTCCAAAAACTGCTCTGTTACACGGACAGCATGTGACAATGACCTCAAGTCACCCGTGAACTGGTCACTCATGATTTTGCCACCTTACCAGATATATCATTTTTATCTTTTTTTTTTTTTCATTCTTCCAGACTATGTATAGTTTTTCCATAATCTTAATCCCAGCGTGGGTTGACTTTGATGTTCTAAATATTCTACTTAAGGTTGGATCATGAAAACTGTTCATACGGACACACGTCATCCTTCCCAGTTGTTACTTGTAATAGGGTATACTGTTTCCATCATGGGGACTGTCTTTAATCACAATTTTGGGGCCGACCATAAGCCCAAGAAAGACACTCCAAAACGGGTCCTGTAAATAAGTGGTGGCAACAGAAATTGTCCATGTAGCTCAGAGAAGCTCAGCATTGAAAAAACTTTATTATCTGGTCTTTTTAATCATATCTGCCCCTAGATTGTTCAGTCTGCTTTAGAACTGCCATGCAGTGGAAAGTTTACACTATATTGGTCAGAATCCAAGCACCTGAACAATGGTTTGTTTTAGGTCTCGCTATAATGTAATGATGCCGCACACATCATTAATGGGACTTGCTATTAGATATCCTTGACCTCTACCAGTGATTACAATGAGGCTGTGTTTTAAGTAGTTAAGAAAGTGACCTTCGGATCTGACGTCTTGGATCCCAGCTCTGCTCTCCACCATATGTATGACCTTGGGCTAATCACTTAATCTTGCTGCCTCCATTTCCTCTTTATTTTCATTATTGGTTGTAATTATTATTGTTATTTTTGCTGTAATTGTCTCGTGTTATCTTTCAACATTGGATTTAGTGGCCAGCTTCCTAGTACAGGGTCCTCAGGGTCCCTTCCATCATCTTCCTCCTATATCACCTTTTCTCCACCTTGAACAAATGTGCTGCCCACCTTTCTACTTTATCTTCTCCACCCCTCTCCCTTACACAACTAATCTGCAACAAAATGTACATTCTCTGGGTTTGTTATTATTGTCATATATTCCCTGATAGATGAAGAAGAAAGTGAATTTTCTTACCCAGCCACATCAGCAGGGAGAATATCTGATGGACTTGTACGTTCTCACTTTTCATAATTTCATAGCACCCTCTTCCCCCCCAAAAAAAGAAACTTTCCAAGTGTTTTCAAAGGAGTTAATTCTCTGATAACAAGCGTGCGGGAGTCAGAGCAAACAGAGAACTGAGGAGCCAAAACATTAAATAACTCACCTGTAATCACAGTTACGAGTGGAGGGGGCCTGAGCTTGACCTCCAGCTTCTAGATGAGTGCTCTTCCTGCTATTTTTAACCCATGTCAAGCCAGTTGCATCTGGTCATGCACTCCACTGAAAGGAAAAACAGAAAGACTAACCAAAATGGACATATCTTGTAGGCCGAATTACCTCTTTTTCATGATGACGGGTGGTGAGGTAACTGGCAGCATGATTTGCACATGTAATTGTTCCAGCCTTGGTGATGAAAAAGATGCCATCAAGCCAGCTGCCCACATAGGGGTGGGGGGCGGGGAGTGGAATCCATTGACTGAAAGGGGTTATTCCAACGTCCAGGTTACTGCGAATTACAATGTAAAATGTTACGAAGAAGAATATTTGAAGGCAATATTCTGTGCTCTGAATGTGGCTGAAGAGAAAGGACTTTTTCTCTTAAGTAACGTTCTCTTGATGATCTCAACCTCGATGGCTTTTAATGATTAATGAGTAATATGCTTAGTCTAATGCTGACCTAAGAATGTGTTTTGCCTCTCAAAAAATTCAGCAGATTAGCCACAACCTGGACGTGTACTTTTCAAGTAATTTTCTCACAGATACAATTAAGTAATGTCTTGGAGTGTGCCCAGTTGCAGCCCACATAGGAAACCTGCTAGCCAGGAAAGAATCACTTGAAACCAAGCGCCTAGTACCATTATGAGGCAGCCCTAATAATATTTGCCTAAGAAAACTTTCCTTTAAAGGTAGACTTTAAAATACAGCTTTGAAATCCATTTGCTTGATTACATAGAGTTATAGCTTTAGAATTATTTGTAAAGGCACTCAAATGTATATCAGATTCCTTTTGTTATGTATTTATGTGTGTGGAAATGCATTTAGAATGAAAAGCTTGAGGATCAGATTTCCCCATTTACTTGTGTATGTGAAAGGTAGCAAACATAAGAGAGGGGTCAACAATGACCAGGTTTCTGATATTAATAGCTGTTCTAACTTCTTGGTTGTAATGATCCAAAACAGCCTCTTTAAAAATGAGCAGCGAGGAGACCAAGAAGGGTGAGATCTCAAAATCTCTAGCATCAGCCTGTACCAGCATCTGGCTCTTTAGAGAGAGGGCTGCTAACCACCCTTGAATGATGATACTGCCTTCCAAGGTTGACGTTAGCCAGAGTAGAGATTTCCTAGTCTGAGGCCGGGACATCCCCAAAACTCATAAAATTAAACAGCTGTTGGTGCAAAGTTTGCAAATGAGTTTCTGAACCTCAAAATAGCAACAGCTACTATTGAGTAGATTTTTATGTCTGGAACAGATACTGTTCTTCAATGCTTTGTGTAGGTTACTCACAACAGCCTTCTGTGATCGTATTATCATCCCCCATTTCACAGAGAGGATCAACACCTTGCCCAGGGGCCACAGGGACTATCAGCAGCAGAGCTGGGATTTAAAACTAGAACACACTGGATTTTGCGTGCCTTTATATACAAAATGAACAATTGGAAAAAACGATCGTGACTAACTACTGCACAGAAACTATTAGACAGATTCCCCATCCATAAAATCTAATAATTGGGAGAGGCTACTAAAGTCATCTAAGATACTCTTCCTGTAACCCAGAGGCATATGAGATGTATTTAACCATTTATTTTTCCCCCAGCATTTTACCTTCTGAAGTTCTCTTAATGAAAAGGAAACATTTTTAATTGATGACATTAAAATTAAAGGTTAAAATTTTTCCCCTTTTTATTGAATAATTTTAAATTGATAATTCAGCTTTATAAAAACTTTGTCCATAAACCTCTCACTTCTCTATTTTCTCTGTTATTTGTTTGTACATTTATAAAATTGAAGTTTTTGTTCTTTTTTAACCCCTCTCTCACTAGTTCATGTGCATTTTTCCATGTATCTACACTCGGCCATTTTATTTTTCTGTGTTGCCCATCTAAGCATCAGGGTAAGAAGATAGTGATAGTCCTAACTGACAGTTTTCTTTGCTAGTAATAAAAGTGAGAAATAAGTAAGGTCACTTAGGATAATCACACCTTATATTCTCTTTCGAGTCATTCTCTAGCATGTCTGGAAAAGTTACTGATAAAGGACATGTATTTAAATTTTTACCGAGATAAAAAAATGAAGTTTTGTTTCAGGGAGTCCCTTTTAATTTTTATGGCTAAATTTTATTATCCTTTTTTTTAATCTCACAAGCTTGAGTGTTTACCCCATTAAATTCTTTCCTTTTCACCAATCTTTTTTCTCCCCTACACACTTGTATAAAACATTCATATGTGATTTGGAACATCTTAAGAAATTTAGGTTCACACTTAAAAGAAAAAGAAGTCTTTCTTTATAGTTGGAGGCCGACCACATAAGCTTGTGGCAAGTAATTAGTCATTAAGAAAGCAAATGAATGGATTAGAATTAATGAATAGATTAGAAATTTTAATTACATGAATCAGCAGAAGTCAGAAAACTACAGATTTTTCCCAACTCTTCCCCATCTGCCTTTTCTGTCCACCAACTGGCTTTCTGGAAAAGAGAGAGTCTGAAATAAGTTTAACATGATTTGATTTGTGCAGATGCAGGAATGTGAGTCTGGGTGGCAGTAATCAGGAAGGTAGGGAGACTGGCAGGTGCCCCTTGAAGGAGCTGACACTGCTTTTTGGAGCCACTGTCATGCTGGCACTGCCGTGAAATTCTCTCTCTAACAGGAAAAGTAGTGACAGTAAAGGTTTTAGTCATGAAGACTACAGTGCCAACCTTTTTTTTTTTTTTTTTTGGAAGAGTTAGCATTTGAAAATTAAATGAGAATTGGCGATCTTTAAGAGACCCCAACTAAATACCAATTACGAAAAGGATAAAATGTAGATACAACCTACAGTGTGGTTGCTTGAAACTTAGGAATTTGACTTTTCATATGTTTTCCTAAAGAACAATAAGTGAAAATCAGGGCAGCCTGTGAAAACACAGTGTCCAGCATTACCTAGTGCCATAAAATTCTATAAAGAGGCAGATTTTGATTGAGAGAAAGAGACTCTGCTAGCACTTAGCGCCTCCCTCTAGTGTAGCGTAAGCCTTCTTACTGTCGTTACTTATCTACATGTCTGTCTCCCCCTAGAGTGTGAGCTCCTCGAGGGCAGGAACCCTGTTTTTATTCATCTTTGTGTCCCGGTGCCAAGCACAGTGCCTGGCTCATGGTAGGTGCTCACTCAATGTTTGTTGAATGAATATAGCAGTGCTTCTTGGGTTGATCAGCTAATTTCTTTTTTGTTTATTTTGTTGGGTTTTTTTGTTTGTTTGTTTTGTTTGTTTTTGCCCAGTGTTGTTAGTGTTTTTGGTAGATGGAAAAAAATGGAAGAGCCTTTCATTCAACATTCTGCGTTTTAACATTGGATTTCACAGGAATCACCCTTCAGTCATAGTACAGCCTGGGAAGAGACCTTTGCCTGTGGAATCTCCAGACGCCCAGAGGAAGCGGAGGATACACAGATGTGATTACGACGGATGCAACAAAGTGTACACTAAAAGCTCTCACTTGAAAGCACACAGAAGAACACATACAGGTATCAGAAATACAAGACTCACTTTACCTCCTTAAAGAAATATTAGAATGAAATGTTAAGTCAAACATTCTAAGTTTCAGACATTTTAATGAAATTTGTTCAGGCATCTTGAAAGTTACCATTGTCTGTAGGTGTCTCTGTCGTGAAAACTGAGGTTTCTGATAATGATTTACTTTTGTAGTGTGAGCGTAGATTCTCTAACAAGGTCCTTCACAGTTACTTGCAGTTCTGTACTCTGCGTAGTGAGGGAGCGTGGAAGGCAGCACCTCCACTGGAACAGAGGGGAGCCCGCTCGTAGCCGTGGGCCCATTTCATCAAGGCTGTGGTCTTCTCGTGGGCTCTCATTTCGTGAATGTTATACGTTATCAGATTCACAGTATCAAAAGACAAATAGATGCAGCAGTTTATAGAAATGGAGTTTGGGTTAGTGCTCTCTTCTAAAATCGAGGGAACTGCTATGTGATTTGCCTGCCATATCTGTTCCTAGAATATCTTCCATCTTGCCCAGTATCGAATATAGAGTGTGCAGCCAGATCTTTGTAGAGGTGATGAAAACATAAAATTGTTCTTGGGTTCTTAAACATTTTATAGCAAACTATCTTAAGGAATTCATATAAAAATGTTTTAAACAGCCTGATTAATTGCAGTCAGTATTGGTGGTTAATGTTTACTGTAGGCCGTATCTGACCTAACCTCGAACCCTTTGGTGTGAACTTCTAATGCAACAGTAATTTGCCTCTGTGTCCATTGTTCTTAGCTCAGAATGTACATTTCCTTGAGTCTTTCTTACTATGACTATTTAGAAAGAGAGGACTCGGGTTTGGAAGAGAAAAAGGCAGGAAAGTGTCTGGCAGAGTCAAAGTGGAGCTGATTTTCAGTGAATCCTCAGGAGAGAAAGCCGAGGGAGAATGAAAATCAGCCTTGGTACAAGGCTGGCTTTGTCACCATGCTGCCCAGGAGAGAGCTAAGGGGAATAGCCTTGCCTTTAGGAAGCACCCAGTCACTGAAATCTGTGCCCAGGAGTCATAAAAACACGCCCAGGGCATTAATGGGACCTGCAGGCGGAAGGGGAGCGGGGGTCACTGAAGTCTAGGGGAAGGTTAAAAAGACAGTGAGTGTTTGCATAATTCAGATGTAGGAAGAACATCCCTCTTAGCATTTGTATGCTGTGCAGCAAAATAGATAATACAAATTATGAATGTCTCATTGGAACACCAAGGAATGGCAGTCCTGTCAGGTCTCTAGAGAACAAGTAATAGTAAACAGGAATTATATTGTGATGCCCATTACCTGTTATTTATACTTTAAACGTGTAAGAAAGCCATTCATAGCCTTTTTATTTATAAAAGCCTTCATACTGCTGGCTCTCTCTGTGATTTTCCCACGAAGGTCTTCTGTTCCTTACCTGCAGATTTACCATTATTCCATAGGAGAGGTTGGAGAAGCCTGGTTTCTGACAGCATGGGGGAGGAATTACTATATTTTTAGTACTTCTGAATTAAAACATTATGCTTTGTCATAGTTATTGACCAAACAGAAGATAAGATGTTGAAATCCCTGACACATATTTCGGTTGATAGAGACTTCAGATTTTTAGAAAACTATTGAAAAGAATAAGAAAATCCCACAAACTTTCAATTCAGACTTCTCATTGAATGGTTAGCACTGCTTCTAAGGTCCTGAAGAGTTTAAGACAATACACAAATACAAATCACCGGGAATTTCTTGTTATTAATCCCTACTAGTAAGGACAAAACCAAACTATGTGGCCCCTCAGAATGGATTTAATGCCTTTAAGCTTTAAGAACTCTTAAAATTACACCCCTCATGGGGGGTGGGGCGGCGAGCCAGTTAAATTTTTAAGAGAATTAGTTCATTGTTTTCTTTCTTGTCCTGTAGTGCTTATTGAGGGACAAACGGATGAACATACCTTGGAAATAATCTTTGTCAACAGCTTTAGCTCAAAAAGTTTAATTTTATTGTCTTTACTAATTAATAGACTCTTGCTGTCAGGAAAAAAAAATAAATGAGCTCTTTTCATTTTTCCCTGTTGCAGGAGAAAAACCCTACAAATGTACATGGGAAGGGTGCACGTGGAAGTTCGCTCGGTCCGATGAACTGACAAGGCATTTCCGAAAACACACTGGAATCAAACCTTTCCAGTGTCCAGACTGTGACCGCAGCTTCTCTCGTTCTGACCACCTTGCCCTGCACAGGAAGCGCCACATGCTCGTCTGAACGCCTCCGGCTCCCGCCTCGGCGGGCTCCCCACTCGCCCAGCTCTCTCTCTCTCTCTGTCCTCCTATGATCTAACTCATTTTTTACATGTACATTTTCATTTTGATTCAGCTGGTCTGAATCTGAATTTATATCATTCAAACTTCCATATGGTCAGTAGTAGTAAATATTCTCTAATCCTCCCTCTCCTTACCACGGGTCAGACCTAAAGAATGTGA
>NW_006441953.1:9462303-9473054 GCF_000325575.1 Pteropus alecto | reverse complement strand
TTTTGTTTTCTTTAATTGATAATATCAGAGATTAAATTATGGTTGATATAAACCTAAGATATGAGATCTTTTGTCTTACAGCTTTTTTTTTTTTTTTTTTGTAAACTGGGAAATGTTAAATAGTAATTGTAGTCCCATATCAAATTAATCATATAGCTTTCATACAGAAACTCTTCTGTGTGAGCTATAAGTGCCAAATCGGCTGTCATTTGTGTTCATGACCTATATCATAAATAAGCATCTGCTAATGCTTTAGTAGATTCATTAAGACCTGAGTGACACTATTTGTAAATATAAATAGTTGTGAAGCACACGTACCTTTATTGGGGGGACAGAGTTCTGAAAAATATAGAAAACCATTGTTCAGATATGCATATATGTAGCTCAAAAATCCCCAAACGTTTACTGTTGGAGCTGGCAATCTCCTTTCACTATCAAGTATCCTATCAGAAGAACAAACTGAAAATGACTCGTGTTTATGTCGAAGATAAATAGCACCAATATTGGGGGGAAATTTTTCAAAAGCAGGCTTTTGAGCACCATAGTCTAAATGCCAATAAAAATAATTCATGCATAGAAATGCCATTGGTCCTAAATTTGAAGGAAATGGTGACAGTGGTCAAATGTGGGCACGTATGACCAAATGAGCCTTCATAAAGGACGGAGAAGAGAGAAGAATGGAATCCTGAAGATGCGTCCAAGCCACAACTCGGGATCCAACACAACCTTAACTTGGAGGAATACACTATTTAATTGTTATTAAAACATTAGTGAATAAGTGGTTCTGGAGGCCTGAGAATTGTGTGAGGAGCTTACTTTGGCGCTACCTATGTTAATAAAAGTTAGTTGTAAGGACTGCGGGGGGCCTGAGAGATCCCACCCTTCAGCCCTCTGAAACGACTGAAAGGAAATGTAGGTGAGAAATGCAAAATTACTCATTATCTTGGCACTTGGTTTTTATTTTCTTTTACTTTTTAAGCACCACGAAATTTGTTTAGAATATTAAAACATCCTAATTGGGCTCTTTTTTCTTTTTGTTTGCAAATAAGATACATATGAATCGAGAGATAAAAATGGCTCTTGGATTGTCTAGGTTTTGTCTGCATTGTAAATGTCAAAGTTTATTTCTTGAAATGGTTCTTCCTCAACACCGAAGAATTAAGTTTGAATGCAAAGAACTTTCTCATTTTGACGGAGATAACCAGTTTGTGTGTTCCAACCCATAAAAAATTGGGGAAGGAGCAAGAGAAGGTAGATCGATTTTCTTTGAATAATTAGCTTTGAGTCTGAGTCCAGTGAATAGCTTCATGGGTCTTCACGAAATTTAATGTTCACTACAGCAAATTAAAATTTTGTTCAAAAGCGCAAGCAAGACCCTGCCAAGGCTCTACTACATTACTATTTAGCTTCCTTAGATTATGTTAACAGTTCGTTAGTAAAGATCCATTTTAACCATGAAAGAAAAGCAAGCCAGAGAAGCCATTTTCTGTTTCCATGCTGGTCTACATACTTTAATTACCAATTGGCTTTTCCAAATTTTCCTCCTTTATATATTTGTATCTTTCTATGATAGTTAAGACATTTAGTCTTTTAGTCATTTTTAGCTGTTATCGTGGGAGGCCTCAAGTACAAGGTAAGATGCCCTTGAACGTGTGGTTTTAATGGTGTGCCATGTTACTATCAATGGTGATATCAACTACGATATTTAAATTGGTGAGAATGATTTGTAAACATGGAGTTAATGTTGTATAAGTTGTTATAGAATTGCTTCGGTTATTATGCAAGTGTCATCTTGGGGGAGAAGTCAGGAAAATTAGATCTGAATCCATATTTTAGAGTTATAAAATGTGAATCTACATCATAAATGGGCATTAACATTCCGAATCGCCTGGTTTGGAGAATGTTAGCAGCATAGCCATGTTCAATTAGGAAAATGCTAAAAATGCAGAAGTTGCAAGAGCCTTGGAACAGATCTACAGGGAACTATATATGTATGTGTATATTTTATTAAACACCCATCTGCACTATCAGTGTTGCACTAATGTGGAATTTGAAAGACTGTATTGCTGATACTGTATATCTGCATGTCATTCCTGGTTAGATTGTTTTAAAGACAATCTCAAAAATCTAAAGTTTTAAAATAATTCAGTTGGTTTGAAAATATACAGTCATCTTGAAGGAATTGCTATTATACATGAAGTTGCTCAGAGTTGTCTTTATTCTCTTCTTGGTCAAGGTTAACAATTTCTAAATTGCAAATTCACTTAAGAAATAATACATTTACAAAACCATTTTCCATGCATTAAACGAGGGCTACAACAATGTTATGTTTTACAAATACTAGCACTTTTTTTTTTGCTGTTATGTACTTAGTGTTAGAGGGTCAAAATAATCTTTCTGCTTAGCATCTCTTAAACCATACCTGCAAGTATAGCAGGATTATTACATTTACAGTACTTTAATACTTGTATAAACTATGCAGAAATTTTTAATAAAGTGTAATATATTTTATAAGCTAATAAGACTGAATGGGTAAAGGTTTTTAGCATGCATTAGTATACTTGCAAATACTGAAACATTTTGGTAATCTTTCTTACTAAAGATGTGAATGTTTAATGTACCTTCTCTGTTTCTACTCTGTAGTCCAATGGGAATTCAGTAATGACATTTTGTCATGTCAAACTGTGAACATAAATTTGTACTGTACAGTCCTCATATACTATATTCAGTATGCAATATATGTATTATATACTTGTTAATAAAACCATCAGAATATTAAGCGTGATTGTGTGATTATATATGCAGAACTCACTAGGAGCAAAACATAGCACCAGAACATGTAAGAAACCCTACTTAGAAATTTCAAAGTAAATCACACTTTAATAGGCAGTCATTGTTGAGGGAGGGAAAAAAAAACATCTAACTGGAAGGTGCACTAAACGAAGTTAACTTAGCCCAGAAACTTATGTTCCTGTTTTTCTAACAGCAACAGGAAATCTGAGTATAAACCATAAACCTGCAGACAGCTCAGCATAAATATACAAATTCACCTAATGCATTCTTGGAATGTTTGTTTATGACCCTTACCTGCTTCCAGGAAGAATTTTCAGTGCCTAGTATTAAAAGACAGGTATAACATACTTTACATTTTTAAATAAAGTAAAAGATCAGGATTCATAGTTTGGGGAGTTAGACAATCAGAAACGAAGCAGTAATTGCATTAAATAATTAAGGATAAACATTTTTCAGTAAGCCATGTCCGTGGACATTGCTGTGTCTGGAGAATCACAGGAATGAAAGTTTCTGAAGAGGATTTAAGAGTTCTTTTGTTTGAGGCAAACTTTAACAACCTCCTCTGTACCCCTTTCCACCCGCTGAACGTAATTGAAACTAAGATACTGGCTTCTTAGTTCTCAAGCAGCTTCCTTTAGCTCAAGAGTTAATCTTAGCAAAACATGAAATAATGTCTGGCTGGCACTTACCACATGACTCACCTTCACAAGTTGGAGAGTGGAAGGAGGTTGGGAGAAGGTTGAATTCTGCTTTTGCAGCACTCTCCATCAGCCTTTTCAAGGAAACCTGCTTTTATACTAAGTTCACAGCAAGCCTCAAAGGGTATTCTATGTGACTGTTAGGTCCTAATGGAATATTGGCTTGGATTATTCCAGATGATTGGCTATAATCCTCCCCGCATACTTTGTATGTGAGTGAGATGACACTTGCTGAGTTCAAAATGAGACCCAACCCCTAGGAAATAGTATGTTCAAGCTGGATTCTGCTCGGGTGAGTGATCAGGATGGTGACAAATGTAGATTTTATGAGAAACTAAATTTCTTTGAGGAATGGATGAACAAAGAGAATGTTCAGTGGACGCACACACAGAAATCCATAATCATTGCCCAACATTTTAACTGCTGTCAGGTTGCAGAAAAAGATTAGGAAACTTGCTAGGGGCAAGTCATCAATTGCAGTGTGCAGTACAGGAAAGAAGTGGTGTTCTCCGTTCAGGGCAGGGCGGGTTAAGATGGTTGTAAAAC
Source organism: Pteropus alecto (assembly GCF_000325575.1). Lineage (NCBI taxonomy): Eukaryota > Metazoa > Chordata > Mammalia > Chiroptera > Pteropodidae > Pteropus > Pteropus alecto. Next base: position 9,469,017 of record NW_006441953.1, on the reverse strand, counting down.
CAGATGTATAAGTTAAACTATTAAAGACTAGAGTGACCTGTGGTTTTGCATTCCCTGTGGGCATCCTGAGCAGTCTGGGTCAGGGACAGAAGACAGAAGCTGGATCTTCAGGCTCTTAGGCTGTATCTCCTTCACATCGAACATTTGATGTTTCTTCCTTCTCTCAAGACTCAAGTGTGTTAGCGTTCTCCAGAGGAAACAAAACCAATATTCCTCTGCCCCAGGCCTCTGGGACTGTCCCAGAAGTCCCCTCACTGTCTTACTTCAATTACCCTCCTTCATACCAGCCACCAGGGCCATCCGTCCAAAACAAAGATCTGATCGTGTTGCTGCCCCACCTTTTAAAATTCTTCCATGGCCCTTACGGACACCTGAGCTGGTTCTTAATTCAGCCCTGCACCTTTAAAGCCTTATCTATTATCATTAATTGAGCATTTACTGCATGCTCAGCACTCTTCTAAGCACTTCGAGAATATTAATTAGTTTAATTCTCAGCACCATAAAAGATGTAACTATTACCATTCTCTTTGTACAAATGGAAATTGAGGCACAGATGGGCTGAGTAACTTACCCAAGGTCACAAAGATAGGAAGTAGAAGAGTCAGGTTCAGAAGCAGGCTAAATCTGGAGCCTGCTTCCTTAACTATTTATTACATGAATTCCTGGTCTGAGTGACCTCCAGGTTATGGTTGTCTCTTCTCAAAATTCAACCCAACGTGCTTGCTATTGCTCATACAAGGCCATCTTCTGAGGTGCCCTCCCCCACATCCCAGATCCCACTTATCCATCCTTAACTAGAAAAATACTACTAATTCTTTAATTGCCCAGCCAGAACTCTCCACTGGGTGAAGGGAGGGTGAAAATTTGCGGATTTCCATAAATGAAGCTTGATACATTTTTATATTTTAAAATCATTCTTTTTTGTATACCTTCCAGTGAGTTTTGACAAACACCTACTGTCATGTAGTCACCACAATTGAGACCTAGAACAATTCCATCCTCCCTAAATTCCTTCATGCTTCTTTGTGGTCAATCCCCACCTCCAGGCCTATTTTGTTTCCCCATACTTTTGCCTTTTTGAGAATGGATGTGGCCTTTTGAATCTGACTTCTATTATGTATTTGAAATTCATCCGTGTCGTTGCATGTATCATTAATTTGCTCCTTTTAATTATTTAATATGGACGTGCCACAATATGCTTACACATTCACCAGCCGAAGGATATTTGGATTGTTTCCAGTTTGAGACAATTGTAAATAAGGCTGCTACGAATATTCACAGACAGGTTGTTGTGTTAACATAAGTTTTCATTTCTTTTGGACGAATGTTTAAGAGTAGGATTGCTAGATTATGTGGCGAGTGAGTGTTTAGTTCTGTAACAAACCACCAAGCTGTTTTTCAGAGTCACTGTACCATTCTGCATTTTCACCAGCAGCAACGTATGAGAGTTCCAAGGTACTCCACATCCTCACCAGCACTTGGTGTTGTCAGGTGCTTTGTTTTGATTTATCCGTCCTAATAAGTGGAGTAGTATCTCATTGTGTTTTAATTTGTATTTCCCTCAAGAATTATGATGAACATCTTTTCATGTGCTTATTTGCTGTCCATATGTCTTCTTTAGTGGAGTGTGTGGTCATGTCTTTTGCCCATTTTTTATTAGATTGTTTATTTTCCTATTATTGAGTTTTGAGAATTCTCTACATATTCTAGATGTAAGTCCTGTTTTGCTAACATTTCTCCCAGTCTATGGCTTGTCTTTTCATTCTCTTAACGGTATCTTTTGAACAGCAGATGTTTTTAATTTTGATAAAGTTCAATTTCTCCTATTATTTTTATGGATTTTCATGAATACTTTTTGTATTTTATCTAAAAAACCTTTACCTAATCCTAGGTCACTAATTTTCTCCTGTTTTTTCCTTCTAGAGGTTTTATAGTTTTAGGTTTTACATTTAAACCTACTGGCTATTCCTGTTCCACAGTAAATCAATGTCAGCTGAGGAAGCGCTTCTCTTCACCACCAAGCACAGTGGTGAGAGACCTGGGGTGGAGCCCTGTTGATAGTGTCCGCCCAGCACTAAGCACAAAGAGGCAGCATCCTTTTCCCCTTCCAACCAGAGAATTGGGAGAGGATTATGAAGAAGGGCCAAAGAAAGACTTTTTATATCTAAGTATGAAGTCCTAGGCTCATCTCTTGAGTGCTACAAGCATTAAACTCAGCAGGATCAATACAGCAAAAGCTTTGAGAATTGAACTACGGTGTGAAATACCACCCAGGTTCCGGACTGGCCTCTCAGTCACACGCAGTGGGCAGAGACCAGAACAGTACTGCAAAGGTTCAAAGAGTAAATTAACATTCAAACCACAGCCCACAAAGTGGGCCAGGATGTGTGTTCTAAATCTAAATGGCTGGACTTCCTGCTAAAATAGAAGATTTAAAGAGGAACCAAAGTCTCATATCATAACACACAGAATTTCTAAGATATAATCTAAAATTACTCAGCATAGCAAGAACCAGGAAAATCTCATTTTGCGTGAGAAAATAAATCAACAGGTATTAACACCTGAAACCAGAAGTTTGGGAATTGTCTGATGAAAATTTTAAAGGAACTATCACAAAAATTCTTCTAAAAGCAATTCTGAACACTCTTGAAACAAACGGAAAACTAGAATATCTCAGCAAAGAAACAGAGTATATATATATGTGTGTGTGTGTGTGTGTGTATCAAATGGAAATTGAAAATAAATCAACAGGTATTAACACCTGAAACCAGAAGTTTGGGAATTGTCTGATGAAAATTTTAAAGGAACTATCACAAAAATTCTTCTAAAAGCAATTCTGAACACTCTTGAAACAAACGGAAAACTAGAATATCTCAGCAAAGAAACAGAGTATATGTGTGTGTGTGTGTGTGTGTGTGTGTATCAAATAGAAATCTAGACCTGAAAAATACAATATCCAAATTGAAATACTCACTGAATGGGCTCAGACACAGAATGGGGATTACAAAGAATCTGTAAACTTAAAGATGGATCAATACAAATTATCTAATCTGAGCAACAAATGGAAAATAAATTGAAAAAAATTAACACAGCTTCAGTGTCTTGTGGGAAAATAACAAAAGATCTAACACTTATGTCACAAATTCCCAAAAGAGAGAAAAAAGCGCAGGACCTAAGAAATATTTGAAGAAATAATGTCTAAAAACTCAATTTGTTGAAAGACAAACAAACAAAATACTTACAGATTCAAGTAGCTGATTGAATCCCAGAAATGAAAGAAATGAAAGAAATTTCCACCCAGACACATCATAATTGAACTGAAAATGAAAGGCAAAGACAAAAAATGTAAGATTACAGGTAACATACATGAAACATTATATTGAATATTACACTGGTAACTCAATGGATATCGAATACTAGAATAGTAAATGGTTTTATTTTTATAAAAACATTTAATAATATTTCATAACTTTTTCCAAAAATTAACATTTCTCAGCTTCTGCCTCTACCCAATCCTATTTTTCTCACTCATGCAAGACTCAGTCTGTGTTACAGGTGTTGGTCCCCATTACACCATTTGCATGCAAATCTCTGTTTTGGAGTTTATTTCCAGTGAAGCTGACCTAGATATGTGCCAACCGGCATAGTGGCAAAAAGAAACGTTGGCCCTCTGCCTCTTCTTTCAGATGACGGAGTGGTGAGACAAGCCAACGGTGAGCTTGCTGGTTGCTGTTGTTAAATGTACTCCCATTTTATAGCTTAATTTAAATGGCTTTGATTTTTAATTGTAGATATTTAAACATATGATATGATCTTCATTCATATCCTTGCCGCAGGTGCCATAAATGTTTGGAGTGGGCCTGCTCTTCCCTCTTTAGTTCCATTATATTCTCTAGTTTCTGTGACAGAGGAACATTATTAGTTTTGCTGAGGTGATCTTGTATCTGGCAAACAGGCTAAACTTCTTTATTAATTCTATTACTTTGCCTGATGATGTTATTGAGGTTTTTTTTTTAATGAAGATAATTATAATTCCTGCAATAATGATTACTTAATTTTCCCCTCAATCTTCAGATCTCTTATGCTTTTCTTCTGTCTTACGGTGTTGGCTAAATTCTACAGTATCATGTTAACCATTTGTGGCATCCTCGCTTTATTATAATCTTTATGGAAATGTGTCCAAACTTTCTCCAACAAGCATCATTTCTTTTATAGAATTTTTGTAATATTAGCCTTTTTCTGAGTAAAAGAGTTTCCTTTCTTTTTCTAGTTTTCTGAGTGTTATTATTGTAAATAGGTGTTAAACCTTAACACCTATTTAAACATTCTCTCTTCATCTATTTAAATACTCTTACAGTTTTTCTCATTTAGATTATTTATTTGGTAAATTAAGTGACAGATTTTTTTAACGTGGAACCATCCTTGCATTTCTTATATAAAGCCTGCTTGTGCATGGGATATATAACTATGTATATTTTAATGAAATGTAAAATTCATCTAACTGATGTTTTATTTAGGATTCTGTATCTGTAACAATAAGTAAAATGGTCTTATAATTGCCTGATCAAGGTTTCACTAGCTTCCCACACTGTATGGAAATAAACAAAGACCCACCAAATGAGAATAGGCAAAGGCTATTTATTCAGAGTTTGCTAGAGCAAGAGACTCAGCCACCATCACTTGCATTTTGGCAGAATCTCAAGACAGAAGAAGTGGGAAAACTTTCTAGTGGAAAAAAAGTGTGCCCTTATTGGAAGCTGTTGGCCTGGAGAAGCTGTAGGTGGGCTGACTAGATGTAGGCCATCCTGTGCGATTGGTTAGGATGTGTATTTGGCTTGGTCTTAAGGTGGGCCTACCTCGGTCCTAGGTTGAGGCTTAGGACTGGTATGTCCTAAGTTGGAAATGAGGATAAAAATTAGGGAAACTGCCTGTTATTAATCAAGTCCTGACTATTTGGGCCCAAATGTTATGGAAAATATTGTTTGGCTTTCTGTATTATTTGCTAGAGGTATTAATCTGACTTCCTACAAGTTTGCCTTATAAATAGTAGATTGGCTTATTGGAATGGTTACTATAGATAATGGATTCGTTTCATGAGATGATTACTGCAGGTTATGGGTCGGAGTTCTATTTTTACATATGATCTGGTCATGAACTATTTGTATATTTAGTCTCTCAACTGAGTTGGGCAACTTTCCCTCTTTTTCAATTTTCTGAAACAACTTATGAAAGGTAGAGATTCTTCAGAATATGGCAGAATTCCTCTGAAAAGCTGCCTGAGCCAAATCCTTTTAAAAATGTAGAAAATATGAAAGCACATCTAGGTACTAAACCCAAAGAAATGGGAACTCTGTGATCCCCATTCTTGGTGCTGGCTTCTGTTTTCTGTGGTGGAAAGTCTCCTTTAAAGAGAAGGCACACCTTATGCTGCTCAAGGATTCCTGGAGCTGTCTTGGAACGCAGGCTGCTTTGGGCACCCGTTAGAGTTCACCATTGTGCCCACGCACCTGCCATGCACATGCTGAAAGTTCACGGGATTTTAATTTTTTAATCTGAATTACTTAGTAGTGTTTTGTTTGTTTGTTTGTTTGTTTTTCCGTTTTATTCACTATGTGATGAAAAATCACCTGGATGTTCTACCTTATATCCTATACAAAGATGGACATCTGAGGTAAAAGGAAAAAAACTAAAAGCTAGCTGAAGAGAACGTTGGAGCCCTGGGGAGGGAAAAACTCCTTCTACGAGACTGAAAATACATGAATCATGTGGCAGAATTTTAATGCATTTGCACCAAAATGAATCTCTTTTAGCAAACAAAGTTAGCGGTAGTTAATAGAATGGGAGGTGTTTCCAAAATCCACATGAGAACTGCATAAAGAACACGTGTCAATCAACACCGATAGATCTCAGAAACAGTGTTGAGTGGGAAAAGCAGGAGACAATATTAACTTGACACACTAGTTATATAAATTAGATGCACATATACATACGAAATGGAGCTACATGTTTTATGAGAATGCAGACATAGTTAAAGCCACAACTTAAAATGTATGTCAGTGGAGGTAGGAGAAAGAGAGTAGGGAGTAAGAAAGAAGGAAAAATGAGAAAAGAAGAAAGAAGACTTATACCTCAGCTCAAAGTATAAGATCATCATTAGTCTATAGATGAGCAACTCGGATGTATGTGGAAAAGAATTAGACTAAAAAATATTTATAAATTGTCTAGTCTACTCTAGTAACACGTATACTAACTGTACAGTTGCTACCGGCTTTCCCATACCACTGCCTTAAATATCATAAAAATCCAGCCTGGGTTTGTTGCATATATATATATATATTCAGTAAGCAGAAGCTTTCAACCTTACTAATCAGAACTTTCTTTTTATTAAAAATAAAATAATATAATTTATTTTATTAAAAATAAAATAAATAAAATGGTGAGCAATCGACAGAACTCAATATTAGCAATGAGAAAATAGTCATCTGGCTATTCTTTTCAAGGCCTCTCTTCCCTAATTAAGAAAGGAGTGAGAGAACTGGCTGCATTTGAGTGTTTAGTGAGACCGAATTTAATATATCTACAAGTATTTCGCCTGCCAGGCATTGCAAAACTTAATACATGGGAAGACAAGTTGGCTGGGATTAAATGAGAGATTATCTTGTAAGTGAGATTGACAGAAAAATCAAGGACAAATACAACCTTATGAAAGAATAG
>NW_006441953.1:9450533-9462279 GCF_000325575.1 Pteropus alecto | reverse complement strand
AGCTGGCAGCCATATGAGAAATCAGTCTCAGAAATGCGGTGTAATTAGTCAGGAGTTGATAGGTTTTGGGGGAGCTGAAGCTTACCTATTTGAGCGGGAGAGGTTCTTAAGAAAAATAATATAAAAATATGAATACAGATTCAGCTATGATTGCGAATATCTATTTCAAATGAGAAAAGAAATTCCAATAAACTACAAAATTTAAAAGCGAATATGTTAAACATTACAAAATTTATAAAAATATTATATCTTTTAAAAAACTGCCTGACCATCTCTATAATTCTTGTTTTCTAAATTTTTTGGCTGCATAGTTTTTGATAGCTTCTTTCTATGACAACAATTTCATATTTTTTTTAATAGGGAGAGAATAGAAAGACAAGTCAGTCTTTCCTCTAGTGTGGTTGATTAATTTTTTTATTACTAATAATTAGATGTGTAAAACATGAGACTTCACACACAGATGTATTTGCCTTTGTAGAACTGCTGTAAATTTGTGCCCTATAAATACAATTCTGAAAATCAATTACTTCATCTGATTCCATCAAAAAGGAAAGATATATATGCTTCACTTAAAATTATTTTTGTTACATTACTTATTATTTTTTTATTTGCTGCATTATTGAATAGATTCTTGACAGGAACGAAATTCTGTTTGGACCAGGTGTTGGTGAGAACTGAGTCCTCTGCTTATGATTTTACCTGTCTGATGACTGAAAGAATTTTCTGTGGATTAGCTTCTGACCCTGTATATTTCGAACACTGCTTCTCTTCCAAGGGCGCATCTGGCCCAGTGCCACAGAACTCACTCTTATTGCAATATGACCTCTGACCCTGCAGGTCGAGCCAGCCCAGTGGGTGGTGGAAGTATTCTTGGATGTTTCCACAGTAGGATGAGCTGATTGACCTCTGACCCTGCAGGTCGAGCCAGCCCAGTGGAAGTATTCTTGGATGTTTCCACAGTGGGATGAGCTGACGATAACTCAGCACGGAAGTAATGTGAAAACATAAATATACCCTACTAAGCCCCAACAACATGATATTCCTGGTTAGTATTCCTGCAGGTGAATCTTCAAAGTGTCCAAAGCTGCTCTAGTCACATTAACGCGAATGGAAGACATAAAGGAAGACAGCAGCAGTCTGTGACGATTGCAGTTACAATATCGTACTTCTGCAAATTTCGCAGAAACAAATGGAGAGGGAACACGAGACTGGTGCCCTCCCAGAACTTGAAGGGTCATGCGAGTGAGGCCCTGGGAGCTTCAGTAGCTTCACAGTCGATCTACCCCTCACCCTGCCGGGCTGCAAACCTGGCTAAGGATCTCACTATCTGCAGACAGTGCTAGCGGGGATTCACCTCTGGACATGCAGACTCAGTCACGGAAAAGAAAGTGGTGCTTTTGGAAGCTAAGTGGGGTGGGGTGAGGTGGTGTGGCAATGGGAGGGAGGAGAGGGTACCTACCGAGCTGTCATTATCTTATCTTAAATAAAGGAAGAAATCATTATCTCCAGAGCTGCTCCTGGAAACCTGAGAACTGCTCAGTATCTTTTAAACCTGAGAACTGCTCAGTATCTTGGTTGTTGCAAGAAATGAGGGCTGGGGCCAGCGTCTCCAAATTCCTATCACCGCCCTTCCACAACAAACACACACATCTTACACTTCCTTTGCACTCACACTCTGACTTTTTAAAAATAAGTTATGTGCACAGACACACACACACACACACACGCACGCACACGCACACGCACACCTTGCATCTTCCTCTAAGTTAGCACCACGAAAGCGAACATTAAGTCAGAGCTGAATCTAACAACTGGAGTCTTAGACTGGCCCCTTGAAAACTGTAAATCTGTGGTTTCTCCCTGTGTTGTAAAATGCAGGCAGGTGTACTTCCGCTCATCTCCCATACGATCAGTTCGAGTGAGCGATCCAATCAATGTCATTCACCTAAGAAGCTCTTTAAATCCTAAGGATGATTTTTCTTCTAAAAAAGGAGGCTTTATTTCTGCATCTCTGGAGGGTAAGAGACTTGATATTCATAACTGGAACCTTGAGATACCATTTGAATAATCAAATACCAACTAAAACTATTTTTAAAACAGTAACAACCCGTCATGAAATCTCTCTCTCTCTCTCTCTCTCTCGCTCTCGCTCTCTCGCTCTCTCGCTCTCTCGCTCTCTCGCTCTCTCGCTCTCCCTCTCTCTCTCTCTCTCTCGCTCTCTCTCGCTCTCTCTCGCTCTCTCTCGCTCTCTCTCGCTCTCTCGCTCTCTTTCTCTGTCACGTCCTCTAACACTTCAGTTCCTAAGTGCATAGGCTTCAGAACAGATTGCCTCTGTTCATGTCCCTCCTTTGTCTCTTACCATTCTGACTGAACTTCTAGCTTTTTAAACTCTCTGATCTTCAGTTGCCTGGTCTGTAAAGCAGGGGCCATTCATATCTACCTAATGGGGTCGTCAGAATTAAAGGAAATAGTGTATAAAGTACTTAGTGTAACATAGTACTTTGCTCAATAAATCATAGCTATTGTTTTCACTATATTACTATTTGTACTTTCAGAATGAATAAGGAGAACATGAAAATGAAAAAGAAGAAAGAGACCCCAGAGTTGTGAGGTTGCAGGAAAAGGACATTCTTCACCACTGTTAATAGGAAGATTGATAAAGACCTTTGAGAAAGTATTTTGATAGTGTTCATCAAAATTTGTATGTACACATCTAATTTCTAGGAATCTGTTGCAAACTGATTTAAACTATTTTGATTGAGGCAACAACTGTCAGGTTCTCCTGATAAAATTCCAAAGACTCCAGTGAACAGAGGTAGAGGAAACATCTTTAATATAAAGAGCAATATATCTCAACCGTGGGTTTCTGATTAGGGTACTTCAAATGCCAACTAACTGCCCCTAGATACATGTAGATGAAGGATAAGCTATCAAACACACAATAATACTCATGAATGGGCTACCTGTGTTTCATGCTACCTTTTTCTAATATGCCTTTCTATACTACTGAGCCTGGACAACTAAAGATTACGTTTTCTACACTCTCTTACAGCTGAGAGAGATTTGGGATAAGACTTAGATTCCACCAAAGGCACATCAGATGTGATTCTAAATATTCTCTTTTTTACTGATAAAGGCTAAGCCAGAGGGCATGCTTAGCGTGAGGTCCGCATAGCCTGCTAATTGATGTCCAGGCTCAAGCAGACTTACCTGCCCGATTGGGCAACAAGTGGATGTCCTGGTAACGTGTAGGGCAGAGTAGAATTTGCGCTTCTGGCCAACAGCTCACTCTCAGGAAGAAGAAAGGGAAAACCTGAGCTGAGAATGCCCAGTCTTGTTCTCTAATTCACCAGTTAGGTTACACCCCCTCCTTTTCTTAGCCACGGCAGAAAATAAGAGGAAGAGCGAGGCCAGGAGTGTCACAGCTTCGCATGGAAGAGAGACATCGAGGAGGTAAGAAGGGTTCATGCTTAACAGTTACTTGTCGGCAGAAAGGGAAAGCGGGTAAAGAGAACTGTCACGCTTTACCCTGTCTACTTTTGTTGTTTTAAATAGATGTTTATACAGATATTGTATTTGTGCATTACTCGTTTCATTAAAAAAGAAGGAAAAACTGCGCGTGAAAGTAAAAGTCCTGTGACTTCCACTTCTATAATTAGCCTGCAGCAGGTCAGAACTTTTGCCAGGAAACGCTGGAAAATCTAGATGCAATAATTCAAAAACGCCTATGTGAAAAGCATCGGAGAGCTGGATGGAGCAATGGGGGTGAAGGGGAACCTGAATCTGCAGAGAACTGAGCAGCTAACTGGCTTCTTATCCTGCAGACTGCAGAGGAAGTCACTTCCCCTTCATTCTCTGTCGTGACTGTCTCTTGGCCTGTGCTGCAATTTGCAATTAATGTTGATTTAACTGTGTTTTTATCTGTCTCTACCGTTAGGCTGTAAACATCTTGCGGGCAGGAAAAGTTTATCTTGTACTTTGCTATATTCCTAACTTCTGCAATGCCTGGTACACAGTAGTATTGAGTTGAATTTGTTGAATTGAATCTAAATGAATTGATTTGAAACAGTGACTGCTTTCTGGCTCTTTCAGACTTCCTGGATTCCAGAGGCACCTCCCCGACAACCCCATCTCCCAACAGCCCCACAGGCCTCATCCCCATAAGACTTTGTCAATAGTGTGAAACCCAAGCTTCTTTCTGACTAAAACCACATTCTCTGCATCCCGCTCTAATACCTCTAGGGCTTGGAAATGGGTGGGGCTGGGAGCCTTATCTCAACCCTCTAAACTCCCAGACCACACCCAAGCCAACACCCCTAGGGCCCTAGGCTCTTCTCTCCCTAACCACAGAAAGTCCTCAGGCTCTAACAGAAAAAGTCTAAGAGCTACTCTGAGTCCCTATCAGACATCCAGTTTCTGTTTAACTCAACCTATTTCACAATCTCTCCAAAGCCCTGAAGGCTCTTCAAATCCACCTGCTCTCAAACACCCACCTGAGGTTCTAAACCCAGGCTTGTCGACCTCCGATCCCATCGCCTGGCCTCGGGACCCCACCTCCCCCATTATCATAGGGCACTGGGCTTCCGCCCGCTGTAGGGGTTCCACAAAGTCCCCACCCCGAGGGAGCCTATGCCCCACGAGTGAAGAAAAAAACTATATGTTATCTTTAACGTCCTTGATTTCGGGGGAATTTAAAGGTATGTTTGTAAGTGTGGCTTGATGTTCTCAAAGTTTTTTATTCCTGTTCATTTTAAGCTATCATTTCTTTTCCTTTCCAAGTCCAGAGAATCACGACCGAAGCCAAGGAAACTGAGTTCTAGTCCTAGTCCTGCTGCTGTGAGACCTTGGACCATCTGCTTTCTGATGGGACCCTGACTCATTCGCTGTGGGATTTGGTCCTTTGATGTTCTTAGTAGGGAATTTTATATTCTTTGAGCACCCTGAAGCTGTTAGGCTCAGGGAAATGAACTCACGAGGCCCACCCTTACGTGAGACGACGGTGTGAACTCCATGCCATGTAATTAAATTGCAGCGAGAGGCGTGCCTGAATTGGGTCCTGCCCACCCAGGCTCAAGTGACCGAGGAACCCAAACCAGAACCGCTAGTGCCGTGGGTCAGAACGGGGACCCCAGTGTCAGATCCCCTTTCTTTGCCACTTAACTAGCTATATAATATGAGATATTGACCCTGAATAAATGACTTACCCTCTCAAGACCTTGAATTTGGGAGTTGTTGCAGGGGACAGTACATCTACTCCACATGTTTATTGAGAGGAGTAAACAGACTATCAGGTGTCAAGTGCTTAGAACTGCCTTGGGCACAGAGGAAGCCTCTCTAAGTACTAGACAAAATCACTTAGTTAGTTACAGAGTCTGAAAAGCTTTCTCTGGCCTGGGCAGCTCACACCTCTCCCGACTGGAACTGGGCTCTCCTAGGGGCTGGATAAATTCTAAGGGGGTGTGCTAGAATGCCCCCTTTCTAGGACTCCTGGCTGCAAACTTTTATTGTCATCTCAAGGCTTTAAACACTCAGATTAATTCAGTTGATTAGGTGACACCTTTTCTTTGTTTACATTTAGTCCCAGGTTATACTCTGAGGCACCTGAGGGCTGGGGGCTGGCTTTGTTTTATCTTTAAACTCTCACAGTTTCTTGCATAGTGCCTAAAGTGTATATAGTGTATTCCATAAATACCTGTTTCCTAAATGCACGGATTTGTTTTGGTGTTCTAAATCTCCCTTGGCAGCAATCTACAGCACTTCCTGGGGTGGGTTAATGTGCAGATAGCCCATTTCATCAACTACTTTCTTCCTAGTTTCTCAGCGAGTGACATTTTCCTGACCTCTTTTCCAGAATCTGGAAGCAATTTTCCAAAGCCCGCTACTTAGAGGGGGACTTGCCCAGATGGGTGCGTGCCCTACAGGGGTCTTTCTTTTCCTCAAACACATTAAATCTTGCTAATCTTTCAAGGATAAACTGATACGTAATAAATATCCCCCCTTTTCTTCCCTTCCTTCCCTTCCCTTCTCTTCCCTCTCATTCTCTCTCAACAGTTCACTTTAAACCTCAATCTAGAAATGGGAATTTCAAGCAAAACAGAGTAGATGTTTGTATTTAACATCCTCAGAAGAGGTGAGGATATCCAAGAGACTGCCCCAGTGGAGTGCCTGTTCATTTTAAGCGATCATTTCTTTTCCTTTCCAAGTACAGAGAATCACAGAGGATCCCCAAGCACAGAGGATCAGTAGACTTGTAAAGGTGCTCAGCCCCAGTGCAGAGCTCTTCTTTCCTGGCAGATCGGCCCGTAAGCCCGTGGGCTCCTTGTGGGCTACACCGGCATCCTGCTCAGTGGATCCAGCACACAGTCTGGTGCCCGGTCAGAGGCCTCTATTAAGTTGCTTAGGAACTGAGTTAAATGGGAACTTTCAATGAATTTACATAAGGTCACAGCAGTCTGGCTCAAAGTACAGCACTCAATGTTTCTTCAGGTGAAGTTGGTAAATGAAAGGCAGTAAGGCACAGTGATATGGAGCTCTGAGTTTGGGACGCAGAGTCAGATAACACTGGGATCGAATCTCATTTTTCCTTCTTCTTTCACTGTGCTCGAAGTCTCTCCTCCGTAGAGGACCAATTGCACGGGCTTGCAGATAACACTGGGATCGAATCTCATTTTTCCTTCTTTCACTGTGCTCGAAGTCTCTCCTCTGTAGAGGACCAATTGCACGGGCTTGTTATGAGACTGGCATGAAATCCTACCTGTGACATTTACATTAGAGATTGCTAATCTAAACTCTGTGTTATTGTGGGCCAGGACTGTTCTGGGACTTTCTCAATTAATCTGCCTACAACCTGAAGAGGAAGGTGAATTTTCTTTTTTGTTTTTTTGTTTGTTTGTTTTACAACTTACACATACGACATTTTACTTGATCGAAAGCCTTCTTATGCTACATACAATGTTTTATGTAGTTGATCTCGGCTTTGTTCACATTGACTTCAGTGAGTCATATTTTGGTTTTCTGTGCTCAAGACTCTGCTCAATTACTGCTCTTGCCAATTGGTTCCTTTTCTTTCAGCATCAAAGTGGGTACTTTCATAAAAAAATCTTATTTTTAATTCTTTTCCGGTAATTCTTTCCTGGATTCTTAGCTTTGCATACTCACACCTATGTGGAACCAGCATCCTAGAGGCACCAAGTTAAATCCTACTCTGACATGACATGATCTAATTCTACCTTTCACTTCCAGTGCTCATTAAGTCCCAGGGCCTTGGCCGTGGAGTCAGGTGGGTGCCTCCAGCCCGGCCCCCAGGTAGGTACTTTTAACCACTCCACTTACAGATGGCGATGTTGAGGAATAGAGAGATTAGGTAAAGTCCCCAAGGTCTCATAACTAGTGAGTGGTACTGCTGGGAGGCACAAGAAGCCCACGGCCTTGGCGAATCAGGGAGAGCTGTGAATGCTCCTTGGAGCTGGTAAGTACGCAGTAAAGGTATGCTATGATTATGCTGCTGTCCTTGCCGTGTTTGAGGAGCAGAGAACCTCAGTTCCTCGGGCTGCTCCACAACAGAGCAGGAACCACAGATAGCTTCAGCACTCAGACCTGCGCCACGTGGCTTGTTTCTTAGCTGCTTTCTCCAAGGCCTGTCCTAGGCAGCCACACCTACCGTTCTCACCACACCCTGATGCCCTCGCCACCCCAGAAGTTCTGGCCACACCCGGCCTGCTCCCAGAAGGTAAACAGGGCCACTGGAGAATGTGCCTGCGGTCTCGGCCCTAGAGGCCAAGCTCCTCGGCTTATAAATGCCACAAATCAATAAATAGTAAAAGAATTGAGGCCCTCTTGAACTCCAACTGACCTCAGCTCCAAGCCAGTTAGTCAGGAGGATACATGTCCAGGGACCTGATTCCAGGAGAGAAAACTTCCGCATGGCATCTAGTTAACCACCTTGAGGGAGAGAGTTTTCGTTTGCATAGGGTGAGTTGAGGGGGGGCATCCTGTTCCCTGGGGGAAGACAGAAGTTTGTCAATGTCACCTAGAGCAGAACAAACTGCCCTGGTACCAATAAAGATAGCAGTGGTGAGAGAGTACAGGAGTCATCTTCCACAGAATGCTGGCCTGCAGGATAGGGTTAATCACAACAGCCAGGTCTGCCGAGAGCTTCCAGCACAGCAAGCCCTGCGCTTAAGGCTCTACATGTATTAAGTCATTGGATGTGCTCTACGACCCTATGAGGTGTGTTTTACTATCTTCATTTTATACATGAGAAAACCACAGTACAGAGAGAATAAATAACCTACCCCAGGGACTGCTCAACCCACATGAGGCAGAACTAGAATTTGAACCCAGGCAGTCTTCTATAACCCTTCCCTGGAGGCTGACATTAAGGTATTTCCTCTCTGCTTTCCCTCTCATTTAATTTTGGGTCAGATTTCTTATACCAAAGTATATACAGAAAAGGAATTACTTGGAGGGGCTGCCAAGAGTCTCCTGAAACCTGCTAGGGTTCCTCAGGGCAGCTGGGGAATGGCTAGGATTGTGGAGAAACTCGCATTGCTAGGGCAATCAACCGTGTTGCTGCTCCTAGTGTGAGAGGCCCTCCGTTAAAAGTCAGGCTCCTCTCCCGATCTTCACTGCAGCGGATTACAGAGTGGAGGGAGGGACTGGAGACCCCTCACAGAGCTGCTCTCCTCCTCCCACCACTGCAAGAGGTACAAATTCTGCCAAACACGGTCTCCTACCTTTCTGTCTATGGTGCAGGGTGAAGTTTGGCCTTCTGGGATTGTTCTGCTGAGCTAATTTCCTGCAAAGATTGTGACAAAGGTCACTAGAGCAAACACACATCAGCACAAGTTCCAAAGGGGCAATACAGCGGGTAGAGCATGGGCTCCATAATCTCATAAACCAGATGGGAGGACTGATGAATTCAGGGCTTCCCCGACAGCTGGGCCTAGTCCGAATAGCATGTTTTCTGAATGTGGTAAGAAAAATCCCTGCCTCTGATATCTTTGTGGTTTGTCTCAGGTCAGGAAGTGCTGCTACAAGCTTGGGGCCTATGCAGGCTTATTGGGCTCATGGTTATCAATGCCACTGCAGGTCCTCCAAGAAATGTACTGGATTGTTCCCTTGGTCATTTCCATATACTGTCTCATTCTTTTGATTAGTACATTATAAATACTTTAAGAATGATAGTCAGAATTTTAAGATCGGAGCTTTTCCCAGTAAATGTCAGGAGTTCCAGTTCTTAGTAGCACAGGTATCTGTAGATAAGAGAGAACCCAGAAAATGTGGGCTATGGGTGCCCCCTGCTGGAGAGGGGAACCCAGAAACTTGGGGCCTCCAGTTCAGAGCCAGGAGTCTTCTGAGGGTTCTTGGAACACCTCCTGCTCCTCCCAGATGGCAATTTGGGACTGGATTGCATGAGAGTAGGGAAAAGCAAAGCGACTTAATGGAAAAGAGGGTGGACTCCAGAGCCAGACTGCCTGGGTTCAAATCCTGTCTCTGCCATGGCTGTGTGACTTTGGATAGGTCATTAAACCTCTCTGTACCTCATCGTCCTCATCTGTAATGTCAGGGTGATAATATTAGAACCTATCTCACAGAGCAGTTACAAGACATAAATGAGGCAATGTGTCAAGCACTGAGATGTAAATGAGGTAATTAATATGTGTAAATTATTATAGTTGTTAATTATATATTGCATAATTATATATGTGTTGATTACTGCTATTATTAATGCCACCATCATCATTATTCTCATTGTTATTTTAATACAATCTAAGAGAAAGCTTCCTTCTTGTCTCTCAACCTTAAGAGTTATTCATGGCCATCAAAAATCCTAACAATTTGGGAGTCGTTAATGGCAGGTACCAGCAGGAGGAGGTAGAGTGGAGATAATGATGTATATAAAATACATCTCCCTTCCCACCCCGCAGTAAATATTCAATTACTGTCAGTTGTTAGTCATTCAAACCCTGGCAGGCATGACAGGATACATTATTCTAGGCACTGCAGGAGAGGAAGAAATCATTGACACCATTCCAATAATAAAACTTTCTCAAAGGAAAAGGTAAAATAATTTTGTATCAACTAGGCATCTCCAAAGTTTGTTTGGCCTGCCGGCTTTCTAGGATACCAAAGTAAGCAGTAAGTTGCCTTTTATTTCTGTTTTTAGGAAATTTAATAAAATGTGATGTCTGAGGTAGCAACAGGTAACCCCAACTGAACAATTTCTTTTCTTGGAAATTTGGAAATTATACATATGTATATCTACACGTGCTTTGTGTATATGTGTATGTATGCGAACATGTATATCTACCTATTACATTTTAAGGCATTTGCATATATGTATATATAGTGAACATTTTTAAGACCATGCATGCATGCGTACAGAATGCCTTAAAGATATTTAAGCCCCTCTGAGTGCAACATTGGTGGTCATAAGGAGGGAGCTAAGCACGAAAGCTTTTGATAGCTATGGAGTAGCTACACAGGGCGCTGTATTCTTAAAACATTTGAAACTTGAGGAGAGCAGGGCTTAGAAAGAGATATGCTGCTGCTGCTGCTACTGGTGGTGGTATATGTAAACAATGCAGCCAACAAGTGGAAATGCCTAATAGCTTGATTTTAGGGGAGGTATCTGGTAGTTGCAGTAGAAATAGCTTTGCCATTTTTTTGCCTGGAAAAACTCATACTTGGCATCACTACTTGTGGAAAGCCTTTCCTGAGCCTCCACAGCACCCCGTACCGGCCGCTTATCATTAGCACTTATCATTCTCTTCTCCGACCTCTCCTTAGAATAGGGGATTCATGGGTGTGAGGATATGCCTTTCCTTTTCACTTCTGTGTCTCCAGCACAGAGTTGGCATACAACACATATTTGTTGTATGGATGAATGAATAAGCAGATGGACACATGTATTGATTGATGAATGAATAAATGAATGAATGAATGGATGAATGAATGAGAAAACTATAAGGCTGTAAGCCTGGAACTGAGAATTATTCCCTCTTGAGGAGTTCCAGAGAGGCAGAGCAAGGCCCTGGGGTCTAACATCTGCTGCGGTTTGCCTCCTGGTAGAAAAAAGGATCCGTGGCAACAGCCATTTACTGCAGCACCAACTCCCCACCACACCCTCCCTCCTGCTCCCTCTCCCCCAAATAACTTAGCGTTCTGAGTCAGGAAAGCTTTTTTCTGAGACTGAAGAATCTTCTAGCTGAAAATATTTTCCAAGGCAGCCAGAGCCAGGTGAGAAGTTATTTTGGATAAAGTTATCCTCTGGCAGTTAAAAAAATACTATCAACACCTAAAATCTGCAGTTAGAGCAATTTTATATACCATGAATAGTTGAAACTTCACCTGAGCCTTACAAAGTAGGCATGATTATTTCACAGATAAGAAAACTGAACCTCAGAGAGGCTGGGTGACTTGTCTGAAGTCATGCTGCTGGTAAGCGTCAGAGCCAGGGTTCAACCTCAGCTCTTTGGTTTCAGCATTAGCCGGCAGCTATTTGGGAAACTAGGAATGATGGAGCCAATGAAGAGGAAAGTGAGGAAAGTCTATAGCAACACTTGCTGGTATAACAGACTCTGAAATTTATAATCACTCTAACAATAGAAGTTCCTTTCTCCCCCACGTGAAGTCTAAAATGGATTTCTTGATGACAGATGGCTCTCCTCCAAGTAGGGATCCAGGAGCCTATGCCCCTGCCATCTTGTGCTTCCAGCAGCACGTTCAGGCCGTGACCTCCAGC
>NW_006441953.1:9441176-9450396 GCF_000325575.1 Pteropus alecto | reverse complement strand
GAGGGCTTATGCGCCAGGTTTGGAAGTAGCACACATCCCTTTCAACCATAGTCCTTTGTCTAGAACTCAGTTATTTCACCAATACTTCCAGGGAGGCTACAAAATGGAATTTAGCTCTGTGCTCAAGAATAAAAGGAAATGAGTTTATTAGAGCTGGGCAGTCCCTGCCACAACACATTTTCAACAACTAGGACCAAGAGATTCCAGGATAGAACAAAAGCTCATGTCAGACCTCTACTGGGGACATTAGCCCCTGAGCAAGCTTGCAGAAAGCCAAACTTTCAGCTGTATATCAAGGTGCAAAAGTGCCCAAAGCCATTCTCTTATGGGCCTTGATTGTTTTAGCCTTTTCTTTGGTGAACTACTCTCCAATTTCAGCCTAGCCAGTTCTTAGTACTCCAGACCCCTTGATTAGAGATGGGCACATGCCTCAGGTGAGCCCAAAATTATTTCCTCCTCCTCTTAGAATAAGGAGATGGACATGGGAAGGTCATGTGATCTATTGGCATCCTTCTCTAACCAGCTAAGAAGGCTCTTAATTCTTCAGCCACAAGGCTGGAAAGGTGGAAGTGTGGGGTGGTCTAGCATCTTGCCTGCAGCCTCATGGAGACAGCTGGAAGAATGAGGGCAGTGTGCAGGAAAGAGCAGAAGAGAAAGAGGTTTGGAAGTTTATAAGTCCCTGGATTTTTAAGGCCATTTCTTCCATGCCATTTCAGTAGTTTGATTGTATAAGCCAACACATTCTCTCTTTTCTTAATCTAGTTCAAGTATGTGATACAAAATAGTCACAAAAGATTCATTTTGTGCTCCATTTTGAGAAATCATGCAAGTCCCCCAAAATTAAAGAAATCAAGAATTGCTCAATTCCAAAACTGCTCAGACAAGTAAATTGCAAACTATGCCACCTTGGTTCTAAAACAGAAATTTCTCTCTCTCTCTCTCTCTCTCTCTCTCCTCTCTCTCTCTCTCTTTCTCTCTGTCTCTCTCTGTCTCTCTCTCTCTCTCTCTCTCTCTCTCTCTCTCTCTAACTATACTGCTATTCACATGGTTCAGAACTTCATCAAGTGATTTTAGTGAAAACTGTGCAGTTATTATAATTTAAAATACTTTAAAAATATCCTATGACCATGTCATTTTAACATTGACAATGCAATAGTGCAGAAAAGCACCAAAAGCAATGCATTTATTCCAGACTTTAGGTGTCATAAAAAGACTCTGAAGAAGACTTAACAGCTATTATGATATGATATGCTTGCAATTTAGCATATTCATTTCTGCAAAATATCAGAGATCATGCTGAAGAAATGAAAAGTACTTTTAAAAGAGAGTTACACACCCATGAGTGTAGATTTATGTGCTCTGGAAACATACTCCACTATATTTTAAATTTATTATTGTGAGAAAATTTGCTTTGAATTACATGAGTCTTGAATAATGCCAAGTCTTTAGGAATGCACCCATTGCATAAAATGAACCCACACTAAAGAAATCATCACTAACTCTCAGGAACTCAAAATCCAATGTATTCCGTAGCTGTATTTTTCATTATGACTTATAATTTAAAAGTTTGATTTATATATTAGTCTTTACTGAGCTTGATTAACAAAAATCATCTCTGAAAATACTGAAGAAATCAATTTCCTTTTTTTGTAAGCTGAGGGTCTGCCATTTTACTGTGGCAACCCAGTTCCTGGTATGTGATAGCATCCAGTATAGCTACATTCCATATTTACCACAATGTAGACAGAGAGCCAGGGCTCTCTGGGAGGTAAATGGAAGATATACAGTGGAATACAGTATACAGCTCATAATAGTAGCTTCTATTTATTAGTTGCTTTTTGTATGTCAGGCATAATTCTAAGTACTTTATATACATTATTTTATTTTATTGACCCAATGATTCATGTGTGGAATCTAAATAAGGAAACCAAGGCATGGAAATGTGGAATAATTTGTTCAGATCATTTATTAGAATGTGGTAGAGATGGTTTTTTCAATGTCTATAATTTACTTTTAAATACTTCCATATATACAGTCTGATTTATGTATCATTTTGATTAAACAACTCTGGTGGTCTAGTCTAATGAAGAACCCACAGTCTGGTGTGTACATACACACATAGCTTCCAGTCAGTATTATAGGGCCTCACTCTTAAATATGAGTTGGTTACTAAGGATGACCAAACACCCGAGAAAACATTCTAATTAAAAAAAAAGAAGAAGAAGAAACAAATAATGGTTTTTAAAAGAGCTTGGTAAAAACAGAATTAACATAAAGAACATAAGAAAACTTCAAAAAAGTATAATTACTATGCTTAGGGGAAAAAAGAGAAAGAAATTAAGAGGTTATATAAAAACTCATTGAAAGACTGAAAATCGAGCTCTTAGAAATTAAAACTATGAAAGAAGACATGCAAAATACAACAGAAAGGTTGGAAGATAAAGTTTGGGAAATATCCTAGAAAGCGAAAGAAATATTAACGATAAAAAATATCAGAGAAAAAAATAAGAAAATTTGAAGATCAGACCAAGAATTATAATATTCAAATAAAATAGTACTTAAGAGAGAACAGAGAAAATATAGGAATTAAAATTATTCAAAACATAATTCAAGAAAATTTCTCAAAACTAAAGGGCACAAGTTTTCATATTGAGAGGTTTTGCTGAGTGCCTTGCAAAATAGGTTTAAAAGGTCCCACACCAAGATACATCATAACATTTTGAAATCCCAAAGAAAAATAAACAATTCTAAACACAGCCAGAAAGAAAATAACAAGCATAATTCAAAAGGTAAAATATTAGAATTTTCAACAGCTGCACTGGAGGCTAGAAGAGCAATGCCTTCAAATTTCTAAGAGAAAAATATTTTCAACTTAGAATTCTATACCTAGCCCAACTGTCAATCATGTATGAAAGTGAAATAATTTTTTAGACATTCATGATCTAGAAGCTACTGAAGGATGAAAACATAACACAAGAAAGAGAATTTCGTGGAAGAAAAAAGAAGATCCAACATGGAGGAGAACATTACGGAATTTTGAGATTGATAGTAAATGGAAATCCCAGGGTGATAGCTGTACAGCAGAGCAGCTAGTCCAGATTGCAGCATGTGGAGAGAGAGTTGCAGCAAGGGTATCTTCTCCCCAAAAGTTTATACTGCTAGAACCTATCAGTAGAAATTTACATTTACAGTGGAGGGTTTCAAAATGATTTAAGTAGTGGTACATAGAAAGCTAAATGTGTTACTGTGATTTATACTAAGAAATTTATATTTGGTCTTTATCCCCTTTCCTGAAATTTCCTAAGTGATGAGAGTGACAAAAGTGTCTTGGAGTCTTTTTTTTATGTTAATGAGGTGACTTTTGGGAAGCCTCTAGGATGGGAGAGGGTTGCTAGGGGAACCAACTACATGATTAGAGGGTTGGAACTTTCAGCCCCAGCTTGACCTCTGGGGAGGGGCTAGAGGCTGAATAAATTGAAGTGGCCAGTGATTCAGTCAATCATGGCTATGTAATAAAGTCTCCATAAACATGCAAAAGGACAGGGTCCAGAGAGATTCCAGGTTGATGGACATGTGGAGATTTGGGGAGAGTGGTCCATTCAAGAAAGCATGGAAGCTCTGTGCCCCTTCCCTGTAGTTGGCCTGGATATTCCTGAGTTATATCCTTTAATAACAAACCAGTAATTTAGTAAGTAAAATGTTTCCGAGTTCTGTGAGCTTCTCTAACAAGTTAATTGAATCCAAGGAAGAGGTTGTTGGAACCTCTGGTCAGAAGCACAGGCGACAACCAGAGATTGCTATTGGAGTGTGAAGTAAGGTGGGTAGAAAGGCAGACTTGTGGGACTGAGCCATGTGGAATCTGATGTTATCTCCAGGTCCATAGTGTCTGAACTGAGTTGAATTGTAGGACACCAGCTGGAGCCAGAGAATTGCTTGGTGGTGTAGAAGACACACACACACTGAAATTGATGTCAGAATTGTACTAGGGAAGCAAATAAACAAAAAAGGAGGTAATGATTAACTCCAGTGAGAAAGAAAATGTAATGATATTTCATGTGGCTCAGCTATATTCAAGGTTATAATAATGTAAATACTAGACATTGATCTTAAAAATTTATGATAAAAAAATATTTGGCCAGATGGCAGGAGGGTAAATTGTGTGTGTGTAAAAGGGGTATTGTAACATAATGTTTTTATAGTAGGAAGATAATAGAGAATAACTAAAGCTGAAAAGTTTACACTGCTAGAACCTATCAGTGGAAATTTACATTTTCAGTAGAGGGTTTCAAAATGATTTAAATAGTGGTACACTGAAAGCTAAGTGTGTTACTATGATTTATAATAAGAACTGTATATTTAGTCTTTATCTCCTTTCCTGGAATTTCCTAAGTGGTGAATAACAAAAGTGTCTTGGTGTCTTTATGTTAGTGAGGTGACTTTTGGGAAGCCTCTATAATAACACTGTTAAACGTGCTTTTTCTGAATTAATTCCTTTTGTTCACACCAACCTCATGAGTTGTTTTTTTTTTTTTTTTTTAATTTAATTTTATTTTTTAGGCGAGGCAACCCTTGGTTGATCTTGCATATTGACAAGGACCTTGTCAGCTTACAATCTCTTATTTTTTATTTTTTACGCCTACAGCACCTGGTTTTCCTAGGTGGTCTCCCATCCGAGTACTAACCAGGCCCGACTCTGCTTAGCTTCTGAGATCAGACGGGATTGGGCTTGTTCAGGGCGGCATGGCCGTAGAACCTGGTGAGTTTTTAAAACCCACTTTATAGATGAGGAAATGAAAAGAGCAGTATAATCATATAATTTAGAAATATGGAGATAGACTCCAGAAGAAATGATTTTAAGAGAATTCATTGCCCCTGTGAAGAGGAAATCGGGGATGGAAAAGGTGTATAGGGGACCGCTGGCTTTCAATAGAAGCCTTATAAAATCATTTAATTTGTTAACCTTTGTACATGCTGAACTTTGATAAAACTAGAAAACCAATTAATACATGCAGAGTCATAATAAATTATTTTTAATTCGTAAAAAGAATCCATCTGTTATAATCATTTCAATGTGGAAAAAAAAAAAGACTCACAGAAAGCAGCTCTCGGACTTTCCTTTTGCCAGCCTACGCTTTTGGTGATGTATTTCCCTGTCCTTCGGGTCCCCAGCCCATCAAAACTACCATCAAAACTCCTTTTCATGGAGATTAGAAGGTTCTGTGGCGTAGACTGACAACCACTCTTCATCCAAGATGTTTAGCAAGTGTGTGCACATACCCACATGCATATAAATCAGATTAAAGACAGCGTAAACCAAATAATCATTATTATAAAGGTTTTTTAAATCACAAAAGCCCCGTACAATCACTTTTCATCCAAATAATCACTCTGAGAACTACGTGATCACCTGCTATATTTTCTGAGGAGAAATCTATTGAACAAATAGACATAACAACAACAACAAAAAAGGCAATTATAACACCTAGTTCCACACTTATTTTGGTCAGTTTTAAGGATGATGATCCCACTGATATTTTTAGGAAAAACAGTTGTTAACTAATAAATACTAGAGAGAAACAGAGAATAGTGAATACTTAATTATTCAAATTGCTTTGGAGTCCTTCTTTTAATCTCGTCCTAAACCGTTCATTTAGTTCTGTGCCCTTTAAGGCTTAAGTTTTTTAACTGTCACTCAAGGCAAAAACGGAAGATTCCTCAAATTATGTTAGAAATAAATCAGTTCCCAGATAAGGTGCTCCACCAAAGAGAGAAAAGAAGGAAAGAATAAGTCCTGAGGTAAATTAACCCTGAACGTACCCGGGCAAACTTTACCCTCAAACTCCAGTGCAGTGAAGCGAACACTAACAATTCCACCAGTGATTGCACAGTGTTTTAGCGAGGAGGTGGGTGAGAGAGAAGGGAGAATACCTAGGCTCTTGAACAAATATGACCAGATTTATTTTACCCTTTTTTTCTAATAGCCTTTATTTTTTAGAGCAGTTTTAGGTTCACAGCAAAATTGAGTGAAAAGAAAAAAATAATTGAATAAGAAGTACAGAGATTTTCCATATACTCCTTGGGTTCACACGAGCACAGGTTCCCCACCATCATTGCCAGAGTGGTTCATTTGTTACAGTCTGTGAACTAACATATCATTATCACCCAAAGCCTGCAGTTTACATTAACCTTGAAGGAAACCAAAATTTTGCCACTCTAAAGCTGCCTTTTGGGATATTGACTTTAAGCTGTTGGCTAAGAAACAAGGCTCAGAAAGAACCTTTGAGCCTTCCTCCCTTTCCTGCCCAAGAGATTCAGAAAGAGTAACCTGCTTTGAAGGGAGGGAGCCTGACCTTAACCACCGTAAGAATATTTACCCTGGCATTACTTGGAAAGACTCCAGCCTTTTAGGTAGACACCCCAGGGTGCCATTGTTTCTGAGTTGCCTAGCAAGACATTTGTATGTTCTGCTCTTCTTCAACAACCTGTAAATTGCCCATTCTCACTTCTGAAATTTAATACACCATCCCCGCCTTTCTCTTTTGTCCAAAAATGTCATATATACCCAATGTTGCTTCACTGTCTTTGGAGTTTTCGTGCTCATGTGAATTCCCCAGGCACATGTATTAAAATTTTGATTTTTTCCTGATAATCTGTCTCTGTGAATTTGATTATTAGCCCAGCTAAAAGAACTGAAAAGGTGGGAGGAAAAGTATTATTTTTCTAACCCCCACAGTGCTGACTCTTAGCGTTTTGTGCATTCTGTGGGTTTGGACAAACGTGTAATACCACGTGTCCACCATTATAGTCTCATATAGAATAGTCTCAGTGCCCTAAAAATCCCCTGTGCTCTGCTCATTTATCCCGACCTCTGGCAACCACTGATATATTTTGCTGTTTCCATAGTTTCACCTTTTTCTGAATGTCACATTAGTCGGAATCGCACAATCTATAAGCTTTCCTCCAATAACCCCCTCGTTGACAACAGCCCCTCTCAAGTCCATTAGAGAGCTTTCACCTCTGTTTCTCTGGGCTTGCACATGGTTCACCATTAGCCCACATGTCCCGAATCGCAATTCCTTGTTGCTTCCACGTAAATCCATTTTACTAGAGAAATATCTGGCTGTCTATTTGCTTAAGGCCAACGGTCTCAGGGAAGAGAGAATCAGGCAGAAGCCTTGTTGCTTTTTATAATCTAGCTTTGGAATTCTAGCATTCTGCAGCAGAATGCTGTTTATTGAAGCAGTTGTAAAGGCTGCCCTCCCCCCACCCCAGGTCTCAGGGGAGGGAAAATAGATTTTTCCTTGTGATGAGGAGTGGAAAGTTTGTGGGAGAACATGTGAAACCGGAAATATTGCTGTTGCTATTTTTGGAAAATACAATCACCTTCGTATGGCGGAGACTTTGCTAGGTCCTGCGGATTCCTAGTGAAAAGCCCTGGTTTTCAAGACCAGAGAAAGGATACGTGAAAATTCGGGGAACAGACAATAACACTAACAATTTTAAGTTGTAGGGTAGTGAATAACCAGGGTACTTTGAAGCTCAAGAAAGATTTCACAGGGAAATTGTTTCAGAATCTTATGCAAACTCTCACCTGCATTTGTGAAAATAGAGACAAATCTGTAGGATCCCACTCAACAGAAGCCAGAAAACTACCTCCTGATGCCATTAGCACAGAACCTATGGGTACCCATCTCCCTCATGGGTTGTCACAAGTTTTTCTCAGTCTCCTTGAGAAAGACAAGATGCTGACCAGAACCTTTCACTCTTCCTACAAGGTGGCAGTTTGGGCCAGACCAGGGCAGAGGCAGTAGCTCAGACCTCTGGAGTGAACTGGAATTGTTGACAGAGTTAGCATGTTCCAGCAGGCTTGTTAGAATTAACTGCTTAAGCAGGTTGTGTTGAAAATGGTCTGAAGTCACAGGTGACAGAAGCAGACGTGGGCTAAATTGCTCAATGAATATTTCTATTTCCCTTCCTTCTACCTGTTTTAGGCTTCAGAGAGGGCTCTGGAGAGCAGTATCGGGAAAACTCATCTAGTTTGCATCTTCACTTTACAGAGAGGAAACAAAGCCAGAGAGATTCAAGAGACTCACTCAAGACGACCCTAACCCAAGGTTGGTTTGTTACTGCTATGCAAAGCAATATGAAACGTTCCTTTAAAATCTGTGAACGAGTGGCCAGGACATGGAAGCAACCGAAGTGTCCTATAATAGGCGATTGGCTAAAGAAGCTATGGTACATATATACATATATACAATGGAATATGATTCAGCCATAAGAAGAGATGAAATACTGCCATTTGTGACAACATGGATGGAACCTGAAATAATCATACTAAGTGAAATAAGCCAGACAGAAAAGGTTGAAAATCACATGATACCACTTATATGTGGGATATAAACCTAAAAGCAATAAATGAACAGGACAAACAAACAGATACTCATGGACATGGACAATGGACTAGTGGTTTCCAGAGGGGAGGGAGGAGGGGAGAAATAAATAAAATGTTAATCAATCAATCAATCAATAAATGTTAAAAAAATAAAATAAAATCTGTGAACAAATGTCCGGTTTGTAGGGGGGTTTTGGAAAATGATCACTCAGTCCATTCCCCAATTCATGAATTAGCATTTGAGATGCCACAGAAACAGGTGGGTACCCCTACCTCTTAATGGTTAACACCCCACGTCTGGGAGATGCAGTCCTCCCGGCCTCTCCCTCTGCTGCCCTTTAGGATACTACTCAGTTCTGTCAGGGCTCAGAGCGGCAATTCAGGCTGAATGAACGATATAGCCCCTTAATTTGCTTTTAATTATTGTGGCCTGGTAACCCTTACAAAGACCCTTCACGGAGAGTAGTTTTATTTTTTCCACTTATTAACCTCATTCACTAAACTGGAGAAAGAATTCCCAGCCCTCAAGACCTCTCACTTTCATTCTTCTAATTCCTTTTTTTTTTTTTTTCTTCCCCCTAGCACCAGGAAAGTAATGTGTGTAAAACCAGAGCCAAGTTTATTGTAGTTTCGGATACAAGCCTGTTTGGAGCAGAAGCCCGTGGGATTGTGGCATTTCAGCCGCAGGGGACGAACCCAGTGGCCTCGGTTTGTGAAAGGGAGGGGCCTGAATGGCCCTTTGATTCAGCCCAAATCTGGGGGTGGAGCGCGGGGAAGCCGGTGGAGCGCCGGCTGTCATTTGACGCCCTCTATTGGGCGGCCCTGGGC
>NW_006441953.1:9414898-9441149 GCF_000325575.1 Pteropus alecto | reverse complement strand
TCGGGCCTCCCTGGAGCCTGCAGGCCTCTCTGTGAGGATGCCTCGACTTGGCTAGAGCTGCGATGCCTGGAATTCCTTGCTCCTGGGGAAGCAGAACAGCAATCCCAAGAGTGTGCTGGATTCTATTCACTTGGAGAATGCCAGTCTTCATAAAGTCCTCCATCACACAATGCGCACATACACGCACGTACGCACACGCACGCACACACGCACACTAATCTGTTTTAGTAGGGCCTTAGCCACGTGTTTGCTAGTTGGTTTTTTAAATATTTGTTGTTTTTGCTGTTTGCCTGGGAAACGTAAGAGCCTAGACATGGAAATTATTAGAATTAATGAAAGAGGTTAACAAGGGTTAAGAGGCAAATATAGTGTTGTGGTTATAGCCCTGGATATTAGACGAGTTTGAATCCTGCCTCCATCACTTATGATTTTGGACAGTTTACTTAACCTCTCTGAGCTTCTCTGGATTTCATTCAGTTCCCTCATCTATAAATAGTTATAATAACAGTACCTCCTTCATAGTCATTGTGAAAGTGAATGCATTCCATCCATATAAAAGGCTTAAAACAGTGCCTGGCATATGGTGAGGATTATATAAATGTTAGCTATTATAGTAGAGGTTGCCGGCTTCGAGATGCAAAAATCAATTATATTCTATACACTTCCCAAAATACTTAAAAGATGTAATTTTTAAAAGATCACATTTATATTATTTATAACAGCATAAAAATAAGATATCAAGGAATAAATCTAATGATGTGTATAACCTTTAAGAAGAAAATCATAACATTTTATTGAATGCAATTAAAAATGACCCAAATAAGTGCAGAGATATTCCATGTCCATGGAGAGGAAGATTCATATCTCGACAAGATTTTTCCTCCCCACATAAATCTATAATTCAAAGAAATTCCAAACAAAATGTTGATTGATATTTTTAGCATGTGGAACTTGGCAAGTTGGTTCTAAGTGAAGATTAACGGTTGAGAAGAGCAGTGTCAGCACACAGGTCGATGGACAGAATAATGAAACAGTATAGAGTCCAGAAAGACACTTCCACATTTATGGAAACTTGATATGTGGCAAAGGTGGCATTACAGAGCAGTGGGAATAGGATGAATTATGCCCCCCAAAAAGCAACCCTGGGGCAACTGGTCAGCCGTTCACAAAACGTTCTCAAAATTGGATTCCTCCCTCACTCCGACCCTGCACTCAAGACTTAAGTGCAAAAAGCAAAATAAAGAAAAATATCTTTATGACATTTCTGGGACAGAGAAGGATGTCTTAAACAAGAGTTGGGAAGCACAGAACATACAGGCAAAGATTGATAAACTCGATTATGTTAAAATTAATTTCTCACATTTTATAATTTTCTGGTTAACCAAGGTAGGTTCATGGTCCTAACTTTACACTCTCTCTTCACAATAGAATAATTCAAATACATTAATGCCTTTTCTATGGTGACTTTGCAGTGTCTGCTTGTAGAGGAGGCAGAATCCTCATCTTCACACAACTGAGTTTGAGTTTGACCATGTGGCTGTCTTTGGCCAATGGAATGTAAAATAACATTTATGATGTTCAGCCAGAGATTTCAAACATGCTTATGTGGTTTCCTTGCCCTCTACCACCTATCGTGAGAAGAGCATGCCCTGAGTAGCTGCTGCTATCTTCAAATGAGAGGTACCTGGGACAGATCTACCCACTCCTGAAGCCTGAAACAGAACCACCCTGGCTAACCAACAGATCTGTAAGTTAAGAGAATAAATTTTTGTTGGTATAAACCACTGAGATTTTGAGGGTTTTTTTTTTTTTATATACAATCTATGTTAGCAATAGTTGACTAACATTAACTTGATCAAAAGTATTTTTTTAAAGAATGTTGAGAGCTCACAGAATCAATAAGAGGTAGTGGCTTGGAAACAGGCAGGAACTAGGATATTTCTGAAGGATAGGATTCAAAGACCACCAAGAAGTCTAAAAATAAAAGCAGGCTGTGGAAGGCCAGGGCACCACTGCTGGGATGAAACAGAATCTTCTCTGTTTCTTTGATCCTCTGGTCAAAATTCAAACACAAGGAAGAGAACATGGGGCTGTCTACTGTTCTGGGAGTTTGGGCCACCTCTGTGCTAACTAGAGAGTGCTGGAATCTTGTCTCCCAGACTATATCTAGTGGGAATTCCTCAAAAAAAAAAAAAAAAAAGATATACTTTTAGGAAGAGGAGATTGATACTGAGCAGCCAGAAACAAGAAATGGCCAAAACTCACACTGCACGCAACTTCAGATGATGTTATTTCTTCCAAGGAGGACCTGCAGAAGTGACTACCAACCAACCTGTCACGCACCTGGTCAACTCAGTAATTATATTTTTTACAGTAAGCTCATGTTTGATATTGAGAGAAGGCCATTTATTACTTGAACTTTATTACCAGAACTGTTTTTCTATATCTGTGTAGGACCTAACTCTGCATTCTAAGTGACTTAACCAAGGAGATGCTTCTCAGGGAGGGTCACCTTAATCACTAACTGACCTCTTAGTGGTCTCCTCTGAGGCCATCAATATCCATGGGCAACACAGAAGGCAAAAGAAATAGTCTAGATAGAACATAAGGGACATGAAGGAAGTAGCAACAAGCAGGTTGGTTGGTATTCAAATTTGCTTGGAAAACCTAGGTAATCAGAATAGGCTTTCTGTCACATAACCAGCTGGACATAGTTGGAGGTAATTTTGAGCTGGGAAATAACCCAGACAGAACTGTGTTTTAGGAAATTTATTCTTCCTCCAGTGTATAAGTTGGAGACAGAACAAAGAGAATGACTAGCCATGGAGTCTGTTTGTCTTTATAGTGTAGCTTTTCAAGCTAGAAGTGTAACCATGGGCAACTTCTTTGAAGTCAGTTTCCTACTCCCCAAAAGTCTACCATCCAAAGCCAAAGCAGGCCTGATCCTACTAATCATCAGAAACCAGATGAAACTAGCTGTGTTCAGGATTATAAGGTATGGCATCAATAAAGCATTTGGGGTGTGCTTGTACATTGGGGGCTCCCAGACAGGAGGCTATGAGTACTTTGGCGGTGTTGCAATTGGCTCCAAGTCTACCTATGCCCCAACCACATTCTGAGGCTGAGTAGATAACATAGCTTATATGCCCACATTACTCTTTCTTAAATATATATAGAAGTGATTGGGTTTAATTTAATGTGAATTCATTTTCAAGAGTTACTAGATTTATAATAATGGTTTCTTGATAGTATAGATTTTTTTCCTAACCAACAAATATTACACACAAAATTACTGTCCGATCTGTGGAGCTGCAAAATAGAGATAATACAGCACCTGCATCTCTGAATTGTTGTGAGGTTTGACTAAATGCACACAGGTGCTTAAGACAGTGCTTGCAACAAAGTAAATGCTCAATAAATATCAGCCATTAGTATAAAGCAATCCTCACCGTTGAAAGGTGGGGACCACTCATCTAGATGGTCTCTAACACCGATCTTGTGCCTCTGAGTGTTAATGGCTTTATGAATTTTATGAAAAAATCTGTGAAGGGGAAAGAAATTCTTTGAGATCTGATGATCCTGTTATTTTTAATGCAGAAAGTGGCTCAGCCTTTAACTGTCCTAAGCTCGGGTAGAAGGCATCCTTTGAAAGGGGCCCATATCTCTTCAAGGGTCAGCGTGGTGGAGAGAAGCCGAACTCGGAGACCTCTGGGCACTAGTACAGCGGCTGTGTTTCCTCCAGAGATAAATGAACTAACCAGGCACAGCTTGGCCCACGGAAAGCTCAATGGCAACTACTAAAGTAACCACGAGGTGTCGCTGCGACCCAAAATTTCACACAAGGGCCCGCCCCCGGGAGGAGCAAGACCTCGCCTCACTTTTAACACTTTCTTTCCCAGTGCTTTTCAAACCTTGCTGTGTATAGGAATCAGCCGTGGGTCTTGTTAAAATGCTGATTCTAATTCAGTGAGTCTGGTGTGGAGCCTAACTTCTGCATTTCTAACAAGCCCTCAGGTGATGCCTATGCTGCCGCAAAGTTCTAGCTTTCAGCAATTTTCCATTGTTTCCAACTTTTCCAGTTTCTGATTTTGGACAGTAAGAAGAATTAAGTAGACTCGAAAAGCAGCCTCATTTTATGCCTTTCAGAGTTAGTGAAGAGAAAGAAGAAAGAAAAATGAGAAACAACAACAAAAAAAACCCAGAGCGGCTTTCTTTTTAACATTCCGATCCAGCGTCTCTTGCAGTTCCGCCCTCTGAAGAACGACTGTGGTGTCGCGGGTCCCCCCAGTCAAGGTGAGCTGCGAAGAAGGTCAGAACTGTGCCTTTCTGTGCGTTCTTTCTCTGACACGGGGATTCATTAAGGAATTTATTGCAGAATTTACAAAACACTAAGTGGCCAAATGTTTCAGCAAACAATTCATAGCTTCGCCCCAAAGGCCAAGTCAGGGTTTCTGATAGAGTCCGTATAAGCAGGTTGGAAAGAGCCACGCTGAGAATTGAAGAAGTGGACCAACAGGAAGACGGGCTTTGCTGAGGGCGTTACTCTTGCATACACAATGGGATCTATTTTAATATCATGAACTTCTGCTTTCTACAGCCAGAGAGGCCGGTGGGGAGCAACCAATGAAGTGAAACTGCTTCTAACCCCAGTGCTGGGCGTTTGACGCCTATGGGGCCCTTGCTTTAACGTTGGATACCTCTTGCAAAATGAGAAGGTGCAGTACAACTGGCTCCTGCTGTGCCTCTTTAACTCTTGGTCCCCCCCTTTTTTTCTTTTAATTACTTTTTTTTTTTGGTTTGATTTTTCCTTTTTAATGATTTTCATATATTATTTTTGTCATTTTTATTATTGGGACTGAAGCTGGATTAAAAACAGATTTTAAAATTAAAACCTAAATTATACGTATTCAGTTTTTATCTATCACACCAGTTCAATCTGAAAGCTTATCCAGCTTCCTGCGTGTAAAGGCTAAGGAAGATACTGACTCTAAAGTTTTCTCCAAGGTCTGACAATGGAGTTGTTTAATTTCCCACCTCCGACCTCTCCTGGGCCTCCTTAGGGAGCAAATCTTCTCATCCAATTTGCATAAAATATATAGCAGGGTATCCTAGTGGAACCCAAACTGGGAATAAAAGTTTGGCTGTTCAGGTGACATTTACTCTTCTTTATTTACAAGCATAAATTGATATGCACAGGTAGGAGGGGGGAAGTATTTTCAAGGTTGCAGAGGAGAGGTGGGAAGGATAAGGACGATGGAAGGAATGAGTTGCTGTTTTCTATCCCCGCCCCCCCCCTCCCCCGCTCTTTCCCGGGCTGGTTTAGTGCCCCCAAGAAGGGTGGGAGTGATTTCGTGAGAGGCTTGGTGAGACTCTGGGCCCCAGCCTAGTAACTTTGGAATGCTGAGATGTTGACACTCAGTTTTGACGACAGAGGTTGCTTTTTTGTTTGTTTTAAATCTTGGTAATGTATGCAGTCCAATTATATGTTTTGATTATACAAACCACATATTTGTCTTGGGGGAGCTGATTTTCTGAACTTTTTAAAGAACATAATGTTTTGAAATTTTAATTCGTTTGCTATATAAATTGTAAAGCCTAAGAAATATGACACGATTTTATGGCCTTTGCAAAATTATGAATCCTGGAACGACAATATACAAAAACTGGAAAAGGAAATAGCAAAGGACCAGAATTTATTTTGCCCACTTGGCTTATTCACAATTTCACCCTCGTAAATTTATTATTAAGCATCAAAAGATTTAGTGATTTTCTTCCCTTTTACTTTTCAGGAAAAAATATTATAGAAAAGAGCCTAAATAAATATTTGACAATATTTTAAAAATGAACAAATTTAAAATTTTCATATTATAATAGTTACAGAAAAATCTCACCAGCTCATTAGATTGATTATGCATATTCACGATACTATTTTTATTAGAATGAATACACAGTGTTTTCATTCTTGGTGCCTCTAATTATGAAGGTTTCTAAGATTGTGTATATAACCACAGTTGCTTTTTATTTAAAAAGTTAATTGGCTGTTCTTTTATAGATTTGGTGGTTTATATGTATATTAATGTGCATCCAATAGAATAATAATTTCCAGTTTTGTTTTTGAAAGTGTATCTATTTTCTTACAGAGTCACTTAAAATGAAATAAATTTCAAATTATTAATCATTTTAAAGTAATCTCTAAGCACTGGTAGGATTGTCTTATTCGCCCCCCAGTTTTTTTAAAATTGAGGCATAATTGACATATAATTGACATAATTGACATAGTTTCAGGTGTACAACATAACGATTCGATATATGTATATACTGCAAAATGGTCACCATAATAAGTCTACTTAACATCTGTCACTATATATGGTTACAAAATTTTTTTTCTTGTTATGAGAATTTTTAAGATCTACTCTCTTAGCAACTCTCGATATGCCATATAGTATTATTACAGTCATCATGCTGTACATTACATGATAAATGGAGTTAGGATTATTGGGAGAAAGCACCATTAGCATGGACATGAGCGTTGTCTAGATGGCATCTTTATTCAGCGATGTCAATAGTGCAAGGCTCTTTCAAGGACCTTGAAAAGCCCCAGGTCAAGCCACCTGAGATAACTAAAGTGGAAGAGACTGTAACGAAACCAAACAGTGAGTGTAGCGGACAGTGTGGTGTGAGCACAAGCGAGGCTCCTTCGTATTTCATAGAAATATCCATTTGCAGGAGGGCCAGAAGTTCTCCTGAAGCAGGTGGGGGCAAGAACGAGAATTTGGGGTCAGTGATGTTGACGTGCCTTCTTTGCAGCCACAGGCTGGTGAGGATGGGCAGTATTTGGGTTACACACTAAGTGATGAGAATGGCTCGAAAGCAGCAAGATATCTCCATCCAAGAATAGAGTTTAGCAAAAACTAGTATTTCCAGGGTGACTATAAGTATGAAAGACACCAATCGTTAGTTACAGAGCTCTTGGGAGGTAGCATAGCGAAGTAGATATGAAAGCAGGCTCTAATCAGACTATCTTGGATTTCTGTCGTTGACTAGCTATGAAACCTTCATTTTTTGATGCCTTGGGTTCTTTATCTGTTACATGAGAGTCATACTAAAATTTAATTCACAGTCTATGAGAATTAATAAGTATTTACATCGTGAATGATGACCGACACACATAAACCTCAAGAAGGGTCAGCAATTTGTATTGTTACACGTGAGGCCAGGATACTAAAAACAACATCGTGGAGACTGATTCAACATTTTTTCAGAAATAAAAGAACCAGGAGGAACTTGAGGGCCGATGGGTCTCTGGATGGCTTCAAGGCTAGTGAGTCTCGGAATGAAATGAAGACGTCCCTAATGGACTGTGAGTGCGAACCTGCACAGCTTCCTCCAGCATCTTTATTTTCTCCCAGGGCCAAAGTACAGCTGCTGGAAGGTCAAACACTTTAGGTTTTTAGGTTTAGAAAGTTTCTGGGTGCAACTAAGGATCTAACTTCCCCCACGGGGAGAGCAGAACATAAAATAAGAAATGCCTCTTCTCTTTTTGATTTTTTTATAAAAATCATAGGAGGAACTTCCAGTACCCTTAATATCATGGTATTAGAATTTGCCTGTTCCAATCTGTCAGCCCCATCAATCTTAGCACTGGTTTCCCCACATTACCCGTTAGCACTCAAATCAAAAACCGTCCTACTGCCAGTGACTTGCTCTGCAATTGAAACAAGTCATTGTGCCACCAAGAAATGAGCAACGTGTGTTCCGGTGCATAACCCAGGATATTCTCCTTCTCAGAGCTGCCTCTAGGGTGTGCAGGGCCCCAGAAAAAGGTTTTTCGTTTGTTTGTTTGTTTTGTTTTGTTTGCAATGCAGGGCTTCTGTCCGTATAAACAAGTTGATGTAAAAATGTTTCCAAATGTGTGGAACTCTGTGAGTTACGGTGGTGACTTATTAATGGAGATGCGTAGAGAAGAGTGACTTATACATTGTTCAGTGTCCAGTTAGTGCAGTGAAAGATTCTTTGTAGGTTCCAAGCACCATCTCTCCTTGTCGAAATCCAGGAACCATCTCTTCTGGCATTTTATTGTCCAATGGACTCTTTCCGGTTAATTATATATCTCCCACCAGGAGAAAATAGTAGCAGTGCCGTCATTAATCACCAGGACAAGACTCTCTAGAGCCTGTTTACATTAAACAGTATAGATCTCCCTGCCTCTCAGTTCCCTAATAGCATGTCTGCGACGCTGGTCACCTTATTACTCGTGACGTGTCACCATCTCCCCACACTGCCTTCCACACTCTCTCTCAAAGGTTGGTACTGTGCTTCATTGATGCAAACCTTTCCCAAAGTACACAGGAAAATGTGAACCAATATTTGTTTTCTGGTCTTGTTAACTTTACCATTCAGAATTTTATGGAGTAAGCATAGAACAAGGCATGTTCCAGCTGTGTCTTCTCTTGGACTCGAGGTGGTAATCACTGCATTCCTAGAGTGGGAACTTTTGGTGTTGACTGAATCCTTGGCTTCTACACACCACCACCAGCGCGGGGGGGTGGGGGGGTGGGGGGAGGGTGCTAGGTGAGGGGTCCACGCATGAAGAGAGAGGCAGAGTCCCACTCCTGCCAGATATGTCCTTCCCTCATCAGTATGGCTTAAGACAGGAGAACATGATGTCAGCACATCAGTGGGAGGCGAGAGAGGACATTGACTGAAAGGCCAATTGGTGTTTTCAGTCTCGAAAGCTGTCCTTGAAGGACTATCTAATACATGTCACAAAGCCTGCAGAAATGGCAGCTATCATACTAGATGCCAGAGGCAGGGGGACAAGGGGGAGCGCAGGGTAGACAATACCTGCCACTACTCCTGCCAACCTCAGGTGCTGTAGACAGGAGGTGATACCGTAATCAAACACAGATGGACCTAGACCCACACAGGCGGCTCAAACCCAAAGGTTGGTGGTAAATTGTTGGTAGCCCAGACGCCTAAAGTCATCTTGTGTTCAATGTGAGAGTCACCTTAAATCAGCATGTCAGCACTATTCTGGTGGCCCGGTCTTGAGTGAGTTCACACTGCTTTGGCCAGTAAGAGTGACCTGCTTATCTGGCTGTCCACCTCAAAAGGGGTCCCAACCACCAGTCCCTGAGAAGACCCCACAGGCATGAATTCAAGAGCTCTCAGGATACCTGCTTGACCTCATGTATAAGGTACAGGGCCATAAAATTCCCGAAAGGAGACAAATGGAGACCAGGGTCCATGTGGGTCTGCATCTGGGCCAGGGACATTCTGCTCAGAGAACACTGCCAGTCCCGGCAGTACCAGGCTTAAGAAAGACTTAGAAAATTCATGGGAGGCCCTCCAAAGGGCTAGGGTTGGGGGAGGAGGCAGGAGTCTGAGGCATGGGCCCGTGGCAGAGGCCTTATTGTCCCGGAGCTTCTCTTCTTCTCTTGAAAGCTTGTTTCAACAGAAACAGGGATAGTGGTGGGGGAAACCCATAAATCCCATTTGTATAATCTGCAGATTCTGAAATAGTACAAGGGCTGCCCACAGCAAACCCCTGAGACCAAGCAGATTCCAACAGGAGGAAGTGAAGAGAAGAGCCCAAGGCGGGGAAGGGGGTGAGGGAGACAACCCAGTGACGGCAGCTCCCAGGAAGCGTAAGCAAATACACATTTATCGAAGGTGAGGAATGCTCCTGACAAGTCACACCTACATCTCTGATGTTACTTTACGACAAGTAGGGCTGACACTGAAGTGAGGCGGGCTTGGCTGCTCTGCTGGGCTTCAGAAGAGCAGCGGAGGCCAGTCAACCAAGGGTCCACGGACAAACTATTTCCTCCAGAAAATACTTGGAGTTTGGCTATGCACCAGGCACTGTTTCCGGCAGAGGTAGAGACAACATCTGTGAGCAAAAGAGAAAAATCTCCTCTCTAAAAGAGTTTGCATTCTAGTGGGCAAGACAGAGAATAAGCAAGATACATAGAGAAATGATACAGTAATCCAGAAGGTGGCAAATGCTATGGAGAAATAAAAATCTAGGAAGTGGATAATGAGTGCCGTCATTTTCAATTAAGTCATCCAGGAAGTCTTCATTGAAAATATAATTGGAGCAAAGATATGAAGGGCAAAGGTCATATTGACATGTTTCGGGAAAATGTGAAATGATTTAGAATCCAATCCATTCAATTTTATTTTTTTATTATTATTTTTTCCATTCAATTTTAATTCAAATACTTAAAAATAATTTTTTAGAATGCACATGCATTTTTAATATTTATCACTGAGCCAGGTTGGACACCACTAACAAGACACCTTCTGAAGATAAGTACCTCCATTGTGAAGAGGGACAGTTGCTGCTGCTCTCTGGAGCGGTGCCGGCAAAAAGGCCCCACCCAGCTTCCCTAACCTTTGGCTACAGCTTCGTCCTTGGACAACCGAACACACAGTACTCCAGCAGCTCCATGGCCTGTGAAGGGGAGCAGTGTGTCATAAGCTGGCTATTGGAATAGATGTCTGGATGTAGACCACCTCCTTATCCACAATTGTGAGTTATTCATTGTGCTTGCCACCTGTGAGGCTTCAGCACACATTATCAGACTCGCAAGTGGCCTGGTAGAGGGCTGAGATCAATACCGGCAGCACACCAGGTGTCACGGCACACCAGTGACAAACTGAGATAACGGACCATGGGAAGCATCCCCAGCAGAGTAATTTGAGGAGGAGCCCCATAGTGAGTCACTGATGAAACGAGATTGTTGTTTTAGGGATGTAAATCAGGTGGCAAATCGAGGCTGCTTTGGGAGTGCGGAGAGACTGCAGACAAAGTTCAGATTTCAAATGATATGGGGAATATAGGCAGGACCTGCAAAGGGTCCAATCCAGGGGTCTGGTCATGAGAATGGAAATGAAAGGATCAAGATAATGAAATCAAATGTTAATAACAAAAGCCACCTTGTGAATTGGAAGGAAAAGCATTATCTAGGAGTTAAAAGATTGTTTGACCTCTGGCTTGAGTGAGTTATTTAGAATTCTAAAGCCTCAATTTCCCCATTTGAAAGTGAGAGTTATATGTGATAAATTCTAAATTTTCACTTAGTTTAAACATTCCTAGTTTATGGTTTTCTTGAATGGTTCATTTTAATAAAGGAGTTGAACTTTAGGGAACATTTGCTCTAAGTTATATTTAAAATTCTTTCCTTCTCCCTCCAAACCACTCAGAATCCGAGGACTACAGTCCCACTTTAGTACAGCCTTCTTTGCCACATGGGTATCAACAGTGAACTGTTAACATCCAGAAAATACTGTCATTTGTCTGCAGAGATGCACAGTGAATCCTAAGGAATCCACAGACAGACTTCAATCACGCTGACGCAGAGCTCAGTATCCTTGGAAAAAAATGGAAGAAGCTCCAGGATGACAAGTGGCAAGGATGTAAAGAAACTTGCAAGTTCACAAGATCTGGAGTCATTTTCAAAACATGATCAGAGTTGTTGCACTGGCTTCTGTTACAGCTGGTGTTACAGCCTATGCATTCTCACGTCCCAAACAACGTCATGGGTCGCTTGTTGAAATCGACATTTCTTGGCACCATCCTAGTATATTATCAGGTTTTCATAAGGCTAGGAGCTTCTTATACCTCAAGCCCCAGCATTAAACTAAGGTAAAATTAATTTTCTCTTATTATGAGCCATAAGAGTCAAAATCAAGCATAGTAGGAAATTTTGGATGGTATTGAAATTTCAGAGAAAGGAACAGTAAAATGATCTGATAGGTAAGATTTAAGGGTAGTCCACCTGCTGAAAGAACTTGCTGAGAGCTAAGCCAAAAGTGTTGTTTTTTAATTGTAATACATTTTTTCTATTAAACATTACTAAACTGAGAATTGTACCATAGAAATAACTTAACCCTAGTGACTTTAGGGCTAATGCTACCTACTTTGCATGTTCCCAATCAATTAATTAATTAATTCATCTTTAAAGGTAAGAGTCTCACACTGAATAATTTACTCAAGATTTACAAGATCCTCATACCACATCTGTCTGACTCCTCCGGAGGTCACTGATCACACTAGTATCAGCAGCCCAGCTGCTGAGAGCCTGAGAGGAAAAGCAATCTCCCCATTCTCTGCCCTCGCCCCACTGTGGTTTTCTTGGGTTTCCCCTTCTACCCATCAGACCATGGGCTCACCAGGAAGGAAGAAGAGAGACACTCAACCTCAAGGTCGCCTCAACCTCAGGGTCGCCTCAACCTCAAGGTTGCTGGGCTTTAGCTGCTCCGAATAGAGTGGCCACTGAATAAATGGTAGCAATCTGGCTTCTAGATTGACATCCAACCCCCCTCCCTATACTCTCAGGTTGAACATCCTGAGTACAATATTTCAAATGGCCACTCGCATGAGGAATTCATAAGACCACACTATAAGGAAATAATGTAGATGCAGAACTCAATTTTACCCCAAATCTAATAATTTTTATTAGACTGAAAAATATAGATGCTTTTGTAGGTCAAGAGCAACCAAATGTTGGCAATTTCACATAATTCGGGTTGTACTCAGGAATCCTTTAATTCTGGATTCTCTGTCTTCTTGCTTGGCTTTAACCTACTCTTGATCTTCCTGTCTAGCTTCTCAAAATTTGCCTTCAAATTCCACTATCTATCCAGAAGTCAGTTGAGTCCCTGCTAAATTCTTCTAGCTCAGGGGTCCTTAACCCCTGGGCTATGGACTGGTACCGGTCCATGGCATGTTAAAAACTGGGCCGCACAGCAGGAGGTGAGCAGAGGGTGAGTGAGCAAAGCCTCATCTGTATTTGCAGCTGCTCCCCAGCGCTAGCATCACCGCCTCAGCTCCACCTCAGATCATCAGGCATTAGATTCTCATAGGAGCACCTGTCCCTGGTGTCAAAAAGGTCGGGGACTGCTGCTCTAGCTAACCCAACATCTAGTCCATAAATATTCATTGAACACCTTCTCTGAACCCCGGACAGAGCAAACTGCTGCTGATGTAAAGGAAGAGGGTGACACCACAATCAAAACAC
This sequence comes from Pteropus alecto, assembly GCF_000325575.1. NCBI lineage: Eukaryota > Metazoa > Chordata > Mammalia > Chiroptera > Pteropodidae > Pteropus > Pteropus alecto. The sequence continues at coordinate 9,428,124 of NW_006441953.1, read as the reverse complement.
TGTCCCAGCCTTCGAGGAGCTCATAGTCTAGTGAGAAAGGGGAACCTTAAACACGTATACAATCAGTGTGATGACAGAAATATGTACAAACTGTTATAGAGAATCAAGGAGCATCTTGCTTGGGGGAAGAAGTAAGGAAGTTTTCAAAGAAGAGTTGACATTTGGATTGTGCCTTCAAGGATATGTGAGATTTCCTGAACTAACCAAGGTGGAAAGATATTATAGGCAGTCATGACACCAAACGCTAAGGTCGGAGGGCCTGAAAGACTGAATGTTCTGGGAAAGGGCCGAGAACTTAATAGGGCTCAATGATAGGATACAAGGAGGTGAGAGATTTGTGTCTGATCACAAAGGAACATGGCATTTTCTTTCTTTACCATGTGGGTAAGCCATAGATGTTTTTCTAACCAGAGAAGTAGCCTGTTTTGAAATATAATTTTGCAAAATTCAGGAAAGCTTGTTTTCCTTCTATGACCTGTGAGACTAGAAGGGAAGAATCAAGCAAAATGAGTAAGATGTGTAGGCTTTAAAAATAATCTTTATTGTTTTGTTTAATACTTACTAAAGAAATACAGATTCATCCTAGGCAACTCCAACATTATAGAAATATACAACATAGAAACCAAATGTTCTCTGTAGTCCAACATCCCATCCAACTTCCCAGACCCAAACCACTGTTACTACACCAATGTACTGATATAGATTCCTTTAAACTTTTATTTCAATAAATAAACCAATATATTAATATAATTTTCTCCAAACCAGTAAATATAGAGCTATCTCATTCTTTTTAATGGCCACGTAATATTCTATTGCATTAATGTAATTTATTGAACCAGTCCTTATTTTGTGGACATTTGAGCTGCATTAAGTTTTTCATGATTATGAGCCATGCTGGGACCAACACCTTATTACATAAACCCTTGCAAACTTGTGTTTTCTGTAGAATACATTCTTAGAAATCCTTCAATGAACCAATATGAAGAAATAATCATTTTTAATTTTAATAGATATTGCCAAATTGCCATCATTGCAATATTGCCAGATTGCATCAACTTATATCCCAACGGTATAAGCAGGCACCAATTTTCCTAGGAGAGGGTGGGATTTTATAGGCAGTCTGTTTTTATCAGAGAGATTGTAGAAACTTGAGACTCTTCATTCACCTCTGCGAATGTCTGTAGTTCGCACGTCTCTCTGGTATCTGATAAATTAACATTAAGAGTAGCTCGGAGATGTGCCCAAAAAAGTCCACATTTACGCCTGTCCTTGGGCCATTCCAGGTATGCTTTCTTTTCCATGAGAGCTTTTAGCTTTGGATACCTAGTAGGAATGCAGTAGAGGGGAATGGGTTCGAGTAAGATAAGAATTATGTAATCAGAAGTTTCATGAAAGAGATTGTGATGGGTAAAGTAGAGTTCATAATGGCACCACTCACTCTGGACAAAGTTGGGAGACAATACGAAGATGGACTTGTAGCTTTTTTCAATGCAGTTTAGGATATTTTCAGTAACAGTCTCGCCAAGGTCAAAGTTTCCCTCATGAAGGCAAATTAAGACGGAACCATCTTCTTTCTCTAGATTAGGGATCAATTCGTGCTTCACCCAGGCAGAATCATGTTCACTGTATGAAATAAACACATGAAATTGGACATTTCTCTTGAGTTGTTCTTGGGTTATCTTCCTAACCCGGTGCCATGTCTGCGTCCATTGAACTAGCATTCTGAGATACCAGGGCAGATCAAAGTGCAGGCAGCAGAAGGCCACAGCCATGGCCAGAACTAGCATGATAATCACAATAGTGATAATCAACAGAGCTGTGTTGCAGGATAATTCAGGAAGGTAAACATCCTTTAACCGAGTCCCCTTTAGATTCAAAGGGTATTCACAGATATATGACTCTGACCATCCAATCATCATGCCCTCTGAATTTTTTTCAAGCTGAATGAAGTCTCTTAATTCACAAGTACACCGAAATGGATTTCTTCCTACATTTAGAGTCCTAATTTCCTGGCAGCTTTGAAAAAAATCCAGAGTTGGGCTGAGAATTAAGTTCATTTCAATATTTAGAATTGAAAGCCTTCTGAAATGACTGCACTCAGGAAGATCAGTTAGAAAATTATGTGCAAGATTTAGTTCTTGCAAAGACTTCAGATGAATAATGCCTTTAGGGACATTTTGGATTTTGTTATTATTTAGATCAAGCATTTGAATATTTCTGGGCAAGCACCTGAAAACAGAATCAGCCAATTTATTGGATGATAGGTTCATGGCAATCAAGGTTTCTGGCCAAAAGCAATTTTCATCATTTTCATGCTGTAACAGATTTTGGCTCAGATCTAAGTGCTTCAAGGACGTGTTGTTAGCAAAGGAACTCACTAAAGAAAGTGTCTCCAACTTATTGTCCTTCAAAATGAACGTTTTTAAATGAGGCAATTGGATAGGTTTTTTAAACAAGTCATCTGTTAAGATATTATTAGCAAAATTTAAATACTGGAATCTTGTAGGGTAAATAGGGAAACGCATGTGTGGCATTTGTGCATCTGATATTGTTAGGTTTTCTATATCCATTTTAGTAAAAAGCAAGTAGACAATCTCCTGTGGGATATAAAAAATTCTAAAATGTACATGCTCCAATTTTATAGTTCTCATTACAGTATTTGAGTAATCAAATGAATTCTGATCGAGATAAACTTTACCTCCAAAAGTCACATGTTGAATTTGGAAGCATTCTACTGAAGTATGCCAAACAAATTGGAAGATGAGGAAAAGGTCATCCCAGAGTAAATCAACTTTATTAAGTAACAACATAGATGTCTTGGAATTCTCTAAAGTGAAATTTTGTTGAGTTTCATAATTTGCAAATTGGCTTTTGCCATCTATATTTGTCATCTCTAATATTTTTGAAGTCTTGATTCCATCACGCAAAAGAACCCAGAAATTTGTGTTTGTTGGTAAAACAATGTGAAGTTTTGTTGCATTTAAGATGGGCAGGCTACCTTCTTCATAATGAGAAATAGTTCTCAATCCTAAGAAGATGGTATTTAGATGCAAATAAGCAATTTTCTGGAAATCTGATTTTTGTATTTTTGCCCCACTCAAACCTAGGGTTTCCAGGTGTGACATGTTGCCTGTCTCCTCACAGATAGGCATGGTGTCAAAGTCATTGAAAGAAAGATCTAAATGTCTGAGACCTGCCAGTGAATACCAAGTTAGAGTCTTCAGTCTGTTGTTAGACAAATCCAAATATTTTAACTCTTTGTTAAATTTGAAGGTCTTGATATCCAGCTCTTGGATTCTGTTATGGCATAAAATCAAAACTTTCAGTTTAGAGACAGAATGAAAATCTGAACTCTGAAGTTGAAAAAGGAGGTTGTAGGATAAATCCAGTGTGGTTGTGGTTGGGGTCAGGTCTGCAGGAACCCTTCTTAGAGACATGTTGGAGCAGTTGGTAGTTGATTCCCTTTCTTCTGGCAGCTTTGAAGCCCAGCCATGCACTGACATACTACAAAATAGAGAAATACTACAAAATATAGAAATGCTACGAAATAAAGAAATGCTTCTGATATGACTCATTGTAATTCCAAGGATTTTATCACTGGTTCCCTTGTATGAATGATAAAGATGAGTTCAAAATCCTAGAAAGATAGTAAATAACATTAAGTGGTTATGCGATTTGTTAAATTCTATAGGATTCTTTTTTTTTTTTTCTAAAAATGCCAACATCTGACTATATTCACCAATTGTTTGGAGGTGGGTACAAACCTATATACTAAGTTTTTGACTTGACCTCAGAGCTTGGCTTGTAGATTTCTAAGTCAGTTATTGTGCCATATCCCCATCGCTGAGACAAGTCAGGATTCTCAAAAGGGAGAAATACAATAGTTGGCAGAAGTGCCTCTTTTCCAGTTAGGCTTAGAAACTTCATTGCCAGGTCATACTCAGCACCCTCTCTCATATTCCCTTTAGATAGCCTGAAACGAAGGCTTTGAGACAATCGAAAGTAATTTTTCAAAGACTTTATTTTTTTAGAGCAGTTTATGGTTCACAGCAAAACTGAGGAGAAGGTACAGAGATTTTTCCATGTCCCCCGCCCCTGCTCATGCATAGCCTCTTCCAATATCAACATCCCCTACCAGAGCAGTGCACTGGTTACTACTGACAGGCTGCATTGACACAAAGTCCATGGTTTACATTATGGTTCATTCTTTGTTTTGTACATTCTATGAGTTTGGGCAAATGTATAATGATGTGTATCCATCATTATAGTCTCATACAGAGCATTTTCACCACCCTAAAAATCCTCTGTGCAACTTCCTATTTATCTTTCCCCACCACACACACACAACCCTTGGCAAGCACTGATGTTTTTATTGTCTCCCCAGTTTTGTCATTTCCAGAATGTCATATAGTTGGAATCATATATAGTGTGTAGCTTTTTTCAGATTGAGTTTCATCACTTAGTTATATGCATTTAAGTTTCCTCAATGTCTTTGCATGGCTTGATAGCTCATTTCTTTTTAGTGCTGAATAGTATTGCATTGTCTGGATGTACCACAGTTTATCCATTCACCCACTGATAAACATCTTGATTGCTTCCAAGTTTTGGTAATTATGAATAAAGCTGCTTTAAATATCCACGTGTAGGTTTTTGTGTGGACTTAAGTTCTCAATGAAAGTAATTTTTATCACCCAACACTATGGGCCCCTGAATTAATGTCATGAGGTGTTCCTCAACTTTTCTATGCGTGGACATAGAGAGCCCCTGGAGCTAATATCTGACTTTCAACAACACTTACCCATATACATGGAAGGTCCAAAACATAGTAATAAACAGAATGGTTTCTGTCCTTATGCCACCATATGTCTTCAGGTTGGCGGCAAAACTGGAAAACTGCAAAATAATGGTAATAAATGATAAAAACATTTTCCATTTCTTGGAGGATTTTTACATGTCAAGATATATACTAAGCACTCTCTATATATTATCTCACTTATGTATCACAAAGCTCTGTGAGGGAAGTACTATTACCTGCATTTTACAGAGAAGAAAATGTATGGATGCAGATTTCTGAAGACTTTGAGAAAAGAGTCAGGCTTCAAGTTGTTTGATTAGACACAGAACAGAGGTGGTTGGAGAACTAAGGTTTTCACAATATTCATTATTCAAGATATTTATTAAGTACCTACTCTGCCTGAAACTTTTCTAGGCATTGGGGATATAATGGTGAATAGCAGATAGAATTTCCATCCCTACACAGCTTACATTCTTCTAGTAAAGAGAAGGAAAAGAGAGACTATAAATAAAATAATAAATTTATATCTGAGGTGATGATAAAGACTAGAAAGAAAAAAACAACTTTAAGATAAAAGAGATAGGGAGCAACTATAGAGTGATATTTTATATTGGGTGGTCAAAAAAAAAGTCTCTCTGATATTGTGTCCTTTATGCAGATATCTAAAGGGAGTCAGAGAGAAGCCAGCCACTTGTCTGAGGAAAAAATATTCTGGAGAGAGAGAGAGAGAACAGCAAACACAGTTCAAAAGACCTGATGTGAGAGTAAACTTGGAAAATATGAGGAATAAGTAGAACTGGAAAAGTGCATTTAAAACATTAGATCTTGTAAGGACTCAGATTTTCCTCTGGGTGAAATAAGAAACCAGTGGAGGCTGTAGAGTAGAGGAGTGGGAGGTTCTGGTGCACATTTGAGAGTCCTCTGTTTGCTGGGTGGAAATGACTGAAAGGGTACAGGATGGCAGGACATATCCCCTGGGACACTATCAAGTAATTCTTGCAAGAAAGAAGGTAGTTGGGGAGGTAGTGAGAAGTGGTTAGATTCTAACATTAGTAAACTCTTCAACTCTGAAAACATCAAGGGAAAGTAATTAGCAGTGATGAGAGCTTTCTTGCTTTAACATGCATGTGTCCAATATACACTGACCCTCAAACTCCCTTAGACTGGTCACACCCATAGACAAGCAAGAGGAAGAAAAAGCATTCTCCATAGGAAGAACACAGTATGTAAGACTTCTCTGTACTGTTCATGCTATCCCATTGCTCTGAGAAGCTGTGTGTGTCCATGCACCCATGCAGGTGTGGTGAGGGGACAAAAATGGCAGAACTAAAGCAAAGTGACACCTAGAGTATTACCCCACTCTCACTGTCATCTGGATTTTTCTTTCTCTAGAACCGCCCACATTTTTGTTTGGGGGTGTGTGCGTGCGTGCTTGCTTGTGTGTGTGTGTGTGTGTGTGTGTGTGTGTGTGTGTGTGTGTGTGTGTTGAAGTAAAGAAATTCTAAAAACATATTGATATTTTCCAAAATAACTTAAAAACAAAAATATTTTCTAAAACTGTTTCATAGAAAATAGGGAAATGGACACAGAAATTCTCAACTACCTTATGAAATGACTGGAGAGAAAAATTTGATTTTGATATTCCTTGTCCACTGTGTACCCAGTGGAAAAGAGGCATGAAAGGCACTAGGTGGGAACAGGATTGAGAAGGTGGCATCTGGAACTAGACTTGGATTTTCACCTCTTCACTGAGATATTTCCTCCATTTTTATTTCTTCCAGTCCATCCCAGGTAGTCCTTGGTCATCCCTTTTCATATAACATTTAACATAGCATCCATTGATCAACAGAAGAACATTCATGAATATAAAAAGAGAGCCTCTGCGATGCAAATTTATGTCCATAGTAATTTTTCAGCTTTCAGAAATCCAGCAAAATAAACTTATAACCAGTACCATAAATTGAATCCATTACCCATATTTAAGATGACTTGAGCAACTTGTTCTGCTTGATGAATCTATGTATTTATATCTCTTCAGCAAGTCTGATAGTATTTCCACTCCATATTGACTCTATCATGCAAACAAGACAGTGGCCACTGATGCCTTTTGAAATGACAGCAGCTAGCATTCATTGAGTTAAATAATGCTAACTTATGTAGATTGATCCTTACAGCGACCACCTTATTAGGTAAGTGTTATCACTATTCCTCCTTTACAGATATGGAAGGTGGTGCTTAGATCATTAACTGCCTCACAGTTGCAGAGTTAATACATAGAGTCCAGAGCCTGGGTTCTTAGCCACTCTATTGTCTTGTCTTTCTAGGGTAAGTCAAGGTAAATTTGTTTTCAAAATATGTTAAAATACATTAATCACAATGAAATGTTATTTCACTAAGTCATATTGATTCTTTGAAGTTTTTTAATACACAGTCCAAGGAACCTAATGAGTAAGTCTGCAAATGTCACCAGTTTGGGTTTTATGCCAATTTCTTACAAGGACAGACACGGATTGAGCCGTTATGTTGAGCACTATCTTGTTTAAGCCACTGCATTTTGTTATAGCAGTCAGACTTGGTCCTAACCAACATACTGTCACAACTGGAAAAAAACTGGATGATAACACCCTCCACAAGATGGTCTCGCTTCCTCCTGGGATCCCACCGCGGATTTCTCTTCTGGCCTTGTACACACCTGTCACACTGCCCCTCTTTTGTTCCTTGGCCACACCATGCTTGCTCCACCTTGGGGCCTTTGCACCAGCTTTTACCTCTGTTTGGCATGCTCCTCCCCCAATCCTTCCTTGGCTGGGTCTTTCTTGTCATTTAGATCTTGGCTTAAAGTTTATCTCCTCTACGAGACCTGACTTGACCACCTAATCTACAGTGGCCAGCTTGCTCTCGATTCACATCAACTCATTTTATTTCTCGACAAAACGAGAGTTTACCACAATGTAAAACTGTTGTTCATTTATTTATTGACTATCTCCCCTACCTCTTAGTCTCATCAAAGAAGAGAGTTGACAATCTTATTCACAAAGAATAGTGCCTTGCAAATAACATATACTCGGTAAATACTTTTTAAAATATTTTTTAAATGTATGTATGAATATATGATTTTAATTTTGTATCTTTTAGCACAAGGTGCTATATAATATGTTCTCAAAAATATGTGTCAAATGCATGAATTTATGTTGTGAGCTCCTGATATGTATGGTTCAGTGCATGATAGTTAGAGAATGAATTTAGTTTTAAGGATTGATAGATCTAGGTTCAAGTCCAATCTTAGCCACTCACAGGTTGTATTAACTTAGACCATTTATTTAACTGCTGAAGCATTCTGTTTTCTCATTTGTAAAATGGGTTTTGTACAGAGGCATAAAAGAGATAATGTATATAACTCTGATTTCTCTTCAAATCGTATAAAGCTTTTGCCTTTTACTAAAGCGATGATGTGTATAAATCACTTGTATCATGCCTAGTATATCACAAATGATAGCAATTATCAGGGCCAAGACTAAGATGACCTCAGATACAAATTTTAAGGGGCATCAAGAAACTCAGTAATCAAGATAAATAATATTTTAGTGAAATATTTTTTAAAATTAAAATTAATGCAAAAATTCATAATGAACACAACACCAATTTTTTTGTAAAGACCGGATCAGTATTACTGATTTTTCATTCTTAGACTCTAACATGGCTTGGCAGGACACCAGCAGTTATAGACTTTAAGTGATCAAGGTGTTTTTAACATTGTCAACTCATAGAATACTTCAGTCTGTAATAACTTACTTTAAGCTCCTAGGTCTAGGAGTTATGGCCCTTGAAAAATGCAGCAGACTCTAACATAATTGCTTTCTCTGGAATTCCCTGAGTTGAGATGCCATAGCTTCCACCTTTTATCCACCTCTTTTCCCTGACCAACACTACAACCTTATTTGGAACTTATTCTAAAGAAGGAAGGGAAGTTAATTATTTTTTTTAACTTCTCTTAATATAAAATAAAAAGGTCCTATCTCAGACAGTGCATATGCATTATGGCATTTCATTAAAACATTTCAAAAAATAGAACATAAACTTCTAATGAAATATGCATTCAATAAGTATTATATATTATTATCATATTCCTACTACTATTACCGCTATGCCTTAAGCATACTTTCTTCAATAGCTTATGATTTAAAGATACAAGTCAAAAGACAGCATGAAATGACTATTAGTGGTTTGTCAAAGAATACTTAATCATCTAATTTCTTTTTTCTCAATGATGCAAAAAAAAAAAAAAATGACAAAGGGGTAAAAAGCTCATTGAATATTGAATAATCTTTGTAACCAAAGAGTATGAATCACTGACATTTTTCATATATCTCTTATCTGCCTGGTGTGGAGCTAAATGCTTTTCGTACATTATCTTTTTTCAATCTTCTCAACAGCCCAACAAAATGGTGGATATTTTTATCCCTATGTTACAATGGAGAAGTTAAAGCCTAGAAATTGAGTGACTTGTCTAAAGTGACCCAGAGAATAAGTAATAGAGCACAGATCTGAACCAGACCTACCTAGCTTCTTCCAGGACAGAAACCAAAGACATTTTGAACTCTGAAATGAAGTAGTTTAGAACGTGATTACCAAGGCTGATTCCACTGTCAGAACTAGCTGCCATGGTGGCCTCTTCCTCCCTACCCCACGTACCTCTGTCTGAAGTGATATGCAGCTGCTATTGGAAATTCATTCTGCCAGGTGTCACAAAGCTCAAGAGACTTTGCCTACACACATTCTTAAGAGAGCTATAAATGCACGAGAATTGAAATGCAACTCAGATAGTGTACAGAACTCTAATTCATAGCTCAGTGTAGGCGGCCCGTGAGAAAGCTGTGCTGGGAATCTAGTGCCTGGATGCTCTAATCATTCTCCACAGCAGCCACAGGGCCATCTTTGCTCACTGTGGACTCCTGAAGGAAACCGATCAAGACCTACATTGTACAAAGTCCATCAGATGTACCCCTACTTTTAGACATAAAACACAAATGCAAAACTTTTAAACTAGTAAAGGAGCAATAAATATGGTTTAAATAGCCAAACAGCAGTTGTTATTAATATGCATCACAAGAAAATTAAAGCTAGAGAATATTCCGTTTCAGTGCCTGTGGTCGTCCACTCTGGGAAGAAGGACTGACCAGGTTCAGACAGCGACCAGTGAAAGGAAACCCAAACCCTCAAGCATTTTCAAGACAATTTCTCAGATCCATAGCCCCAAGGTCATTCATCATTAATCTTTAATCTTTAATTATTAATCTTTATATTAATGTAGGCAAAATCATAAATACTAAAAATCTGAATAAAGCTACTTTCCTCTTGTGTGCATGTGTTCAAATTACTTCTTCTTTAAAAAGACCCGTGCAACCCTAATTTCTTTTTCGTGATTGTTACAACAAACAAAGCTAACAGTTCTTACCGCCCGGCTTGTTGTGTGGCTCCAGGCTTGTTGTGTGGCTCAGAGCTGCAGGTGTGGATGAATCATTGATGGCTCGAACTGGCTGCAGGAGTGACTGAATTGCCCTTTTCTGTGAAGCTTGAGCTCCTTTGCCCTCTACTGCATGCAAGTGGCATTACATGATGCCTAAATTCATTATAATCTTAGAGCATGTTTTTAATAATCGCAGTAAAATACACACATAAAGTTTAACATTTTCACTGTTTTTAGGTGTAGGGGCATTAAGTGCATTCAGAATGTTGTGCAACCATCACCACTATTTGTCTCCAGATCTTTTTCATCATCCCAGGCTGAAACTCTATACCCATTAAGTAATAATTCCCCAGTTCTTCCTCTCTAAGTCTCTGGTGAATAACATTCTACTTTCTGTCTCTGTAAATTTGACTACTCTAGCTACCTCATACAAATGGAGCCATACAATATTTCTCCTTTTGTGACTGGCTTACTTCATTTAGCGTAATGTTTTTAAGTTTCTTCCATGTGGTAGTATGTATCAGAATTTCCTTTCTTTTTAAGGCTGAATTATTTTCCACTGTGTGTATATACCACATGCTGTTAATCTATTCATCTGTCAGTGAATGTGTGGGTTATTTTCACCTTGTGGCTACTGTGAATAATGCTACTATGAAAGTGGGTGTAGAAATATCTGTTCAAATCCCTGCTTTCAGTTCTTTTGGGAATATACCTAGGAATGGACTTGCTGGGTCATATGGCAATTCCATGTTTGTTTATTTGTTTGTTTATTTATTTTGCAGAAGTGCCATACTGCTCCCCACAGCATCTTAGAGCACTTTGATGGTACCTTATTTTGAAGTTCAGATCAGTTATTCTGTTCATCAAATTGGGTGAGATGGCGGTGGGGGGCTGAGAGAGAATAGGAATGACGGTTCCATCATTTCAGCAATCTGACTGCAAGAGTGAGAAGGGGTTAGCTAGAGGCCTTGTCTTGAAATAAAGTGGTAAAACAAGTATGGTATTATTTATGTAGATTACAGCGTACAGATCAATTTTTTCAAAACAATACTTTTTGAGGTTTTATTTATACTTGACAAGATTTAGGTGACACGCTGGAGATTACTAGTGAAGATAAAAATTTCCAAATGGATTTATCTACTGGAGGAATGGTCAATTTCAAAATGAATGGTTATAGCTGGTTTATGTAAATGTGAAATTAGGAAGGGGATGCATTCTTAAAACAAGATTTTTTTACAATATTGGTTTTATAAAGTAAAAATGTAATGCATATATTTCTACATAAATTTTAGGGGAAAACTATGCAATAAGTTACTGTGTAAAGAAAAACAATTTAAAAAAAAAACAACAAAGAAAAACAGTCTACTGCCCACCTAAACGTATATAAACATATCTACAAACACATACATATGAAAACAGGTGCCAGATGCACACACAACAGGAATGCTGGAGAGGGTAATCCTAACTTGTTGGATGAAGCACACTATAAAGTCTCTTTCATCTTAGAAATTCTCAGACTATTATCAGCACACTCGCATTCTATATTATCCTCCAAAGGGAAAAGAATCACATGGGATTTTCCAGTGACATATCCTTCCTTTCCCCAGAGCCCAACATGTTTAAACACTACACTGTCAGTGAATGAAGGCATTTTCTTTACATGTTTTTTAGTTTATTTACCAAAAACAAGTTAAGCCAAGTTGGAAAACAGTATTCTGCGTTATCATCATCATCATCATCATCATCATCATCATCATCATCAATCGCCATAGCTCGCATTTACATCCTAAGTACAGGGAGTATTACATATAAGATATTGGCTAATCCTCACTACAAACTACATAGAATTTATACATAATTCCCATTTGATGGATAATGAAACTAGTTCAACATGAATAAGAAACTTGCCCAAGGTCATCATCTAGTAAGAGAGACAATCAGGATTCAAAACCAAGTTTGTATGGCTCCAAAGTCCATGATGTTTTCACTACTCCACATGCCCAAGAGCTTGTATACTGTTCCCTCTGCCTTTACCTGGAATTCCTAAAGATTTTAAATCCTTATTGGCAATTAGCAATAAGAACAGTAAGCTCAGAACCATTTGTGTTGATAACTTTGAGATGTAATTTTTAAAATTTCCCTCAAAAATCTTCCCCCTTTTTCTTTTCCTTTTTCCCTCCCTCTCTTCTTACTCTGAACTTTAGAGATATCTGCCATGATAATTCATTCTCTCTCACACAGAGAGACAGACACATACACACGCACACGTCCTCCCTTATGCCTTTCTATGATTTCAGAATTCTGCCTGCCATATTTCTTCCTTCATATATAAATTGCAATGAACAGAGAGCCTTGGGTTACTTCAAGTGGAAGGCTTATTTTATTTATTGATTGATTATTTCAAGCTTATATTTTTTTATTTTTTTATTTTTCCCCCTTCCTCCTTCCTCTTCCCCTGGTAACCACTGGTCCATTGTCCATGTCTATGAGTCTCTGTTTCTTTGTCTTGTTCATTTGTTGCTTTTAGGTTTATATCCCACATATAAGTGATATCATATGATTTTCAACCTTTTCTGTCTGGCTTATTTCACTTAGTATGATTATTTCAAGGTCCATTCATGTTGTTACAAATGGCAGTATTTCATCTCGTCTTATGGCTGAGTAATATTCCATTGCATTTATGTACCACAGCTTCTTTAGCCAGCCATCTATCGTAGGACACTTTAGTTGCTTCCATGTCCTGGCCACCGTGAATAGCACTGCTATGAACATCGGTGTGCAAATATCTTTTCGGATATGGGTTTTCAAGTCTTTAGGGTAAATACCCAGTAGAAGGATTCCTGGATCATATGGTAGATCAATTCTTAGTTTTTGAGGAACTCCATACTGCTTTCCATAGTGGCTGTACCAATTTGCAGTCCCACCAGCAGTGTGTATGAAGGTTCCTTTTTCTCCACCTCCTGT
>NW_006441953.1:9400078-9414805 GCF_000325575.1 Pteropus alecto | reverse complement strand
TATATAATATATATGCCACAGCTTCTTTATCCAATCATCTATCGTAGGACACTTTGGTTGCTTCCATGTCCTGGCCACTGTGAATAATGCTGCTATGAATATTGGTGTGCAAATATCTTTTCGGATATGGGTTTTCAAGTCTTTGGAAGTAAACACCCAGTAGAATGAAGGCTTATTTTAAAGAGACTACAGAAAGTAACGAAGCGTAGCCTTATATTGCCAGTCCTCAGAGAGCCCTGAAAAAATGGTAGCCTGGACCAGTGGCTACTATGGTGGCCTTGGTGGTCAGGCCACCTGGTGTACCCTCCAACATGAGAAAAGTCTACTTTGTATTCTAGTTATGACTCAGCTTCTCTCTGACGCTTCCTCTTTCTGAATTTGCTTCTCTTTTGACGCTCAGCTTCTCTTTATTTCTGCCTTTTATTTCTTCCTACAGCCTTTTTTCACCGTTATGCTATGGGTAGGGCAGAGGCTCATCCTGAGCATATTTCCCCTAAGGTAAGAAAGCTGATTGAAACTTTGTATCACCATCCAAAATGGAGCATCTGTATTGGTCACAAGACCCATGGACCACCCAATAGTCTCCTGGTCTACTTTACATCTTGCCTTCGATAGGGCCCCGGTCACTAATCCAGGCAGACAGGAAAGGCACATGACTCAAGGTTGCCTACTGGGTGGAAGAGACTGGGCTGATTTCTCCTAAAGCTGTTGCAGGCTATCTCACAGTCTAGGGTGACATATGTGTTAATTGAGTAAAGCTCCTCTTGTTTAAGTATAAATATCGGTAAGAGAAAATAGTGATGCAGGTTCTTTTTCTTGAATCATATTTCCAAAAAATCAATAAAAATAACAAATTTTTCACATGGTAAAAAAATTCAAATAGTTTATCATTCATTTACTATACTTGATGAGTATAAGAAGGGCAAAAATTTTTAGTTTGAACAAATAAATGGTCCTAAGTATGTAGTGGGAACCTAATGAAAGACTTTGCTGAGATCTGGTATATATTTCATTATCAAGAACTAGAGAAGCACTGTCCAATATCAAAATAATCCAAGCCACACATATAATTTAAATGATCTAGTAACCATATTTAAAAATACAAAAAGAAACAGGTAAAATTAATTTAATAATATACTTTATTTAATCACTGTATAAAAATATTTACATTTATCCAATATAAAAAACTATTAATATATATTCTTCTTTCATACAATGTCTTAGAAATCATGTACATGTTATACACTTACAGCACATTTCAGTAAGACTTGCCATATTTCAAGCATCACATTTGACTAGTGGCTACCATATTGGACAAATAGGGTTACAGACTTAAGTTAATAAATGACCAACCTACAATTAGCCAACAAACTGGAACTCTAGTTCATCCATAAAATCTTACTCAGTGATGCCAATATTGATATTTCTCATTTCCTCATCTCTCCTGATTCCAGCTCCTGCTCCTTTTCTCAACTGACCCCATTAACTGTGTGAATGATCTACTTGTAGAGACATCTATCAGGATCTGTGTTCTCAGAAATTATCTCAAAGGCTTTAGGGATAAGAAAGAAAAAAAATACATATATTAGAGGTGATATGGGAGAAAAAAGAGGGCAGATAAGCAAATACTAAAGAAAGATTAAAGAAGAAGAGAGAAAATAGAAGATTTTGAAAAGCAGAAAGGATAGATCAAAAAGAGAAAGCAAAAAAGATAGGGGAAGAATAGCGAAAGATAGAGAAAATTAGGACAGAAAGAAAGAAATGGAGACACAAAGAAGGGAGAAAATAAAATGCATAGGTTAAACAGGGAATGGAAAAGGAAACTGAGTAAAGAAGGAAGAGGGAAAGCCTGAATTTTTCATCCAGGTGCCAGTTATTACTATTATAATTTATTAATGAGTTGTTTAGTGTTTATCTTAGACTGAGTTATAGAGAAGCTCAATCCTATAAGATACATTAGCATGAGGAATCTCCCTGAATTTTCTGTTTGCCTCCAAACCGCATGCTATTGTTTAGACTGAATATGAAAAACATTACACAATGAATCGTGCTTACTAAGATGCCTTCCAATATATTCAGAGGTCTGCCAGCTTATAGCAGCTCATGAGAGCCTATTTTTTAATTTTTGAGACTTTTGTGAGCCAGTTGTTTAAAACAACCATTATTAAAAAATAATATTATATATATTTGCAATTAAATAAACTGTATTTAAAAAGTAATAGGTACTCAAAACTGTATTTACAAAGTAATAGGTACTCAATAATTAAGTACTCATCACTTAATTATTTTACTGTGAATTTACTATTATTGTTATTTTATTTATTTATTTTTTAAAGCCTACAGCACCTGGTATTCCAACATGGTCTTCTATCCAAGTACCAACCAGGCCCAACCCTCCTTAGCTTCCAAGATCAGACAAGATTGGGTATATTCATGTGTATTTACTATTATTATGCTCTTAAGGTTATTTACGACTATTGTATCTTTATGGCAGAATATGCTGATATATCATTGGTGCATCTTCTTCCAACTCCACCTTTAGTGATGTCACATTGGTACCTTGAAATTGAGCATAGTGGGAGTATTTATACCATAAAATGGCAAACACTATATTTCAGGACTTTATTGTTTTATTAATTTTCTAGACTTATGAAAGTAATAAAGAAATGTTAATTATTTGTCATTAGAGTGTTTTTGTTTGTTTGTTTGTTTGTTTTTAGAATCTGTTGTTAAACATTTACTAGCACACCACTGCACATGATGTCATTTATATCTTAAAAAAAAAAGTAATTATTTCTCTCCGTGAGCTTTTAGAATTGTTGTTCTTGGTATTCTAAAATTTCAAGAGAAGGTGCCTTGTACCACTCATTTTTCTGGGCAATTAAGAGATTGATGTCCTTAGTGGAATTTCATTGTTTCATTTCTTTGTTAATATCTTTTCCTCCATTTTCTCTTTCTGGAAAACCTTCTAGATGGATGTGGATTTCTCAGATTTTGGCTACTTTTTCCTATTTTTTCTTTTGCATTGGCTATTAATATTTTCGTTCTAATTTCTTAGAAATTCTCTTAGCATATTTTCCATGGCTTCAATTTCTTTGGGGGGAGGGCTATCATATTTAAGTTCTAAGAAGTACCCATATCTTCAAATTATCTTGGAAGAGAGGTAAATATCCTTGTAAACCTGACCAGGACTGCATCCTCACCATATGGCACTCCTGTCCCCTGACTCTTAAAGGCATGGTGCCTGGATCCTTGTTGATTAACTTTGACAATGAATTTTTATTATGTATCATCCTCTTGTCTGGGTGTTAACTTATGGAATTTGAGAAGTGACTGTGTACCGGTATGAGGGTGAATTCCATAAGAGAGCTCTGGAATAGACAAGGAAGACAAGTGATGAACTTGTCCAAAGTGTTGGGGAGGCATGGGGAGAACAGTCTAGAGAGAGCACAGGAGGTAGCCAGAAAATTCAGCATGCCTCCGAAATCCTCAAAAGGGACTGCATTCCCATAACCATGTGCGTTGGGAACTCAAATAGTTTTACTTGAAAGTAAAAGAAAATAGTAACTCCAAACTAGAAAATTTTGAGAGACTCGGGTTGCATTAGTGAGGTTGAAGTTTTTCATGTGTGTTTTCTAATTGGATCTCGGTTCGAGCTATCCGTTCTCATTGTGAATGTATCAGTTGGGATCTTAGCACTTTTCTATTTTTAATTTATTAGTTCTTTATATTAAAAAAAAAAGAATTTTATATGTGATATTTGCTACCAGTTTACTTTCCAATTTATTATTTCTCCATTTGCCATTTTGGCAAATGTTTGTTCATTTGCTTGTTTGTTTTAACACACAGCTGTTTCCAGTTTTTATGTTGTCAAGTTTTGTGTCTTTTCTGATTTTATTTAATCTTAGCCCAGGACAATCTAGACTAAACATAATAAGTAGCTCAGCTCCAGTTCCACATTTGGTGGCAAAATAATAGTGACCTCATCATCATCATCATAGCTAATATTTTTGAGCTTTTGTTTTGTGCCAGGTACTGTTCTATGCACATTACATGTATTAGCTCATTTAAATCTCCTAACAACAGAATGAGACAGATATGATTATTATTCTCATTTTGCATCCAAGGTGCACAAAGCAGAGAGGAATTAACACATCCACTCCGGGTCACTAGAAGGAGGTGGAAGAGGCAGCATTCAGAATGGGGGGTCTGCCTCTGGGCTGTCCTCCTACCCACTGTGCTCTGCCACCTCTAGAGTGACTAGCCAGACCTGGCTTTCCACTCACAATACCCCTGACTTATAACAACCACATAAGAGTGGTACCATTAGTGTGCCCATCATATGGATTAGAAAAGGGAGGCTAGAAGAGGTTAAGGATTCATCCAAGGGTGAGGAGGTTTAGAGAAACTGAGCCGGGATCTCAGCACAACTTTATCACCTTTATTCTCTACTACTTCCAGCTCCGACTGAGGCCCATTTGATCCCCTAAACCCCATTTTCTTTGTTAGTTGGTTGTAAATCTTTCAAGTACAGAAAAGTATAAAAGCAGAAGCAGACACCAAGCACAGGCAAGCAGTGATAATACTTTTTGTATATTTTCATCTAAACTTTTTCTCTGTATATTTTTAACACATCGAAACCATCTTGTACATACAATTTTGTATACTATGTTTTTCATTTATAGTATGATATAAACATTTTCTTATGTTAATAAAAGCCATCCTATATATTATCTTTTTAAATTGTATAAAAATAACATAACACAAGCTTACCATTTTGACCTTATACATTATTTTTAATTGTTCTAAAACATGTCACTAAACGAACATATTCCTTTATTGTGGGAAATTTGGAGTGTTTCAAATTTTTCGCTGTTAACAACCCTGGAATCAGCATAGTTGTGAATAAATATTTGTCCAGATTTCAACTTATTTCCTTAGGATAGATTTCCAGAAGTAGAATTACCAAGTCAAAGAACGTGATTATTTTAAAGCTCTTAATATATATATCACCAAATTACTTTGCTCTCCTATTATCACTATATATAAAATGCCCATTCAACAGCAATTTTGTTAGTATAACAGGCTGATAAAAATGAAACCGTTTTACTCTAAATTTAGCTAAAGCCCTTGAGTGAGGCGTGAGACTAGATAATTGGTTTTACAACCAATTGCTGACTTCTAACCAATAAAAGGTGTCAGAGGATCTGAGAGGAGTTAAAGGTTAAAAGAATTTTGGAGAGGGGTTTTGGTGTATTATGAGTTTCCTTCACCCAGTTTGGGGAAACATACTGTGACCAGTCTTTAAATCATACTTAGAAATCTAAAGGTCGAGGCTAGCTGCTCTAAAGGTACATTTTACAAATAGAGAAACTTAGGCTTAGAAAGTTTAAGTAAATTGTCCAAGGTCATTCATAATTAAGTGATGGAGTTAGAATCGAAACCCAGACATTCTGAATCAGAGCTGGCAAATTTATCTATTCTGCAATATTTCCTTTAATTTTACTTGTGAAATCTTTCTTAACTTCATTACTATATATATGTGTTCATACTTTGACCTGAATATTTCATCTCCTAACTTGGAACTCTTTGGTAGGAAACTCCACCAATAGAACTTTGACCTTCTGGTAGCCTCCTTAAAATTACTTATGAGATCAGGTATTTGTATATAGGATCAATCTAACTTCTCTTCTCAAAATCTTTAGATTTGTTAGATAAACTTTAATTGACTTCATGTTTCCCTTTAAATAATTTTTTTTAGATTTGCAAGATGTAATGAATTGAACTGTATCTTGCAAAATTCATTTGTTTGAGTCCTAAACTCCAGTCCCTCAGAATGCGACCTTATTTGGAAAAAGGGTTATTGTATCTGTTGTTAGTGAAAATGAGGTCATTAGGATAGGCTTGAATCTGATGATTGGTGTCCTTACAAATAAAAGAAATTTGGACACAGACAAGCATAGAGGGAAGACGGGCGTAAGTTCTTCTTAGAACTTAAATATGATAGTCCCACCCGCCCCGCAAAGAAGTTGAAGCAATAGAAAATATGCTAAGAGAATTTCTAAGAGTTTCCATAAGCCAAGGAAAAGAAGTGGAGAACAGGTTTTCCCTCACCAACACCTTGGTATTAGACTTCGAGCCTTCAGAACTGTGAGATAGTAAACTTCTGTTGTTTTGGACACCTAGGTTGCTGTGCTTGGTCTCATCAGCCCTAGAAAACTAAAGCAAAGTAGTGCTGAGCAATTGAAACTTGGTTATGAAATCTTGAAGTTCAATACAGGAAGTGAAATCACCTGAGAGAAAAACAGGAAAATCCATTTCTGTTTGCACCTTCCATTATGGAATAACAGCTTTCATATATTTTTAGAATATATTTCATACTTTCAATTTGCTTTCTAATGTTATGCCTCATAGATGTTTAAATGATGACTTTCCTATATCCCTAAGTTCTAACTCCATAGGTTGATTTTCAAGACTGTTGACAATATGATCTTAATGTTTATATTTCACTGTCATTTTTCATAAAACTTGTGGTTCAGTAAAACCGAGACTCAAGTCCCAGGACAGGCTTAGGTAGTCCTGTCTTCTTTCTCTTTTAGAGTGGCCTATTCTTCATCATCACACATTGAAAAATCCAGTTAAAGTCTTCCTTCAAGGCTCAGTGGAAAAACCATCACTTCTAAGATTTTCTTTCTTTCTTTCTTTTAAATCAATGATGACTTTATTTTTATTATTTTTTTAATTTTTATTTTTCTATTAGATCTGATATTCAATATTATTTTATATTCATTTCAGGTGTAGCACCTAATGTTTAAACATTTTTATAATTTACAAAGTGATCCCCCAAATTAGTCTAATACCCTCCTTACACTATACATGATTATTATCATATTAACTATATTCCCCATGCTTTACTTCACATCTCTGTGACATTTTGTAACTACCAATTTGTACTTCTTAATCCCTTCACCTTTTTCACCCAGCCCCCCAAATACCCTACTATCTGGCAATTACTAAATTGTTCTCTATATCTGTGATTCTGTTTTTGTTTTGTTTGTTTAATTAGTTTGTTCTTTAGATTCCACATATAAATAAAATATGGCATTTGCCTTTCTCTATCTGACTTATTTCACTTAGCATAATATTCTCTAGCTCCATCCATGTCATTGTAAATGGTAAGATTTCATTTTTTATGGCTGAGTAATATTTCATTGTGTATATGTACCACTTCTTTATCCAATTATCTATTGATGGGCACTTAGATTGTTTCCATATCTTGGCTATTGTAAATAATGCTGCAATGAACATAGGGATGCATATATCTTTTCGAATGAGTGTTTTAGGGTTTTATTTATTTATTTATTCATTCATTCATTTTTATTTATTTATTTATTTATTTATTTACTTACTTACTTACTTATTTGGATAAATACCCAGAAGTGTGATTGCTGGGTCATAAAATAGTTCTATTTTTAATTTTTTGTGAAACCTCCAAACCGTTTCCCATAGTGGCTACACCAATTTGCAATCCCACCAACAGTGCACAAGGGTTCCCTTTTCTCCACATCCCCACCAACATTTGTTGATTTTTGATTTATCGATGATAGCCATTCTGACAGGTGTGACCTCCAGCCACAGGAAACTAGACTCAGACTGAGATGTAACACACTCTTGGTCTGGGTTCCCCCAGATGCAGACGCTGAGACAAATATTCAACTAAAAGTCATTTATTTCAGAGGTGATCCCAGCAAACACCCTTGAAGGAATGAGGATATGAGATAAGAATAGAAAGGAAGCCAATAAAGAATGCTTTATCAAGTTATTTCTACAGTGGAGAATCAGAATTCCTACTGGGGGACTTAGGTCTAAGAATGTAAAGTACAACCCCAGATTCACTCCCCCTAAAACAGGAAAGAAAGTTGAGATGTTTGCCCACCAATTCCCTCTCTGATATTGGTGGAGGGCTACTCTCTAGCACGGCCTCCAGGACTTCTGAATCGCCCATTATGTGGGCCAAGCAGGTGCTCATGGTCAGGAAGCCCCTCAGGCAAAGTGTCTCCAGCATTAGCAATAGGCAGTCTTCAACGTGGAGAGGCAAATGCTGAGTGGAAGCGAGGAATGCACCAACGGCTACAGAAATCGGCTACAGGCATAAAGGCATGGAGCAGTCTAACATTAACGCTGGCACACAGGAACATATTTCACTGAAGTTGTTTGAACAGGTGCTTCTCTTAATTAGATGATAAGGACAATGAATTCCATCCCAGCAAAGAAACAGGTGAATCCCTCATGTGTTAGAAAGTAACTGTTTAAATCAAAATTATATCATTTCATTAATTTTTGTTACCACATATACGTGGTGAACTGAGGCCTGAAAGTATGCATTTTTATCTATTTTATCAATTCAGAATTGTGTTTAGATTTGTGTTGATGCAAAACGAAGGCATCGTTGGAACTTCCAAAAGCAGCAACAGTGAAAAGGGGAATATTTTTAGCTGTATGTGTGATCTATTTCCTTCGCTTGCTCCATCAACTTAATAAGAATGGATGCTCTTAGGTTAGCCCAAAAAAGTCCATGTTTGCTCTTCTCCTTGGGCCATTCCAAATAGGTTCTCTGTGCCATGAGAGTTTTGAGCTTGTGATAGTTGCTAGGAATTGAATACTTTGGAATGGGTTCCAGCAAGATCAGGATCAAGTTATTAGATCCTTCATGAAAGAGATTGTGATGGGCAAAGTAGAGTTCATAATGGCACCACTCACTCTGAACAAAGTTGGGAGACAGAACAAAGATGGACTTGTAACTTTTCTCAATGCAGTTTATGATATTTTCCACAATGCTCTTGCCAGGAACAAAGTTTCTCTCATGGAGACAAATCCGTATACCTTCTTTTTCTAGGTTTGGTAGTAATTCATTCTTTACCCAGAAAGAATCGTGCTCACTATATGAAACAAAAGCGTGGAACTGGAGAGTTTTTTGGAGTTCATCTGAAGGTGTGCTCCTAGCCCTGCGCCGGGTCCGGGTCCACTGAAACGCCATCCTGAGATACCAGGGCAGATCAAAGTAGATGCAGAGGACAGTCAGAGTAACAGCCAACACCAGCCCTATGACCCCAATGGTGACAATCAGCAGAGCTGTGCTGCAGGATAACGGAGACACGTGAAAGTCCTTCAGTAGGCTTCCCTTATAGCTTTCTGGATAGTCACACTTGTAAGAGTCAGGCCAACCCTCTACCACTTCACTTGATACTTGGCCTATCCTTTGGATAAATTCTCTTAGCTCACATGTACAATGGAATGGATTGTTCCCCGCTTTTACGGACTTAACCTTCTGACAGCTCTGGAAGAAATGAGCGGATGGGTTGGAAATTGCATTATTGTCAATGATCAGTACAGAAAGGCTGCTAAAGCTACCACACCCAGGAAGGTGGGCTAAATCATTGGAAGCAATGTTGAGTTCTTGCAAATCTTCTAGACCGGCGATATCTTTAGGGATGTTCCTTATTTTGTTAGAATGAAGATCAAGAATCTTGACCCTAGGAGGTAAACATCTGAAAACAGATTCAGTAAGTATATTTGAAGATATATTTAAGCTTAATAAACTTATAGTCCAAGAGCAATATCCTTCACTTTTATCATACCCTAGAGAATTCTGGCTAATATCCAGTTGTTGTAAAGACTTCATCTTCTTGGTCATATGAGCTATATTTACAAGTTTTTTCAATTGATTCATTTGTAAACTAAGTGTCTTCAACCTTGCCAAGTTTCCACAATTGTTAAAAACCATGTCTGTTAAGAGATTATTGGAAAAATCCAAGTGCAGAAATGGGCTCATTTGGGATGGGCAAACCATGTGGAGCATGTCTGTACCAGACACGGTGAAATTCTGGATGTTCATATTTGAAAAGATCGTATAGATATAACTTTGTGGAAAATTGAATACATTATTGACAACTTGGTGTACAGACAAAGCCTTCAGTGAAGTGTTAGAATAATCAAAATCTCTGAAGTCAGGGTGACCTTGTAGTTTCACATTTGAAATTGAGAAATACTCTATGCTTGTATGCCAAACCAACTGGAGGATCATAATGAAAGAATACCAATTTGTTTCAATGTTATTTAAAGTAAGACTTGACAACCTTGAATTCTTCTGAAGTTTCGACAGAGCATTTAGGAAATAAGAACATCTATCCACTACACATTTGATATTAGATAGTTCCAGACTTACTGCAGTGCTGACTGACACATCCAAAATAAAGTGGTATTCCTTTCTTGTGGGGAAAACAATGTGCAGACTCTCTGTGTTAAGGTCCTGAAGGCTCCCAGGTTCTTCTTTTTCCCCATAAGAGTCTCCTAAGACCAGTAAAATCTTATTGACGTGCAAATGAGCAATTGGCAGCACACTAGATTTTTGTAACTGTGTGGCACTCAAACCCAGAAATTGTAGTTGAGACATGTTGCCGATTTCTTTGCATATGGGCAGGGCATCAAATGCATTAAACGAGAGGTCTAAGTGCCTGAGGTTCACAGTTGGGTGGCAAGAAATCTTCTCCAACTCATTGTGGGACAAATCCAAGTATTCCAATTCCTGGTTAAATTGGAAAACACTGATGTCAAGATAGTGGATTCTATTATGAGAAATTATCAAAATCCTCAGCTTTGACAATGATAGGATGTCAGAAGTCCGAAGCTCAGATATATAGTTTTGTGATATATTTAAGATTGTTGTTTTCAGGGATAGATCTTTGGGAACATGAATGAGACCTGTTTTTGATCTGTCAACTAAAAATTCGCTTTCATCAGATAATTGGATCATAAGTGTTAACATGAAGATGATGACAAAATGCAACACAGTAGAATTAGTTTTAGTCATTTTGTAACACTAGACATTCCTAAGGGAATATTCTATTCTTCAGAGCATCTTGGTAGAGATACAGATCCTAGAAAAAAAAAATCCACATTAAATGATTGCATTAAATTATGCATGGGCAATATTAAACCTTTCTTTGCTAGAGACTCATAAAATGAAGGCTACATTCTTTGGAGTCAAACAACCTGAAACCAGGGAAATACACATATTGATAAACAACTATACTGCCTCTAATGGTGTAATGACTTGAGTTGCACCACCTTCCCAATAGATATGTCCATTTCTCAACCATCTCCAGAAACTGTGAATGTTAACTTATTCAGAAAAATGGTCTTTGTAGAGCTAATTAAAGATCTTGAGATGAGGAGATCATACTGGATTATCCAGGTGGTTTCTAAATCCATGACAAGTATCCTTATTAAAAAAAAGAAAAGAAAAAAAAGGCAGAGGGGTATTTGACAGGGATAAAAGAGGAGACAACAGAGATACTGAGAAGTCCATATGAAGACGGAGGCAGAAGTTGGAGTGAAATAGTCAACAAGGCAAAGAATGCCAACAGCCACAGAAGCTGGAAGAGGCTCATGAGATTGTACAATCTGCTGACACCTTGATTTTGGACTTCCAGTTTCCAGAACCATGAGAAAATACATTCTTATTGTTTTAAGCCACCAAGTTTATGGGAATTTGTTACAGCAGTCCCAGAAAGCTAATACAGATGGTTTTGCATATTCACAAAGTCCTCTGACCCCAACCATCCCAAGATCGTTTAGAACTCAAGCTTGGATCCACAGCCAGTATACTTTCTACCTTTGACATACTTTTCCATGGCTTTCTCAAGAGTTCTCTTCCCATTTGGTTGAATTCAGACTCTTCTTACATCACCTTTTACTACACATAGTTTGGTGCCGAACTTTGGTCTTATTCAAAGATAATTAGATCATAATAAATGGTCTCTCAGAAAATCCATTTATATATTCATCCATTTATTTACTCAATCAGTATTTATTGATAACATGCTGGCCATCTTTTAGGACCTGGAGATAAAGTAGTGAACAAGGTAAAATCCTAATTATCTAAGAGCTTATTATCTAGTGGGAGAGAGAAAATAAACAAATAAATGCCTAAACATAAATTCATGTAGTGATAAGTGCTATACAGAAAACTAAAGCAGGGCAAATTAATTAATCAAGAATAATGGCAGGTATGTAACAGTGGTTGGTGGTGGTTTTTTCAGATTGATTAGTCATAGAAGGCTTTTGTGAAAAGTTGGCATTGGGTTAGAAACCAGAATGAAGTGAATGAATAACCTATGGGAAGATCTAGGGGGAAAGCATTTCTGGCAAAAGAAAAGGCAAGTAGAAAGGTCCTGAGATGGGAGTGAGATTAGCTTGTCTGAGGCACAATAAGGAGGTCAATGTTAGCAGGGAGTCTATGGCCATGCTACCCTGAACAAGCCCGATCCTGTCTGATCTCAGAAGCTAAGCAGGGTTGGGCCTGGCTAGTACTTGGATGGAAGACCGCTTAGGAAGACCAGGTGCTGTAGGCGTAATAATAATAATAATAATAAAATGTTAGCATGGAGTGAGCAAGGATGAGAGGAGTTAGGGCTAAGACTGTACCAGGTAGAGATTAATTCCAGGTTCTATTCTGAGAGTGATGAGGGGCTGGTGAGCACTGAAAGATTTGAGGATAGTTTTCTCTCATTCAGAAAACTTTTAAAAATTCATCAAATATGTATTTACTCCCTATGAAATGTTTTGTTCTTGGTCATGCTTTTTGCACTACTTATCAATCCACTTATACCTCAGAAGTTACCTAAGGAGAGCTACACCCCTCACCCCCCAAGAGATACTTTGAACTGATCTTTCAAGGATCTTATTCAAAATTCCCTAGAACTGCATTAGACGAGCAAGCCATCAGTATCAGCATATCCCCTCACATCTCTCAGTGGGTAGGACCTAAATACTGTCCACCCTCCTATTATCACCGGATCAAAAATACTCAAAAAATGTTACATTATTGCTGACATACTGTACAGTTAGGTCTAAGGTGGCTGCATCTGTATTGAACATGTACAGACTTTTCCCCTTATCATTATTCCCTAGATAATACAATATAACAACCATTTATACAGCATTTACATTGTATTCATATTATAACTAGAGATTATTTAAAGTATAATGGAGGATGTGCATAGCTTTCATGCAAATACTATACCATTTTATATAAGATACTTGAGCATCCAAGGATTTTGGTATCTGAGAAGGGTCCTGGAACCAATCCCCCATTGATACTGAAGGATGACTGTAATTCAAGTGCCAGAAACAACTCTGGGTTGCAAAAGTTCCCCAATTTAGATATGCAAATGAACCTAGTTTTTGAATCAAAGCTTGGACTCACCCTTTTGCAGAGGTGCCAGTGATCCCTTGTTGTCCTAATTTCTTCTGACATAGGAAAGGGCCTGGTACACCCGCTCCATCACCACTCACAAAAGGCTCTGTGCAAGAAAGAAGACACAGACATTAAAATATATATTAAAATAAGAGTAGCATTTTTATGGCATTGATTGCATTTGGTGGAAAGCCCCAGAAATTTCCCAATTCTTTCTCCCCAGTTCCTGAAAGAACTACTCACACAAAAAGTACTTAGATGAGAATCAAAATGATATCCAATTACTAGCTGGGCCAGTGCTTACTTAATACTTCTAAACAGAACTGATAAAAGCAGGTTGAAGCAAAAGTGGTTTAGGCTTAAGGCTCGAGTAGGGTTCCTTATTGATTCCTAAGCCTGGATCTAAAATTGGGGATGTTTCTACCTTCTGGCCAACTGCAGAGTTCAAGGAAGCAGCTATCAGTATAGTCAGGCATGGTCCACAGAGAGTGACCAGAGAGACAAGGGGCAGAGACAAGATCCTCTGCACTGTGAACCTACCACAGGCAAGACAAATATTGTATTCATTTCCTTAACAACAGCAACCACCATGAAGATTTAAATTTACAAAACTGTCTGTCCCCAAGCATTTAGTGAAGGCGTGGCTTCAGCTTTATATCTAGCAGAATTAATTGACTCAACTGTCTTTTATTTGCTCAACCACCGTTTTGTCCTTTCATTTATAGTCAGTTGATAAAACCATTTTTTTTCCTGTAATTATGAAGTCAAAGTATTTTTAAATTTTACATATCAAATGATAAATCAGTGAAAATCAATATTTTTAAATCAAAGTCCTAATAACCAGCACTGAATTTCATCTATATTAGAATCTTAAAACTATTTTACTACCAAATAGAGTGATTATTTGCTAAGCTGATTAGTAAAAGGATGCTTTAATTTGAAAGTATCAAAATATCTTTAGGTGTGTCTATGCCAGTTTTTGTGATTATGGTAGTTTTTCCTGCCAGTATGTGATATGATGCATCGATATGTTCGAATTGCCATTGTTTAGAGACTTGCGGGCATCAAATCAGGACTTCAACTTGTCTTAATGGATGATGCCCACTCAATCAGTCTAGCCCACTGAGTTCAGTCGGCAAATATTAAGGGAGTCGTCTCTGAATCAGGCCAACTAGTTATTAACCACATTTTGAAAAGATTGGAACAAGTTGAAAGGCTTTCCTGCTTTGTTTCCTATGTGGTTTGATGAACTTTTGCTTTCTGTGAAGACGCACTCACTTTCAACTCTCTTGATCAAATTGGGTGATGCCTGGGAAACATTTCTGGAAACTTACAATTTCACCTCACAAGTAGCACCATAGAACAGTTTCAGTGGTCTGAATAAACAGACAAGAATAGCTCATGGCACCAACTGAGAGAAGAAACTATATAAACTTGCCCATAACAACAGGAGTTGTATTATGCCAGCA
>NW_006441953.1:9392421-9400047 GCF_000325575.1 Pteropus alecto | reverse complement strand
CATTCTCATCACAAAGAGATGGATAGAGGGTGGGATAAGGAACAATGCCACCTGAAATCAACTCCTTAAGAAAACCATGAGAAAACACGTGTGACCCAAATATTCATCTCCCAGCTCAAATATAACTCTTGAAAGTATATCATGCATAGGACGAGGTGTAATTCAAGAAAACACACACACACTGAAAACACACCCCTTTTTCTGACTTAGGACAAGATGCCAATACATAAACGTTTATTCAAACATAGTAAGTATATATCAGAAATAATCCATTTAGAAAAAACACCCAGGAAATTGTATTGAGATGAACTCTAGAGAATGATAAACCCCTCACTCCCAAGAGACATAAAGACTTTGAGATTTTTGTGTCCGATGACTAGTTATGTCATTACTTTCTTTTATAAGATTAAAAAATATATATATCACTTACCGAAACAACTTGCCCATCTGCCCAGCTGGTAGTCTGTAGGAAATTCAAGTGCTTCCTCAAATCTTTATTTCACTGGTCGCCACATTTAATGTCGGGGTGGGGGAAGGCTCTTTTATGCCATCTACTGAGTCTCACTGAAATTATATTACATAGTAAGTATAAACTTATTTTCTTCTGTTCATATGTAGAATACAAACTATGGGTTGACAGATCAGTGTTAAAATAGAATAAACCCCCCAGAATGAAGAGAATGGGCAAGGTATTTCCATTCATGTTAAAAACTTAGCAAATTAGAAATAGATAAGAACTCTCTTTTGACTTTGCTTATTGTACAAAAATTGGATTAATAACACACATTACTTTCTAAGTTGCTTTTTTATTTAATAAATTGTGAATATCTCTTCAGATAAAAAAATAGAATCATATCTTTGTGGCTCCATATTTCACTAGTCAGCTCACTATTGTCTATACTCATGAATTAAAGTAGGGCTGTTAATAATCCGCAGATCATTATTGGCTGAATCTATAACACTTCTCGTTGTAGCTAGGCTGGTGCAGCTGGGAGTGCAGGTCTGGGTGTATTTCAGGAGCTTTGCTTTTCTTTCTGCCTTTTGATCAGTCCACCATTAAAAGTGACTGAGGGTGGAAAGAGGAAGAGGTCAAGATCAAAGTTCTGCTTAAACTCATTTGTAAAGAGGGAAGATCATCATATGCTAAAATAGAATGGATGCTAATCATGCCTTTTTTGACAAATTTTTTTTTTCAGAGAAAATCTAGTATTCACTTTTTTTTTCCATTGATATTTTCAAACTTTCTTCAAAAAGTGATTTTTAAAAAAATTTCCATGTGAAAAACATGCTAACAATCTCTTTTCTCAGATCAGGTCTAAAACACTTGCTTTGTTACCAGCACACACAGGAATCCAATCTGATAGCTCCACTCTGTCTTTTAAAATAACAACAAAATAATAAAATGACAAATGGGCAAATAAAGCTGAAAAATGCTTTACCTTTCAAACTTGCCCTTAGCTTAGCATTGCTTGATGTCCAGTAGCAAATTGGAAAACAATTCTCTGCTGTAATCAGCTTTTCCACCACACTGAGCAAGGACAGCTTCCGTAAACTAAGAACTTTAGGATTCTTTTGACTTGTGATTCTGTCTCTCTGTCTCTCTGTCTCTCTGTCTCTCTGTCTTTCTCTCTGTCTCTCTCTCTCTCTCTCTCTGTCTCTCTCTGTCTCTCTGTCTGTCTCTCTCTCTCTTTCTCTCTCTCGTTTCCCTCAATATCTTCACATTTTGTTTAATAGGGGAAATGTGTCTATAAATATATTTCTGAACCTGAATGAATCTCCTCTCCCCTCCACTACCATATTTCTTCCCTCAGACCCATAATTGGAGATGAGGATGGTCTGTGACTGAGAATTCAGTTACTGGCTTCCAGAGTCATTTGACTTTGTGACCAGGTCTAGAGAGTACAGTCGTCTCCCCTCATTTATGGGGGATATGTGCCAAGACCCCCCAGTAGATGCCTGAAACCACAGATAATACTGAATCCTGAGTATATTATGGTTTTTTTTTCTATACACACACACACACACACACACACACACACACACACACACACACACAACTTTTCACTTGAAGGTAGCACTTTATGGCTACTTTGTGGTATGTACAAATTGCCAGCATCACTACTCTCACTCTTTGGGGTCATTATTAAGTAAAATAAAGGTTATTTGAACATAAGCAAGCACATCTCAGTTGGACTACTCTTATTTCAGGTGCTCGATGTTCACATGTGGCCAGTAGCTTCCTTATTAGATAGTCCAGGACTAGATGCCATTATCATAGCCATGAAAATAAATACAAGCCTAAGTTCAGTTAACAGCTGTTCCAAGAGCTAACTCAAAATAGAGGTTCCATATGTTGGACTCTAGGCATACCTCTACTTCTTACAGTAGCAATCTGACCACTGCAAATTCCACATGCAGGCATTTCGTTTTGGATCCAAAGTGGTGTAAATATCCTGCCAATTAGATGTGAACTGTAGTTGTTTTGTTTTTAGCAAAAGCTTTATTGAGATACAATTCACGTACCATCAAATATTTCGCCTATTTAAAATATACAATTCAATGGCTTTAGGTATACTCACAAAGCTGTGTGACCATCACCACAATCAATTTGGAACATTTTCATCGCCATAAAAAGAAATGGCACACGCTTTAGCCATCACCCTCCACTCGTCCGTGCGCCTCAGCCCTAGATCACCACTCTAGATTGTGTTCTGCACGCAGCCCACCAAAGTGGTCTCCATAAAGTTTGTTGCAAACTACCTGCCTCCAAGAGTTTATCAGAGTACACATTTTACACATTCTCCACAAAAGTAACATTTTACAGATCTGTCAGTTTCATAGATGAAGGATGATAGTTCGTTATTGTTTCATTTTAATTTTCTTTTATTATAAATATCTTGGATGGTTTTTCATGTTTATTGGCAACTTGTCCTTTAGTGAATTACTTGTTCACGTCATTTGTCTATTTTCCTATCAAGGCTACATTTTTGCTACTTAATTATACTTTTTACTTACCTTACCGACACTAACCCTCTGTCAAACTTTTTGCATGTATCTTCCCCCATCATTTACCTTTTCATTTCGTGATGTTTTGACCCCCACACCCACACCCACCCCAAGAGTGGTCCCCTCTGTGAATACCCTTAGACAGCATTACATGTGTCCCTGGAAGTTCAGAAGTGTAAGTGAGCAGAGGGACTGGTATCTACTCTTCTGGAGATTTCTGTTGGTGTAACCCCAGCCTAAAGGCAATTAGGGATTGTGGTGTCATGTACCTGAAAAAGGAGGTGTGTCTCCCCTCGGCTTTCCTTGGTCCACATACTCAGAGAAAGCACAGGAGGATTTCATACCGTGTGTGACTACATATGAAGGAGAATGGAGGCCAGAAGAGAAGACAAGACCTATGGGAAACCAAGCCAGCCGGTCAGCCTGGCCCTTGAATAACTTTGTAGAGACAGCTACCGATCCTAGACCCCATGACTTTATTTGACCTATTATTTAAGAAAGAAAGAAATTTCTGTCTTATTGAAGCCCCTGTGTGGAATCTTCCTGTTTGGCGCTTAGCCTGTACCTTAACCGACATAATCATAGAAAAGGGTATCTGCTTTCCTACCCTCATCCCTGGTCTCAATGTCAGAAAGTTAGATCTGGGAGAAGAAGAAGAAGCAGAAAGTGTGTATGTCATATTTAAACTTGACTCTGTTGAGATTTCTCATTAACTATAGTAAAAAGCCCTCAGAAAGTCCTTGCGGCTGTAAAAATCTCTTTAGGTCTCTTTCGCTACCTATACTTTATTCTCATTTTTTTCTAATCAAATCAGTCTCTAGAAATCTCGGCAGAAATTGACTTCCTCCTTTTCCAGTGTTGTTTTTTGTGTTCTTCTCATTAAAACGCATACCCTCTCCCCCTTGCATTCCAGTCATCCAGTCACTGTCCCCCATTCTCTCACGCCCAACCATTCTATTCTCTTCACCAACCTCTTCCTTTTTTGCACCTCTGATTTCCCAAGCAGCTACTTTCATATTCTTCTCTTTCCTCAAGATAGCTTTTTTCCCTGTTGCTATACCCAGCCGAGTCTCCAGGTTATCAGAGACAGCCCTGTCGACCCCAAGGTAGTAGGGTGGATAATGTTTCCTCCAACCCCCCAAATTAGTGTCCAGCTGGAATCTCAGAATGCGACCTTATTTGAAAGTAGGGTCTTTGCATTTATAATAAAGGTACAGATCAAGTCGAGATCATACTGAAGTACGTAGGGCCCTAAATCCAATGAGAATGTCCTTAAAGGGACAGAAAAGGAGAAGACACAGAGACTTGTAGAAGAACGCCGCGTGAAGATAGAGGCAGAGATTGGACAGATGCAGCTAAAAGCCAAGGAATGCCAAAGATTGATGGCAACCACCAGAGACAGAGAGAGGCATGGGACATTTCTCCCTCAGCGCCTCCAGAAGGAACCACCCCACTGACACCGTGATTTGGGGGTTCTGGCCTCCAGAACTGTGAGAGAATCAGTTCCTGGTGTTTTAAACCAGCCAGTTGGTGGTAATCGTTACGGCAGGCCTTAAAAAACATACACATCCAGCAAAGCTACCAATCTGATGCTGTCTTTGCTCACGGTGCCCTTACCCTTCCAACGTTACATCTACTATGCCCGCCCTTTGAAGGGCCTTCCCGGCACAGGCCCAGGGCCCTTATGCTGTCCCACGGTGGCCCAAAGGCCTCATCCCAGCAGCCCTCCCTAATCAAAAATTAAGGAACCTAATTTGTATTCTCATCACAGTGTTGATAACTGAAAACATATTAAGGCACAGTTCTTGAATTGTGGTAGTGGACTGAGGACATGTGACAGCTGCACACAAACATGAATGGAAAGAAAGCTCTATTTGTTTGGGTTTTTAAGATAAAAATGAGGTCTTTGAAGACATTTCATGCTTGTGGCCATTTGGAGCTATTCATTCATCCAAATTTTTACTATCTACAATGGGCCAGGCACTGTTCTTACCACCAGGGATAAGTAGTGAACAAGGTATAGAAGGTTCTTGTTCTCCTGGAGCTTATAGTTTAGTGGTGGGAAACAGAAAACAAGTAAACAAGATAATTTCAGGAGGTGATGTGTGCTGTAAGGAAATCCGAGGGGACTGGTGTGGTGCGGAGGGGCTGTAGGGAATGCTCCCTTAGATTGCGAATTACAGGGAGACTTCTCTGAGGAGGTGACATTCAAGCTGAGACACGAAGAGGAAGAACAAGCTAAGCATGCTCCTGGGAATGGCTAATCTCCGTGGAGGGAGTGGCAATGTCAGGTGCAGAGGTGGCAGAGATGGGAATCAATGTGGCGTATTCTTGGAACAGCCAGAAGGCAGTTGTGGCTGAAGTGTGGTGGGCAGGGGAGAGAGAGGAAAGAGAGGCAGAGGGAGGTGGAGACAGGAAGGAGGGCAAACCGCGTCAGCAGGTCATGATGACGAGCTTGACATTTGTTCTAACTGCAAGGGGAGGTCGTTAGACAGGAAAATGGCTTAATGAAATTTACACTTTAAAAACAATCACTCAGGTTGCTGCTTGATGAGCGTGTGAGGCAGGAGTAAAAGCAAGGAGGCTGCTTAGGAGGTCCTTGCAGTCCTACAGATGAGAGATATTGGCGGCTTGGTCAGCGTGGCATATACTCTGCTTCAGGGTGCAGAGTGGGACATGCATACTCTCCCCTCATAATAGGTTTTTGTGTTGGGAAACATTCAAAGTCTGTATCGCTGCCCGCATGTAAATGTCTGTATTCGTGAGGGTGAGGCTGAAGATGCTGTATCGAAGGGTCCAAAAGTGTAGTGGCTTACACAAGGTCAAAGTTTTTTTCCTCTCACACAAGAGATGAGCAGTTCAGGGCCTGGTGAGAGGCAGACTTGGGCAGCACAGGGGTAGAATGAGGAGCATGCCCTCAACATGTGACTTTCCGGGAGTAGGTTCTGGATGGCTCCTCCAGTTCTCTTATCCGGTGGAAAGGTGGATGACGCAAAGGACCCCATCCTTTATTTATTAGAGACATGACCCAGAGCAGCATTTAGGTTCTAGATACATCCCATTGCCCAGAATTTAGTCACATGTCCACATCAAGCTGTAAGGAAGTCTGGAAAATGTAGTCTCTAGATGGGTTGTCAGGCGCCCTGATAAAGCTTGCACATTCTAGTATTAAATAAAGGAAAATGGGTATTGATGACTACTAAAAATCTCTGTTAAAGCATTTTTCAATTTATCTTTGTCGTTATCTACTATGGACTAAATTGTGTCCCCCTCCAAATTTTATGTGTTAAAGACCCAATTCCCCATACCTTAGTGACTGTATTTGGAGATAAGGACTTTAAAGAGGTAATTAAGGTTAAATGAGGTCGTAAGGGTGGGGTCCTAATCCAATAGGACTGGTGTTCTTATAAGAAGAGAAAGAGGTACCAGGGATGTGTACACACAGAGAAAAGGCCATCTGAGGACACAGTGAGAAGGCAGCCATCTAGAAGCCAAGGAGAGAGGCCTTAGGAGAAACCAAATCTGCTGACGCCTTCATCTTGAACTTCAAGCTTTGGAACTGTGAGAAATAAATTTCTGTTGTTTAAGCCACCCAGCCTGTGGTATTTTGTTATGGCAGCCCTAGTGAGCCAATACACCATCTTTCTCGACAGTGGTCACGAAGCAGGCAATCCCACTCGGCCTTCTCAATTCTCAATCTTACCCCACCACAGCCAAATGATCTGGCTTGGAGAGATTAGAGACAGAGAGAAAGTTTAGGGAGCTTATTGGCTCTGCTTCCAAATTTCCTCTGAGTTCAGCTGTGTTTCAGTCTTTGGGTCTGTGAGACTCCTCTGTATCCTTGAGAGAAGCACCCCCTTTCTTAAGTTGGTATCTGCTACCTGCAACTGGAGAATTCAGCAGAGGACACAGAGGCTTCCTGGAGATAGAAAATCTTTACCTAAAAAAAATAAATTGATCTCTTATCATAGAGCTTTTGTAAGTCTGAAATGTGTGAGGGTTTTCATATGTGACAAAATGTGGGTTTTGTTAAATTCTAGTTTAAAATGTCAAAATTCTATATTTTTAATGTCAACAATACTTTGTGGAAAATAACATTGAAATCATTTAAAAATATATGATCATTTAGAATGTGTGACAGTTTGTTGTTTGCTCTTTTTGTTTTGGGAGGCTTTGGGAGAGAATTTTTTGTTCATTTGTTTATCTGTTTGTTTATTAATTTAGGAAACAGTTCAACAGAGGCTGAGGAAAATGTACCATTTGGGAGAGGGTCTGTGAAGGAAAGTAAGTGCTCTTCTGAAGAACGAGAAAGGGCTAATGCAGACAGAAGATTACTGCAATAAAATCTCATTGAGGCTTATTTCTTCATAATTATTAATTTTGAAACACCGATTGAGTTGATTCTAGAAGGAAAGGGCTTCCTTTTTCTCTTTAACCACTGCCTTATAACCAGATTTTGTTGAATCTTTATCAGGATCTATCCTGAATTTTGAGCAGATCCCATAGATTTTAGTGACAAGTCTCATTTTAGTAATTACACCTCTATTTCAGGCATTAAAAGGTTCAGACTAGTACAATTTAACACCAACCTCACACTGATTTAAAATTCTCCTTGCCTCA
>NW_006441953.1:9378629-9392060 GCF_000325575.1 Pteropus alecto | reverse complement strand
GTCTTTACTCTTCCTCTATTTTCTCTGCCTTCTCTATATTCTGGATGTCCCCAGGCCACCCACCACAAGGGAAGAGTGTATTAGAGAGGAGCAAATCTCCTTGTAGTTAACTACTGGATATGACGGACAGGTCATCATGCCTCTTCTTCTTATTATGGCAGAGTCAAATATTGGCTCTTTCACAAGATGCATCTGTGAGTTTTTCAGAGGCCTCAGGCAGATACTATATTGCGCAGTTTCTTGATGCAAGTGGCATATTCTCTGGCTGACCTCTTGCAACAACCCCCACCCACACACACCATGCACATCTTCCCCCTAACCCCATGGTCTTTTGCTTAACAGTCCTTTTGCATAACAGTCTGTCTGGATAGCTGAGGTACCATCCTGACAACTCAATCCCAGTAACTCACAGGAAAATTTCCATGCCAAATAATGAAAGGGCAGACTGCAATCACTTCTTCCTTTCTTTCCTCATTCTGCCATTTTGGGCTACCCAAGCCAACCGCCTGCCTTCTGAATTCTCCAGGTGGGAAGCACTTGTCCATGCATTCAATGTTTATAAAGCACTTACATTTATAAAACATTATTTCCAATCTCTATGTTCATAATACAACACCCCCTCCAAAAAAAAAAAAAAAAAAAGTTCCAGGAAACACTCATCAAGCTCTCCAAGCGATCTCATACCATACCCCATCTGCTTTGCTCGATTGTGCATTTCTGTTACTTTGCAAGCTTTCAGGCTGGGAGAGGGCTGCCAGGCTACTCTTCCATGTGCTTAGCGCCCCTCTCATTTGCCTTTGGGAGAAATCTAAAGCAATCTCTCCATTGGTCTAGAACCCCTACTTAATGTCTCTCTAATCACCCTTTTTAAGTTAGTCTTCTGGAGATGGGTAATATGAGTTGGTAGTTACTGATCTCTTCTGCTATTTGTGGCTCTATATCTCTGTTTAAAATGTGCTTTTCTTCAGCTTTGAGGCATTCACCAAAATTCTAACAAAACCGGAAAACTTCTATCCAGTAACCAGTTACAGATAAATTTAGCTCTGACTTTTTTTGGCAGGCAGGTAAATTCATGTCTTGGCCTTCAACAGCCTATGACTAAGACTATATATTTCTTTATATACACAAACTACTGCATGTTTGTGTAGCTAGGTCAAAAATTTAATAAACTATTACTGAAATGTGAAGAAAAATGGTATTTTTATTTTCCATAACTTATCTAATTTTTTCCCAAGCCCCAAAGTTGAATAGAACAAAGGTCATCCCAGGGTCAAAGAGAATGTATAGGACACTCCAAGGACCATTGCATGCAGTTCTGAGGTTGACTCTTTCCTTGCTGCCATGAAGTCCCTTAAACTCCTGCTTACACAGAATCCACTTACGAAAGGAGAGGAGAGAAGAAAGGTATTTGAATGACTGAGCATTTACTCAAAAGAGATTGTTTCAATTTGAAACAGATGGTTAAACAAGAAGAGACTGAGCTATCTGTAATTGGTAAGTTTGAGCACCACCTCAGCCCCCAGGCTGCTTCCCTAACTCAATTGGAATACAGCTGTCATTAAGTTTTTCCTGAATGCAGAGAGATAATGCAAGCACCATCTAGACAATAACTTAAAACCATAGTGTTCATCAGAATTTAATTTTATTGATTTCTTAAGTTGGATTTCCTAGCCTTTTTTTAAGTTTTCACATCATTGTTTTCAGTGATTAGTGTTAATTTCACATTAAAAGCAGCTCTAATGTTAGCCCAAAAAAGTCCATGTTTGCTCTTCTCCTTGGGCCATTCTAAATAAGTCCTCTGTGTCATGAGAGCCCTCAGCTTGTGATACTTGCTAGGAATACTGTTCTGCGGAATGGGATCTAGCAAGATCAGGATCAAGTTATTAGATCCTTCATGAAAGAGATTGTGATGGGCAAAGTAGAGTTCATAATGGCACCACTCACTCTGAACAAAGTTGGGAGACAAAACAAAGATGGACTTGTAACTTTTCTCAATGCAGTTTATGATATTTTCCACAATGCTCTTGCCAGGAACAAAGTTTCTCTCATGGAGACAAATCCGTATACCTTCTTTTTCTAGGTTTGGTAGTAATTCATTCTTTACCCAGAAAGAATCGTGCTCACTATATGAAACAAAAGCGTGGAACTGGAGAGTTTTTTGGAGTTCATCTGAAGGTGTGCTCCTAGCCCTGCGCCGGGTCCGGGTCCACTGAAACGCCATCCTGAGATACCAGGGCAGATCAAAGTAGATGCAGAGGACAGTCAGAGTAACAGCCAACACCAGCCCTATGACCCCAATGGTGACAATCAGCAGAGCTGTGCTGCAGGATAACGGAGACACGTGAAAGTCCTTCAGTAGGCTTCCCTTATAGCTTTCTGGATAGTCACACTTGTAAGAGTCAGGCCAACCCTCTACCACTTCACTTGATACTTGGCCTATCCTTTGGATAAATTCTCTTAGCTCACATGTACAATGGAATGGATTGTTCCCCGCTTTTACGGACTTAACCTTCTGACAGCTCTGGAAGAAATGAGCGGATGGGTTGGAAATTGCATTATTGTCAATGATCAGTACAGAAAGGCTGCTAAAGCTACCACACCCAGGAAGGTGGGCTAAATCATTGGAAGCAATGTTGAGTTCTTGCAAATCTTCTAGACCGGCGATATCTTTAGGGATGTTCCTTATTTTGTTAGAATGGAGATCAAGAATCTTGACCCTAGGAGGTAAACATCTGAAAACAGATTCAGTAAGTATATTTGAAGACAAATTTAACATCACTATACTCTCAACCCAAGTGCAAGTTCTGTTATGTCTAGTATATTCTAAAGAATTCCAGCTCACATCCAGTATTTCCAAAGATGGCATATCCTTAGTCATGAGACCCACTTTGAAAAGATCTTTTAATTCATTCTTCTGTAAGATAAATATCTTCAATCTAACTAAGGTGGAGCAGTTTTGAAAAATACTATCTGTGAGAACATTCTGGGTAAAGTTCAAAAACTTAAATGTACTTGTTGCTTGAGGACAGAGCATGTGAATAAAAGGCGTATCTGATATGGTTAACATCATAATGTTCATCTCAGAAAACACTTTGTATAATACTGTCTGTGAAAAAATAAAAACTCTGTTTGTAACATGTTCTATTTTCAATGCTTTCAATGTTGTTTCGGAATAAGTAAAATCTTCTTTGTTAATGCTTTCAACTATTGTTAAATTGTAAATATTGAGATACTCTACAGGTTTGGGCCAAAGAAATTGAAGAATCCTAACCAGACATTTCCAAGTTGTTTCCACATGGTTGAGGGTAAAATTCAGTAAGGTTGGACCCCGAGTGAGTTCTAATAAAAATCTAATGAAAACTTGACACTTGTCATCATTCAATTTAATATTAGTCATTTGTAAGCACCCTAAATTATTAACTGATATGTTCGCTTGGACAGAGAAGAAATTATTGGGGTGAAAAATGAGGTGAAGTGTTTCTGTATTCAGAATTTGAAGACTTTCTGACTCATTTTCCTTCACATGATAACCTTCCAAATCTAGAAGGATGCAACTTAGATGCAAGTGAGCAATTGGTAACAAATCTAATTGTTGTAACTTTGTAGCACTTAATCCTAAGAAATTCAGTTGTGTCCAGTTGCCAAATTCCTTACAGATGGGCAGGGCATCAAAATCATTGAATGAGAGGTCTAAATGCTTGAGATTGGTGATAGGATGGCAGGATATCTTCTGCAACTGATTGTGGGATAAATCCAAATATTCCAAATCCTGGTTGAACTTGAAAATACTAAGATCAAGGCACTGGATTCTATTATGAGAAAGTCTCAAAACTTTCAGCCCTGAGAGAAAGCTGATGTCAGAGAGGTGAAGCTCAGATATATAATTTTGAGACATATCTAAGACTTTAGTTTTTGGTGGCAGGCCTTTTGGAACATGAGTAAGGCCTCTATCTGACATGTCTACTGCATATTCACTTTCATCAGAGAAGTGGATTGTCGTTCCAACTACTAAGGTTACAATGTAAACAAAATGAAAGCTTCTGAAAATTGATTCTTTGTCCTTGGTCATGATGTTGAAGCAGCTATCCCCCAAAGGGTTGTTGCTGATCTTCAGAGAATCTTGATATGCATCCAAATTCTAGAAATAAAATATACATTAAGATGTATGAAGATTGGATAATTGCTCTCAAAGCTTCACTTACTAAACACAAAATCTCAATGATTTCTTTATTTACTATCAACCACCTAACTGCCACAGTGGCAT
The DNA here is from genome assembly GCF_000325575.1 of Pteropus alecto. Lineage (NCBI taxonomy): Eukaryota > Metazoa > Chordata > Mammalia > Chiroptera > Pteropodidae > Pteropus > Pteropus alecto. The sequence continues at coordinate 9,387,796 of NW_006441953.1, read as the reverse complement.
CCTGAGAGTAGCAGTGGCAGCTGTTATTGGCCACAGAGCAGCTTCCTGTGCCCAGACCAGAGTGTCCACAATCAGCACCTGCCTGGAACCACTTACAGGTAGAAGTTGGAAGTCCTCCAACTTCTACAGACAAGTGAGGGGCACCTGAGATAATATATACTCCAATCTTTCCGGTAGCAGAAAATTTTTTGTCACAGGATCCCATTTTTGACACAATTCTCATAAAAATGGATATGTGTTTTTCCAGCTCATAGTAGACCAGAAGCAACAAATTCAGAGACAGGATTCAGCACTTGATAACATGAAAACATCAAGTTCTTACATTTGACACACTGATAAAACAGGAAAAGATAGATAAACATTAATAAGTACATTGAAAAAGTCAGAAGGCACATAAGGCTAAAGCTGCTGTATATAAGAGAGAACGGTTTTCCCAGAGCCCAGAAAGTCTCACTGTACTACAACATAGTATAGACGCTGATGTTCGTGACAATCAATGAATGAGAAAAGATTACCTGGCTGAGGGGTGGAAGCAGGTGCATGAGTCCACAGACACCATATTTGAAACCAGGGCAAAGAGTGGAACTTTGAGGCTCACTAGATCCCATTCAGGTTCTAATGGGCACAAAAAAGCATCCAGGAGTGCCCCTCCCCTCCCCCCGCCTCCCTTTCCCTCAAGGAACAAGACCAGACAACATTTCTTAGATAAGGCCTTGTGTAGCAGGAATAATTGAGAGCAGATTTTGCCTAGTTGTTCAGTTTTATTAACAAAGGGATCCACTGTTCATCACCTGAGGGTATACTGGAAATAGTAAAATAGTTAAAAGATGAGTAGGATTTCAATGAACCATTGTTTGTAAGAGTAAACATTCTTCTGGGTTGGGAAAGTTTCATTACAAAATGACAATTTATTTTTTAAACCAATTACACTTAATTTTTTTTAAAAAAATAGCATATGGTTAAAAGTTTCTCACTGCTCTTCCCATACAGACTCTCCCAATTGTCCTCTGAAACACCCACAAAAACACAGAATCACATAAAAACCTATCTTGCCACCAAAAACAAAGATGGGAAATTAATAGCAGGATGCAAAAGCATCTATACTCATGAGAAAGTAATTGAACTATATCAAGCGGTAGTAAGATAAAGTGAGTTATATTAAGGAAAACCTGGCATACTCAAGCTTTGTCTTAGGACAATAGACTCCCTGATGAAAGGTATGAAGAAATTTTGTTCTTCTCTGTGTTTGTCTCTGATTCAAACACCGAGGATGAGTTATAATCAGGTAATTAAGTAGTATTTCTTTTATCCCAGGGGTACCGGTACTGGCTCACAACATTGTTTACCTTCTGCAGACCATCTTCCAACTCTCTATCACACAATGATGGACACTACCAGGTAAAAACTGGGTAAGAAGTACTCTCACCACTTCTATTCGACATAGTGTGCTGGAAGTCCTAGCCAGAGCAATTAGGCATATTGCTAAAAATAAATAAAAAGCATCTAAATTGGAAAGGAAGAAGTAAAATTATCTCTGTTTGCAGATGGTATGATCACATGTGTAGAGAATCCTAAAGACTCTACCAAAAATCTGTTAGAACTAATAAACAAATTCAGTAAAGTTGCAGAATACAAAACCAACATACAAAATCAGTTGTGTTTTCTATATACTAACAACAAATTATCTGAAAAAGAAATAAACAAAACAATCCCATTTACAATTGCATCAAAAAGAATGAAATGCCTAAGAATAAATTTAACCAAGAAGGTGAAAGACCTGCACACTAAAAACAGTAAGACATTGATGAAAAAAATTGAAGAAGACATAAATAAATGGAAAGACATCCTGTGTTCATGGATCAGAATAATCAACAAGGTGAAAATGTCCATAATACCCAAAGCTATCTATAGATTTAATTCAATCATTATAAAAATTCCAGTGGTACTTTTCATATAAATAGAGGAAAAAATTAGAAAATTCATAAGAACCTACAAAATACCCCAAAGAGCCAAAGCAATCCTGAGATGGAACAAAGCTAGAGGCATTACATCTCCTAATTTCAAACTATACTGCAAAGCTATAGTAATCAAAACAGTATGGTATTCAAATAAAGACAGAGAGCAATAAAACAGAATCAAGAGTCCAGTAATAAATCCATGCATAAACTGCCAACTAATATTTGATAAGGGAGTCAAAAATACTCAATGAGGAAAGGGTAGTCTCTTTAATAAATAGTGTTGGGAAAACTGGATATGTACATGTAAAGTAATTTACATGTAAAGTTGGACCCCTATCTTATTCCACTTAACAAAAATTTACTCCAGAAGGATTAAAGACTTAACTATAAGACCTGAAACCCTAAAACTTCTAGAAGAAAACACAAAGGAAAATCTCCCTGACATTGGTCTTGGCAATGATTTTTTGGATCTGACACCAAAAACATAAGCAATAAAAGCAAAAATAAACAAGTGGGGATATACCAAACCAAAAGGCTTTTGTACAGCAAAAGAAACATGAACAAAATGGAAATTCAACCTACATAATGGGAGAAGATATTTATAAACCATATTATCTGATAAGGGGTTAATATCCAAAATAGATAAAGAATTCATACAATTTGGTAGTAAAAATAAATAAATAAATAAATAAAAACAAATAATTCAATTAAAAGGAGGCATAAGACCTAACTAGACAAATTTTTCCAAAGAAAACACACAAATCTTCAACAAGTATAGGAAAAGATGCTCAATTTCACTAATCATCAGAGAAATATAAATCAGAACCAGAAGTTATCACCTCACACCTGTTAGAAAGGCTATTATCAAAAAGACAGGAGATAATGAGAGTTGACAAGGATATGAAGAGAAGGGAGCCCTTGGGCACTGTTGATGAGAATGTAAATTGGTGCAGCCACTATGGAAAACAGTAAGGAGGTTCCTCAAATAATTAAACAGAGAACTACCATATGAGCTGGGTTATAGATTAAAAAAAAAAAAAACAACGAACTCACTCTCAAAGATAGTGCACCTGCATGTTCATTGCCACATTATTCATAATAGCTAAGACATAGAAACAACCTAAATGTCTACTGATGGATGAATGGGTAAAGAAAATGTGATACATAGTAATAATGGAATTATTATTCAGCCATAAAAAGGAAGGGAATTCTGCCATTTGTGACAATATGGATGGACCTTTGATGGTATTTTGCTAAATGAAATTAAGTCAGAGAAAGACAAATACTGTATGATCTCACTTATATGTGGAATCTTAAAAAGCCAAACTCATAGAAACAGAGAGTAGAAAGGTGATTGCCAGGGCTGGGGACAGGGAAAATGAGGAGATGTTGGTTAAAGGATACAAACTTCTAGATATAAGACAAATAAGTTTTGAGGATCTAATGTACAGCCTGGTGACTACAGTTAACAGTACCATATTATATACCTGAGAGTTGCTAAGACAGTAGATCTTAAATATTCTCACCACACACACACAAAGTAACTATGTGAGGTTACAGATGTGTTAATCAACCTTATTGTGGTAATCATTTTGCAATACATATGTTATCAAATTATCACATTGTAGACCTTAAACTTACAAAATATTATGTCAATCATATCTCAATGAAGTAGGGAGGGACTTGAGGGGGTACACTGCATTCTGAAATATGTAAGCCATACAACAACACTTGTAAAAAGGGGCAGATATTGATCAGGATTGCAGTTTACATATATATTAAAAACTCCCTTAGATGAAAGTATCAGAGAATTGGCAATAAGGATAGAAGAAGCTATTACCTTATACTACTTAAAACGAATAGCTCACAACAAAAATATAACGGATAGGAACAATTACGCAATGAATAACATTGCATCAAAAGGTACAGGGCATACCGAGATTACTCTACCCAGCAAAGTTATCATTTAGAATTAAAAGAGAGATAACTTTTTTTTTTGGAATCAAAAAAGAATTTCCCAGACAAGTATGTGTATCAAAAGTCTAAATAAAGAATGGTAATAACTACATACCTAGCAACAAATACTTCAAGTGAAAAAGAATTAAATGCTCCAATCAAAAGATAGGGTGGATGAATGGGTAAGAAAACAAGACTTTTACATATGCTGTCTACGATAGACTCACTTCAGATTAAAAGACACACACACACAGACTAAAAGAAATGAGATGGAAAAAGATATTTCACGATGGACCAAGAGGATAGTGTGCTCTATGGAGTAAGTCAGATAGAGGAAGACAAATGTCATATGGTTGCATGTATGTATAGAACCTAAGGAGCAAAATAAACAAACAAACAGAAAACAGAAACAAACTCATAGATTCAGAGAACATTTTGAGGGTTACCAGATGGGTGAGTCAGTGAAAAAGAGGGAAGGGATTAAGAAGTACAAATTGGTAGTTATAAAATAGTCACGGAGTATAGATTGATAGATAGAAAGAAAGTATAGAATAAGGAATATAGCCAATAATATTGTAATAAATATGCATGGTGGCAGAGGGGCACTAGATTTATTGGGATGATCACTTTGTGAGTTACATAGATGTCTAATCACTATGTTATACACCTGAAATTAATATCGTATTGTATGCCAACTATAACTGAAAAAAAATTATTTTAATATATATACTTACCCTTATTTTAGCAATTTCAGTTCTCAGAATTTTTTTCTAAAGGAATAATCAGGGATACACATAAAAATATTACTATGAGGATGCTCATGACATGCTGAAAAATTGAAAAAAACAATTATGTCTAATATAGAAAATAGTTTAATCAATTATGGCACACCCATAACATGGGATAGTATGCAGCCTCATATATCGTACTTTTGAAAAAAAAAATGTCTACAATATAATGTTACGTGAATAAAAGAATACAAACTTCTATATGGGGTAAGACTCTAATTTTGTAAAATATGACTAAAATCTGACATATATACAAAGCCTAGGGAGAAAAGATTGGGAAGAAATATATCAAATGTTAATAGTGGTTATCTCTGGATCTCTGAATCATAGAAAATTTAATTTTTTTCTTATCCTTTTGTATATTTCCAAAAATTTCTAATTTGAACATCTTTCAAAAAAGCCTTGTCTTAAAATACAGCTAATATGAAAATATTTTTTATTAAAAGAAACATGCTTGTGTTATTGGTGTGTTTGTGTGTGCATGTGTGTGTACGTACATATAGTGTGTGTGTGTGTGTGTGTGTTTATATATATTTATCATGGGGGGGAAGGAGAGAGAGAAACAGAGAGAGAAACAGAGACAGAGAGAACTTCTACATGATGCTAGATAATTGACATTTATGACTGAGAACTCACCTAGAAGTCCCTCGTGGTGCTTGTGTTCAGGGGTCTGAAACTTAGCCACCTTACCCTTAAAACACAAATATTTCTCTGGGGGCATTTATACCCTTTGCAGTTTCTTGACAAACCAGCCTGGAGCTTTTATATTTAAGAAAAAATAAAGGCGAGGAAAAAAGGGAGATGAGAGTGGAAGATTAGAGAGTTTACAACTTTTTTTTTAAAGGAAATAAAAAGAGATAAAAGGTAAAAGTTGTTTTTCGTTAATGCATCAGATGAAAGGAGAAGACAAATGGAAGAAGCTCTATTTTGAAAATAAAGCCGTGATGGATAGGACCTATAAAAATTAAAACTACAAGCCTTTTGAACCACGCTTCTCTGGCTCAGGCCCACTTCCACTTCTGGAAGTGTACTTTCCCTTCTAATAAAACTTTTCTTTTTTACTGTTAAAAAAAAAAAAAATTAAAACTACCAAAAAGAAAAGATCAGAAAAACATTAAGTGAGGTGTGATTCCATAATCAAGTATATAAGGAAAACGTCGTTTTATTTGTTAAAATTTGGTTGAGAGACCCAGAGAAAGGCAAGTTCTAGGTCAGTCCTTGCCACTTCCTCCGTTTAATAAATGTTTATTCAGATCATATTATGTGCCAGGATTTTGCTGGGCGTTAGGTTCTGGGGATGTGAATATGAATAGCACTGACATAATCCTGGCTTTCAAAATGCTTATAAATTAGTGACAGATACAAATCCATAATTACAGAATCATGTGATAGAAAGATCAAACACTCGTGCCAACTATAAAGATATGTAATATGTGATAGATGCCAATTAGTGTCATAAACTACTATAAATATTACTGAAAGCAAGGAATTAGAGAAAAGTGGAAAGAGAAAACGTAGTAGACAAAACCAGAAGAAATAAATATAATTGGTTAAATTTTCCCCTTAACTATGACTACAAGTGCTAGTTATTTTTATATTTTTTCAAGACAGTCTTATCTTATCATTCTTGTATGTTTAAAGGATACTTGCAACATTTAAAAATCACACTTAAAAACACCTTGCAAAAATGAAAAAGAAACATTACCTATTTCCTATACAATCATTAGCATTTTCTTGCTTGTTTGAAGTAATTACACCATAATTTGAAAACGCCACAAAAGCCTGCTTACTTACCAAGATTTCTGTCTCAGAAGAGAAAATAACTTCTAAATGCGGAAAAATAAGTGCATGACTAAATGCCAGTCCTTAGTTTCAGTAAAGCAATACCATAGAAACAGTTTTGTGCCATCTATTGGACCTTCTTGGAATTACTCCTATATATGAATTTCCCTTTCAACGGTCAGTTGCAAAGCATGTGAGTCAGTAGGTTTTTATGGGCTACAGACTAAAACAGTGAACAAATTTTTAAATTCATACGAGCAAGCAGCTTATGACAATTTCAATGTGAAGAAAGTTGTTTCTAAGGTAATATTTATCTGTAAGACTTTGCAGCCTAAATGTGAAATCATCAACAGAGTAGAAAGTTATTGAACTTTGCCTGTTTTCTATTATCACCATTCTTAACATTTCCAAAAATATTTGCAATTGCCATTACCAAGCAATTTTGGAGCATTATCTTAGCTGGATGAGACACTTTAAAATAGAACGAGCTTAGAGCCAAGATTTGTTATTTTAAAAATCACTTTCAAGAAAAGTTTAGTAGTTCGTACAAATAAAGCCACACCTGAAGGAAGTTGCATCCTGTTTCCCCTCATTCTGACCAACATTTATCAAAGGTTTTAATTCTAGATTCTTGAATAACAACACTGAGATCCTGCAGGACTAATTAAAAAAATTTTTCTAAGGCATTTAGAATCATTTTAGAATGATATTGTCAAATGAACTCAAAAAGAGTCTGGAGACTTTGGTTAGAAATAAATAATAAAGATTTATTCAAGGGTCTTAGAGTTTGGAGACTGGAAACAGCTCGGTGAAAAATGCAGAAGTGTTCCAAAGAAGAAAGAAAAACTCAAAGTTCCCAGGCTAGTTAAAACAAGAATAGAATCGTTTCCTCAGGCCTCAACCTACTTGATTTCGGTAATTCAGCAGCTTGACGATAGTGACTCCATTTTATTATTTCACTCTATTTCTCAATTTAAACAAGGGTTGATGCAAAAAGAGAGTATCTAGTTAACCAGATACTTCGGACAGCTAGGATACCCTATTCCCAAGACTTTCCACTTAATTGAGGTCTGTAAAGAACTGAATGTGAGTTAAATAATTACTCCATAATCAATCCCACTGTCTGGCATTATCTTATTGTTTACCAAAAAAAAGTTAAAACCCTATGGTAAGAACTGGTAAGAACCACTTCTGCTTTTAGAAGGAAGAGAAAGGCCAGTTTCTTCCTATTCATTCTTATTCATCAAACATAACAGGAAGTCTTCTCAGCCTTGGGGAGAGTCAGCAAGGAGTAGATGGGTCTCTGCGGAACCAGCAAAAGGAGACAGCTAGAAAGCAGTGGGTATCTGTGACACTGGGAAATCACATTTGTGAAAGAGGAGAGGGGCCATTGTGGCTCTGAAGGAATTTCGAGCAACATTGAACTAAAGTCTCTAAGAAAATACACACACATGCATGAACATACGCACACATCAGTGCAGATTTGGCTACATCAAACGCTCACTAGGGCATTGCATAATAATGCTGGTTTTCAGGAACAAGAAGACTATTCTTGTTGAGGCTGTTATGATTCTGAGAAATGTCTTTCAGAAGATGACTAAGCCCACAAAAATCAAGTAATGTGGACGAGAGTGTGTCTGTGGAACAGACAGACAGTATTGGGGTGACCACCTCGCAATGCTGTGAACTAGCTGTGTGGCCCTGGGCGAGCTGCTTAACCTTACAGAGATTTCAGGGTCCTTGTGAGTTTTAGGGAACATAATGAATACAAAGTGGCTACAATGGTGATTGGCACAGACGAGAAGTCATTATAGTAAGGATCTTTGGAATCCTATGCAAACCTTATCTTTTTATACACTGAGGTAGAAAGACTTCAGGATATACTGCTAAATTTAAAAAATGCAAGATGTAGAACAATATGGAGTGTGACATCATTTGTATAAAATCTGGTCTCTCAGATATTTACGTAAGTGATCTTCTTGCCAGGCAGTGTTCTGAGTCCTTTGCTTATGAACTTACTTAACCCTCATGAAGGTGCTATGAGATATGTCTATCATTCCCACTTAAGGGGGAAGGGGAAAAAGCAGCTAGTTAACTGTCCAAGGTTGCACTGCTGGTCAGTAGTGGGGCTGGGGTTTGAGGCCAGATGCAACCTATCTCCTGCATCTGTATGCTTGAGCATTCCACCATGTGTCCTTATGAGACACACACAGAGGAAAGACACAGAGAGGAGCAGGCCATGTGAAAACACAGGCAGAGATTGGAGTTTTGCAGCCATGAACCAAGAAATGCCTGGAACCATCAGAAGCTGGTGGCCCTGCCCACACCTTGGTTTTGGGCTTCTGGCCTCCAGAACTATGAGAAAATAAATTTCTGTTGTTTTAAGCCACCCAGTTTGTGGGAATTTTTTATGGCAGCCATGGGAAACTAACACAAGGGTCTACATACACATGCTAATACATGCATTTTTTTTTTTTTTCCTGAGAGGATACTTCAACTGTTACATTTGAGCAGAAGAACCAAGAGACATTTTTATTACCATTTAATGCTCTTTGGTCTTGCTCGAATTTTTAAAATATGTATATGTATTACTATTTTATGCATTTTTACTTTATAAAAATAAAGTAGTATCATAGTGGAATAAGTAAAATAACATAGTGTAAGGCCAGTAAATATACTGTCT
>NW_006441953.1:9377930-9378545 GCF_000325575.1 Pteropus alecto | reverse complement strand
GCTTTGAAACAAATTATATGAAAGTTATCAAAAGCGTAAAATACATAACCAAAAGAAATAAAATTGATAGCTTAGATGTTAAATATTGATATTAAAACCAAAATCTTCTGCTGTATTAAAAAAAGACAAGCCACAGATTGGGAAAAGATATTTGTAAGACATATAACCATTAAGAATTAGTACCCCAAAATACATAAAGAATTTCTACAAATCAATAAGAAAATGACTAACAAACCCAATGGGAGGATTAGCGAAGAATATAAACATATGGATAATAGGAAAGGAAATGGAAATAGCTCAAACATGTGATAAGGAAAACATCCACATGAGAATATGGGAAATAAAAATTAAGACAACCTCTGTACAAGATGAACAAAAATTAAAACATCTAATAATGTCAAACATTGGTCAGAATGTGAGGAAACAGCTATCGAACATATCCTAAAATTCTGACTTAAATGGTCTTAGATGGGGCCAGGCATCAGTGTTATTTTAAAAGCTCTTCAAGTAAAAGGAACCCTTATACACTGCTGGTGGGACTGCAAATTGGTACAGCCACGATGGAAAACAGTATGGAGGTTCCTCAAAAAACTAAGAATTGATCTACCATATGAT
>NW_006441953.1:9377322-9377909 GCF_000325575.1 Pteropus alecto | reverse complement strand
AATAACGGAAGTGTCCTTCGATAGATGATTGGATAAAGAAGATGTGGTATATATACACAACGGACTATTACTCAGCCATAAGAAGACATGAAATAATGCCATTTGCGAAAACATGGGTGGACCTCGAGATAATTATGCTAAGCGAAATAAGCCAGACAGAAAAAGTTGAAAACCACATGATATCGTTTATATGTAGTATATAAACTTAAAAGCAACAAACGAACAAGAGAAAGAAATAGAGACTCATGGACATGGAGTATAGACTAGTGGTTACCAGAGGGGATGGGCGAGAGGGGAGGGTGAAGGCAGATGTGGTAAAAGGGGTCAAATATGTAGTGACAGAAAGAAATCTAACTAGAGGGGCGAACGCACAATGTAAATATATGCATGCCTTATTGCTAAAGTGTACAGCTGAAACTTATTAGATTTTGTTAACCAATGTCATCATAAACAAATTAATAATTTTTTTTTTTTTTTAAAGCTCTTCAGGTGATTCCATTCCAAAGCAGTGAAGATCAGGACACACTTGGACCTAAATTCTATCCGGAATACATCGCCCTCTAGTGGTGCCTATTTTCTCAACTGAA
>NW_006441953.1:9373608-9376907 GCF_000325575.1 Pteropus alecto | reverse complement strand
CCTTTGATGCCAACAATTTCCTAGCCCCACTGCACTGGACTGAAAAGTTATGATCCATCCTTTTAATCATCTCTCTGCGTTCAGCCACAGCTACTTTAATCCAGGTTAAATCCAACTTGCCATTGTACTACACTGAGCCTGAGCAGCTGAATGTAGTTGGAGAAAATACACTCCCATGATGACTGCCTCACTTGAAATTCATGGCTAAGTCCCAACCAGTCATGAAGAGGGAGGAGCAATGCTACTACCTTTTCTGCTCCCCTTCCCTAGCCCATTCACTTTACCACTCTCTTATCTTATACTGCTTCCTCTCTCTTACGATTCCAACACCTTCTCTTTCTCACTCTCAGCTGCAAAGAAAATAGCTGCAAAGAGCAGCGTTTCCATCTGCAACTCCTGGTCATCCTTCTACAACCCTGCTCAGCTCCTGGAGACTCCTGCCTATGGCTTCTTTTATGGAGTCAGTCCATCTCACATTTGGTCTTCCTCTTTTCCTCCTGCCTTCTATTTTCCCCAGCATTATCGTTTGGGAAATAAGATGTGCCTGAGGTAGGATAGCTTCAGTTTTGTCATTTTTGCCTCCAGTGATGTTTCAGGCTTAATCTTCTCTAGGACCCACTTTTTCATCTCTATGGCAGCTCAGGGTATCTTTAATGCTTTCCTCCAACACCATATTTCAAATGAATTCCTTTTTTTTTTTCTTATCAGCCTTTTTCACTGTCCAACTTTTGTATTTGTACATAGTAATTGGGAATACAAGGGTGTGAATGATCTTAGCCACATCCTCCCCACAAAACTCTACTAGCCTACCTGCACCTGTTCTACCTGTACTCTCTTTTGTTCTCCCAAATGAACTTTGTGAATCAAAAGGCAGTCCCTCCCCACTGAGCACTGAATCCTGTTCCTGCTTGTGTGCTCAAGGAAATCGCTCTTGCAATTTACCGCTCTACTTCATCACCTTTTTTCTCCTCTAATTCATGATTCCAATTGGCATAAAACACTGAAATTTCTCCCACATTAAAAAAAATAAATAAATCCCTTCCTTTGAACCCACCTCTACCTCTTTGTTCTTCTTTATGCAAGAACTCCTTGAAAGACTTGTTTTACTCACTGTCTCCAATTATTTTCCTCCCATTCTCTCAGACCCACTCCAATCAGGCTTCCTTCTCCACCACTCTTGTCAAAGTTACCAATGACCTCCACATTGCCAAATCCAAGGGGCAGTTCTCAATTCTCGATTCTCACCTTAGCTGAACTCCACTCCCACACGCATCCCTCCCAGTTTTTCTGCTAAATTGCTGCCCTTTCTTCCCAGTCTCCTTCTGGGGAAGTTTTGTTGAAGTCTCCTTCTAGGACTTCCTTATCTCTCTGACATGGAACACCCAAGGCTTCCACTAATAACCACAGTTGCTCCTACTTATTTTCTAGATCCTGTGGACTCTATAATCTGCTTTATTCCACCATCTGATACATTATCTAATTAGTATCTTTCTCCCTTTCCATGGAATGTAAGTTCTTTGAGGGCAGGACTTTGCTTTGCTCCTTATTATATTCCTGGCAACTAGAGCAGTTCTAGGTGCATAATACATGCTCAAAAAAAGTTTTGTTGAATGAATGCCTGGAGGACAATTTCAGAATATCTAGTGAAAGTGACCTGGCTATTCCATTTCTAGCCTGGGATACAAGAAAACATATACGAAGATGGCCATTGCAGCACTATATGTAGTAGTGAAACATGAAACACACTAAATGTTTATTGACTGGGAGATGAATAAATTATGATACAGTCAAACAATGAAATTCTATAAAGATTTTGAAATGACTGTACTAGAACTGCCTGTATGAACATGAATGGTTATCAAAAACATAAAGTTGAGTAAGCAAATGTCTAGGATGCTATTTACATAATTTTAAAACATTGAAAAACAATATATAGTATTTATGGAGGAGGATATGTACAATAAAATATAGAAATATGGGTGGGAAGAACACACAACCACCTCAGGACAATGGTTATCTCCAAGTACAATGGAGAATGAAAGAGACAGGTTTTCAAACATATCTGTAACTTTTTTTCTTTTAAAGCAAAAAATAATAATTTGTTAAATCTAAGCACTGTCATAGTAGTCTCTACTTTTTTTACACGAATAAGTATTCACCATATTCTCTACTTTTCTATATGTTTTACATACTCTAAAATTTTTTAAATGAATATTGAAAAAGTTCTAAGTTGCAGAACTGGTGGGTTTGGAAGTAACAACATTTGAGCACATGGGCATAATTTGCGGTCGGTAATGAAACTTACTGCTAGAATTGCTTGTTTAATATTCTTTTGTTGGAAAAGGTGTGGTTTGGTCAAAGGAGAAAAGGAAACCAGCCTATGAAAGGGAATGTCTGATTGGGTTGTTGCCACAGCAGAGAGGGACACTTGGGGCAAAGTTGCTAGCTGTCCCTGGCCAGGCACAGAACTCTCAGGCATGGATGTTTTGGGTTTAAGGTATACCAAAACACACCTGTCACACCTGGAACACAATTCGCTAACACAATTTGCAGAACTCAGAATCAGTTTTTAAAATTATATTTCCCTGACTTGATATAAAATACATATACATATGTATTACATATACACACATATGTAATACATATACATACACATATATTTACAAGAAAAGGTTTATCCTATGCATACACTTTTCTAAGCTTCCCTCACCCTCAACTTAATATTCGGCAATGGCCTTCCTTCCATATCAACAAATCGGATGTACAGACATAATTTTTAACAGCATATCCGACTATTTGAAATTACTAGTTTACTTCACCAATCTCTTACTGTGGAACAGGTTTCCCATCTTCCCTGGCATAAACAGCTACAATAAACATCTTTGTACATACATATTTGCATATTTGTTTACTTAGGACAAATTCGAAGACGTGGAATTCCTGGGCCAAAGCTAATGCATTCGAATTTTGATCCACATTTCCAAACTGACCTTCTAGAAAGTGCTTTTGTTTGGTTAGTTTTAAATTAGATCACGCTCCTACAAACAGGGTCAGAGAAAGCTGTTTTACGCACTGTTGCTGAACTTAAGCGACACCTTCCCGGTAAAACTGCAGGCTCTTCCGTGTGCTTTTAAAGAAAGGAAAAGGATCCGGCGAACCCCAAGACCCGCCCCGGCTGGGGTGGGGGCCCCTAAGCTCTCCCGGCGGGTACAGAGCTGGAAAAGCAGTTTCCCAAGACTGTCGGAAGCGCAGCTGGGCCCCTGTCAGCCTGCGGGAACTGGGTCCCAGGGCGCCCCCGC
>NW_006441953.1:9361041-9373475 GCF_000325575.1 Pteropus alecto | reverse complement strand
CCGGGCGCTCCCGTCTGCACTCGGCTGCTTGAGCGGTAAGAACCCCGGGCACCCTCTCCCCGTTCCCTTCCACGGGCGGGCGGGGACAGCGGGGCGGTGAGGCGACCCCGCCATCGCTCCTCTTTCTGGCCCCCGAATCCTGCCCGCTGCGTTAGCTAGAAGGCTTTGGCAATGGACTTGGCCGCGGGCGCGGGACCCGGGAGGACTCGGCGTGGGGGTGGAGGTCGGGGAGACGTGGGCGGCGCGGCCGAGGGCCCTGAGTGGGTGCGGGCGTGTGAGTGTGTGTGTGTGAGTGTGTGTCGCTCCGGGTCCACGCTCATGCACACACCCACATGCCCGCACTCCGGGTCTGCACCCCTCGGCCGAGGGGACCTCCGCGGAGCCTGCCTTGAGCTCCCAAAGTATCCAGTCCCGGCACCACGCAAGTCTGGAAAAGTTTCCCCAATGTCCCAGGTTCAAGTCAGAGGCAGGATGTAAGATCTCGGCAGCAAGGGGCAAAGAGGGAGCATGACCCTTTAAGGCAGAGGCCTCTGTCGTGTGGCTCGCCGGCCCTTGACCTCGGAAAACCGAGCGCAGTCTTTGACCTCCCACCCAAGCTCATCATCCCTCGCCCTGCAGACCCACACGCCCTGCCTGCTCTTCCAACCCAGCCAACACCCCAAGCTGGCACCACCTTGATTCACAGTCCCCCGAGCTGAGTCCTAACCCCTACCACCCAATCTTCTCGTGTTCTCTCCTGGAATCTGGTGAGTATTTCCAGGCTTCTCAGATCAGGCACCTGAACTTCATTGCCATTTCCTAGAGTAGGAAGACATCTCTGTATGGGCTGTGAGGGCGGTAACTATGCCCTCCTGATCCCATCAATCACCCTCCTAAACATCTCGTAGGATACAAGCAGGTAGCTTTTAAAATCAATGTCTCTTGAACGCCCGGAAAACCTCAGCCAACCGGGGGAAATAGGATGAGAAAGCCTTTCTCCTCAGAGGCCTCTTTCTGCCCTCTTTTCTTCCCTCTTTTCTTCCTGGTGGCCCCTTTCCTGCCTCACTTATATCCATTCTGTGCTCTCTTCTTCCTTTCCTCCACCGAAATCTCAGCTCGGGCAAGAAGCTGATCAACTCCTCACAGTGTAAGCTTTAAGCAAAGAATGAATCTTTCAGGGTGGAATTTGAGGCACAAGTGAGCCAGTGCAGAAGGAATTTGAGGGTGGGAGGGAACCTTCCTGAATCCCAGGGATTCAGTCCACATAAGTTGTCATTTATTTATAAGATGAGCTTATATCAAACATTGTTTCTTTTTAATCAATACAAAACAATATAATTCAGTTTAGTTCAGCAAATATTTGAGGAAAATAAACCAAGCTAGGTAGGTGCTTGTTGGTCACAGTGCTGGAGGAGACAATGTGATAGAAACAAATACTCCTTAAAAATGCAATGAAGTATTGCAAAAACAGAGAAGAGGGAGCAATTAATTCTTCAGAAGGAGTGGGGAAAATTAAGGAAAATTTCAGAGTCAAAAATGACTCTGGATGTTGAGAAACAAATAGGAGTTTGCCAGGCAGTTGGAGGCAGGGCAGCTAGGGCAGAGGAACCAACATAAGCAAAGGCAAGGAGGTGGGAAGGTTTACGAGCGGTGTGGGCTCCTCTGATGGAAAATCTGGCGAAGCAAGAGTGTAGGGTGTGTTGAGAGTTGCAGAAGGCAGAAAGGGAGATTGGAGCTGGATTATGAGGGGCTGCAGATGCCATGCAAAGGTGTTTAAAACCTAATCGTATTTAAACAGGAATGCAAATAGTTCCCATCTATGTTTCAGAAAAATACCTGGGAGACATGTGGAGGCTAGACTGGAGGAAAAGGAGCCCGAGACCTGGGCATGTGCCCTTGTCAACTTCCATAGGAACTCTTGCAACCTAATTAAGAACCTCTCATCCAAAGTTTTTTGCTCCTGGTTCTTTACTGACCAGCACTTTTTTAAACTGGGGAAGTGATCTCACACAGGCATTGTGATACCAAATTCTTATTTTGCCAAATGAAGCCATTAAAAAAAAAAAAATCCATTCACTAAGGCACTATTTCATGAAATAAAAGACATTTTAAGACCAAGAAAAGTGTGAAGACTAACTTGCAAGATGAAGGCAGTCTTTTACATTTAATAAATTTAGATTGATGAAAAACTCGCTATCTTGTCCTCATTTTTCTCTGTCATCATGGGCTGGTTCCAGTCCTGCAGCCTGGTGTTTGAGAATAAAGTATCCATATCATTTCGTCCATACTTAGTTTACAGAGGAGGAAATGAGGAAGTCCAACAGGAATGAGTGAGTTGTTTGCTCACAAAGGGGTGGTGGGACCAGAGCCAGCTCTTTCCACCTCAGAATACCATCCCTCTCACCCTCACTATTCCTCTATGTGGCCTCTTGGCCCAGCCACACAGACATCCATCCTGAATATCTAGAACTCATTTCTGATGCTAGTCATTTGGACATACTCTTATTCCATCATGACTTAATAACCATATCAAAGCCATTTTCCGGGTTTTCTCTTGTATGAGGTCAGTCCAGTTCAAGCATATCTTCTTTTTTTTTTTTAATTTGATACGCTGTTTTGCATCATCATTTAACTAGTTCATGTCAGCTAAAATTATTTCCTGGCCCTTCACTGACCAGGAATGAAATGAAAACAGATTACTCATTTTCTGAAGGATAGTAACCATGTCTTCTGTTTTAAAGTTATTTTTGGAGCTATGATGTTGCCACTCCAATACCTAGAGTAGTTCTGGGAGCATTTTAGGTAATGAATGAATTTACTCATGAAAACCTAACTTATTCCCAGCCCACAAAAGCTTCTTTATATGCTACCCTTCCTCTCTTTGGAGTTTACTGAAGAAGCCTCCTTGTTTCTGTGGGTTGAGTCTCCCTAGCATCAAAGCCACAGACATAGCTTCAGTGATCAATGTTCCAAATCCTAAATCAGGAGAGATTTTGAAGTCTGACTGCCTATGGGGCACCCAGGCAGAGATGGGGGCTGTCCCAGGAAACAGCACGTGTCACGGCCTTAGTCCTTGTGGACCCCAACAGTCACTGCTGAGAAATAGCTCTGTATTTAGAACATGCAGTTTCTGATGATTTCAGACAAACGGGCACAGTCTTAAAAATGATTACATCTCTCCTACCATAATGACATCCACATTAGATAAAGGTCTATCAAAACAAAAAAGATCTCTCTTTTTTGGTTTCGATTTAGGGAAAAATGTAGACCTATAACAGAAGTAAATAGATTAGAGCTCTGTTACACTTAGAAGTTGAAGTAGGGCCAAATAATATAGTGACCATTTTTACTCTTTAAACGTGTAGAAATATTGTCTTTCTGAAATTTATAAATTGTCCATAATTTTTTTTTTAATAGTATCAGTTCAACACCGTATAGCTCACTCTTTGGATATTTCTAAAGGAATGGCTTCATGTTGCTGGTTGAATGCAGAGCAGCTGCAGAGAAGAGAGGTTTTGTTGCAGCAATTTTTGTGCAGCTGCGATGAACTGATCTGAAGCAGTTTGGCCATCAGAGATGGGTAAGGGCTGTAGGTTTCCTCCCATGAAGTTCTCTGAAGTTCTGTTGCACGCTTGCACATATATTAGCAACTGAGTTCAGGTATACAGCTTGTTCTTGTAAGCTCGATGAAGTCCTAGCTCTCTGTCCTTGTAGGCCTCTGGGAGGACTGCTCTACAGGTAGGACTCAGCTAACCTGATTAGCTTCAGGTACTGCTGTTCCCCCGCAATCAGAACTAGAAAAATTCTACTCCACAGGGCAATAAGCTGCTGGACTCAATATAATCTTACGCCCTGGTAAGGGAAAGGCAGAAAGCACCTGTCCACTATTTCTTGCCAATCCATATATCTTAAGCCCCACTGCCATTTCATCAGTGAAAAATGATTTCTAATATCCCTTATGCTAATTAACACACCCTGGAGTACTGATTGAAGAGCATAACATTTTAACCCTCTCAAGAGGTGAACTCTCAATTACAAATTTTGAAATGCTAACCAAAACCTCTGGAGAATATATTTCTGAATAGGGCACTTCAGATGTTAACCAACCACCCCCAGGATGTAAATAACCCTCACATATGTCACATGGTATGTACTGAAGTATTTTAACATTGTGAACAGTATCATAGCACATTTAGGGGAAAGCACACACGACAAAGTGTCCGTAATGCTTTTTATTTGCCCATAAATATTTATCATATCTTGATTTTTTTCCATGTTCCTGCTTATAGAAAAGTGAAATAGTTTGGAGCTTCTCAATAATCCAGATTAATAATGAGGATTTATAAATTAACTTACAAAAAAATTAAAATATCAATGTCTATGACCAGCTATTGATGAACAAAAAATAGGAATAAATGTGCTGTCAAAGCATCATTTATTCATACACCCATCCTCCTTATGGCCCTGCCTCTAAGATCCCGTTGACAATAGGATGAAGTAGGACTAAGAGCTCTTTAGGCTATGGCAATCAAGCAGTGTCCTAGGCCATGGGTCAAACATTTTCTCTGAAAGGCCAGATAGTAAATATTTTAGGCTTTGTGTCTTTGCAGACCATATGGTCTCTGTCTCAGCTACTTAACTCTGTTGTAGTGTTAGAGAAGTCATTGACAGTACATAAACAAATGAGCATGTCTGTATTCCAAAAAATTTTATTTACCAAAACAGATGGAGGGCAAGATTTATCCAGCAAGCTGTAGTTTGTCAACCTCCATCTTAAGTCAGTCCTGACTCAAGGTTTTCACAGATTTTATAAGCTTCCAAATGACAATAGCTTTTTAAATACCTTCCCTCAATTTCACCCCCTCCCATGAACCACAGTAACTACCCTTTTCCATGCAGTGGCTTCGTATCATTCTTTACTATTTTAAGTAGATGTTGACAGACTATCTCCAAACTTGACTATCCAAAACTTAACACATCTAAAAGAAAGTAGGCATTTTTTGCTTTTCCCAGCTGTAGGCTTATTTATAGGAGCGTTATCTCAAAATTTGAGTATTTTTGTTTAAAAGGAGATATTCTAACTCAGTTAACTGGGAGGTACAGGATCAAAAGGACAATAATATGGGTTATTTGGAACCATTTTCTGTAAGATGGCTCCTGAATAGTGAATGGGATAAAGGCATCTTCTGCTTGCTTTCATTTCAAATTACATTTTCATTTTAAATCTCCACACAAATATTAATGTAAATCAACACACATATTTGTTCAAAAAACTGTTAAGTACTACATAACACATGAAAACAAAACAAGGCAGATCCTTGTCTTCATAGAATTTACAATATAATAAGAAAACACTCAAGCAACTCTAATCAAAGATGATTGTAACTGTCCAAAGTGAGGTAAATGCAAAGTACCCTGGGCATTCAGAGGAAGTAAAGTTACAACCAATGGGGAGGGACAAAGAATGGAGGAGGTAGTTGTTTTAACAGGGACTTAAATGTATAGAAAACAACATATTGAACCAAGAGCCACCTGAGGGTCTTTTTTGGATGTCAGGCTTGCTACACATACTTATGTTGTCTCATTTAAGAATTTGGAAGAGAATAGTGGAAGACAAGTCTAGTGGAATTGGAGCACAGAGGTCCTTGGATGCCAGCTAAACCCTGTGGCCTCATCTCAGTAGGAAGTGGGAAGCCCCTGAGGATGCTGAGCAGGAGAGTGATGTAAAGAAAGACTGAGGAAGTGAAAGGCATAGCAGCAGTGGAGGGGCGAACCCAATATTGAAATCATCAACGCAAATCATAATGAGGACCTGATCTAAAGTGGTGGCAGAGAGAATAGAAGTAAAGAAAGGATATAGATTATAAATAAAGAACCTCGAGGATTTGGGCACTGGTCGAATGTAACGGAGGGGTCAGGTAGCATTGCAGATATGGTTCAATCTCAAAGTCAGACGTGGGTTCGAATCTCAAATCTGGCACCTAACAAAAGTGTGATCTCTGAGCCTCAGTTGCCTTATCTATAAAACAAAGCTCATAATACCTAACTCACAGGAGATAATACATTTAAAGAACTTGAATTTAATAGGCATGCAGTAAATGATAGCTATCTGTATTATATATTCTTGGGAGAGTGAGAGTTTAGTCAATGACAGCTCTGAGATTTTAAGCCTAGGTTATTGGGGAAATTTAGGTGCCATGAAATAAAACACAAAAGTCAAGAGGAAGATCTAGTATTAATGGTAAGACTACAGGTTTCTTTGTGGACAGAAAGAGCTATCCAGCTGGCCATTAAAACTACTTATCCAGAAGTAGAATATTTTTTATAATATTATTAAGATTTAACACTGTATGTTATATATCTTCTTAGTATATTAAGATGTAATTCATACACCACAAAATTTACATACTACAAAATTCACTTTTTTAAAGTATATAGTTTAGTGGCTTTTAGTATAGTCATGGAATCGTACAGCCATCAGCACTAATTTTAGAACATTTTCATCACCTGGAAAAGAAATCTCTACCCTTAGCAGTCACTCTTCATTCATCCTCCCTTCAGTCCCTGGAAACCATTAATTTACTTTCTGTCTCTATGGACTGGAGGTCGACATTTGAGGCTCACAGCCTGAAAGCGATGTGTAAAACTGAATTCACTCAGGGGGAGAATGTAGCAAGAGAAGAGAAAATAGCCAGGCAATGTTGTGGAATGGCTATTTGAGGGAATAAGAGGGTTGGCCTGTGCTTTCGAGTTCTAAACCTATACCACCAGGTGGTCAGTATATAAAATGGCTTCTCACATACTATGGTTTTAGCAGCAACCTGAGATTTGACCAATTGGTAAACACTGAGGTCAGCAAAAATACTCATCAATTTACCTGAGACTTGGCTTCTTGTGAGAACACTGTGCCTTCATATTAGTCTAAGAAAAATATTTTAAAGTAGCCTTCTAGATCTGCACTATCCAGTCAGGTAGCCACTTAACCACACATGCCTGTGTAAAATTAAAATTGTAAATTATTTAAAACTAAAGGAAATTTGAGATTTAGTTCCTTAGTTACACTAGCCATATTTCACATGCTCCATAGCCACACGTGGCTATTAGCTACCACAAAGCAGATATAGAACATTTTCATCATGGTAGAAAGTTCTATTGAACACTACTCTTCTACATGATGTCTACATGATACAGAGTTTTCTGCTTCATGGGTTATTTGGTAACGGCTACATTCCTCCTCTGGCTTAATACTTCACTTCTTTCCTTTCTATTTCACTCTGTGTATCCTATCTATACTATTGTCCAAACAGAGCCCAGGCCTTCAACAGCTGGTACCCAACAAAGCCCACTTATGTGTGTGTATGTCTCTTTTTCAGTGTGAATCTATGATGACAAAGCTAAATGTCAAGTATTTTTTGGTAAGCTCTCTGGTATTTCCTATGTTTGTTCTCATTATTTCTACAAATATAATTAATAAAGTCATACTTAAATAATTTCACAGATATAGATAATACTCCTAGTTACCATATGCATCTTCCCATATACCAACTGAGAGATCTGTGGAAGTTTAAGGATAGCACTGTATGTTTGTATTAGTTTTCTGTTGCTGCTGTAACAAATTACAATAACCTAAGTGGCTTATAACAGCACAAATTTATTTTCTTAGCGTTCTGGAAGTCAGAAGTCCAAAATCCGTTTCACTGGGCTAAAGTCTAAGTGTTGGCAGGGCCAGTTCTTTCTGGAGTCTGTGAGAGGAGAATGGTGTCCTTGACTTTTTCAGCTTCTGTGGCCACCTGTATGTATTCCTTGGCTGTAGCTTCCTCCTTCATCTTCAAAGTACATCACTCCAATCTCTGCTTCTGTATTCACAGAAACGTTTCCTCTTTGTGATCAAATCTCTCTCTCCCTCTCTCTGATAAGGATGCTTGTGATTTAATTTAGGTCCCACCTGGATAATCCAAAATAATTTCCTCATCTCGACCTTTAATTTAATCATATCCTCAAAGTCCCTTTTGCCACATAAGATAACATTCATGGTTCTAGATATTAGGACATGGATATCTTTTGGGGCCATGATCAGCCCACCCCAAAGTTACATAAAGTTTCTTATTGGTAGAAGAAAGTTTACCCCTACCAGACTTACTTTAATTCAGGGCTTTAAATTAAAGTTTAACAATTCATATTAAAGCATAAAGTGTTTGTTTGTGATCATGTTGACAGATAATAAAATGTCCGATGATGCCAGTGACACCATAGCTACTGGAGACAAAGCAGAAATTACTGAGATGCCCAATAATGATTCTTTACCCAAAGATGCAGAGGTGCACTGTGATTCAGCTACGATTTTAAATGAGCCAACACTGGCTGACCCCAGAGAAGATGTGCATGAAAATGCAACCATTCAAGATACAGAGACTGCTGACAATGGGTGCCCTGAGCAGCCCACAGACACCAGTGCCATGGAGCCCTGCATCAATCAAGAAGTGACTGAGAATGCACTTGCTGAATGCATTGATGCTGTCAGCCTCGAGGCAGAACCTGGATCTGAAATACCCTTGAAAGAACAGAACAATCTGGTAGGAGTGGTTCATTTGATTTAGTTCAACCTAAGTTCTTACTAATACCTACGATGGACACAGATTTGTGCCAAGCTCTGTGGGTAATGATTGTGGGTTCAGTACATACTGTGACATCACCTCTGTCAACAAAAATGTGTCATGGGGTAAGAAAAGGCATGTATGAGAATAATTGGTCATTTTAACATTTGCATTTTGATAGTTGTATTAATAATAATAACAGCCACCAATTATTGGACACATCCTGTGTACCAGGCCCTCAGCTAGCCACTTTATGTTATAAAGTGAGACAACCAGGCTTAGAAATATTAAACAACCCAGTAAAATATTAAACTTCTCAGTAGTAAATAGAAAATACTGTAATATTGAACATAATGAGTACAAATTATTAATGAGCCTGATTCCACCCTAAACAAGTCAATGTTTTTTAAATATCATTTCAATTTTAATGTGTATTTACGAATCCACTATGGAGATCTTAGACATTCATATCACTATTTTATCATCACACACCTCCTCGCAGGGGATCCCAGGCAAAGCATATTCACTGCCCCGTCCCTTCTGTGCCTGCACCTGTCTCTCTGGGAGAAAATATAGGCCAGTGTCTCCCAGTTGGTACCTTGTGCCACATCATTACCACCATCGAGCTGGGTTTTCTTGGTATCTTCCATCCATGTGGGTACTGGCAAGGGTAGGAGGAACTCAGCATGAAAGGAGGAGGTGGGCTACTCTCCGTTCCTGCCTTCTAGAGTGATGGCACAGGATGGCGGGTTGGGGGTTTTCCTGAGCCATGTTCAGCCCTGCTTATTCTGTAGCGTGCCACCACAGGTCACCTCCTTGAAGGAACTCTGCTCCATGCCTTTAGGGAAGGAAACCAAGGGGCCTGGGCTTTCATCCTCCGGCCTACTATTAACTTTGTTAGTTTGGGCAAGACACCTAAGTTCTCTGTGCCTCTATTTTTTTTCCTCTATAAAATGAAGACTTTGCACATGAAGACTACTAGACCTCTTTCTGACTGATGTTTTGTGATTCTTTTATTCAAAATCAGTCTTCTTGTGCCTCAGTTTCCTCAAGGGTTTTGACCCTTAAAACTATTCTGAGATGAGATGGGCTTCCTCAGGGTGGAAGGTGGTTTTCATTTTGCAAAGATGTCATGGAAGGAGGGATTGGAGGGCCAGCTGGGAGTTTGGATCAGCTATGGTCACATACACACAAAATTTTGTTTCTGAGTTCTAAAAGTTCACAGACCCTTTGAAGCCACCAATGGACCTCTTAAAAGATTAAGAACTTCCAGATCAGAAGTTCTTAACCTTAGCCAAACATTTCAACCACTAAGAGAGCTTTATAAAATACTGATGCCAGGGTTTGTATTAGTCTGGGTTCTCCAGAGAAACAGAACCAATAGGATGCATATTTATATCTCCTATACCTACAAATACCTATATAACTGATTCTGGAACCTGTTTTCCCTCTATGCTATATTTCTATTGTGGGGAGCATTGGTTCCCAATTTTTATTATAAATGCTACTGTTAGTAAATATCTTTGTCTATTAAGATAATTATATCTTAGCCACACCATTCTGACCTGAGATGACTTAAAGGAACTACACAAGCTCCACTAATTCAAAATATATGTCCTGATGGCTAGATGATACTTTCCAATTTCAGACTTCTAGTAATTATAACAAGGTTGTTAATAAAGATAGCATAATAAAGGTATGCTCCTATACATCTTCCTTCTTAAATCTTTTGAGCAAATTGAATGGATCTTGATTTTGAAAACGCTTTATAAACCTCCTTAATACTGCAGGAATAGAGCTGATAGGCAGACAGATACCCCCTCCTCTCCCTGCATGACACTGCTAGCTTTCAAGGACTGCAAAATGTGAGCATCTCTTCATAATGAAGTATCACAAAAGTATCTGGATGGAAGTGCAAATACTGGCCAAGAGTTGGGACTTGGCTTTAGATGTATGTGTGTGCCATAGCCTCAGGAGCTCAGATACATGTGAGGAGCACCTGCGGATATATTTGTTGTAAGGAGGCAGAAAGCTGATATGGCTACTTGGTAGGGCTCTGAGGGGAAGGGATATCTCTTTACCCAGGTCATATTTATACCCTTCTAAGTAGTGCAAATTTTGTCTCTTCTTAAGGATTATCAGAAAAGAGGATTTTATTTTCTCTCAGTAACCTATTCTTTTATCTTAAGTTAATATTAGAAGAAGTCAATTTTGTGCCTCATCTTCAAGCATCGTTCATTTGCTCTATTTTATCTTCCCTCTGTTGGACACTTATAAGAAGTCTTTTTGCAGTGATGAGAACAACTCCTTTTCTGATGATCTAAAAGATAATGAATTCTACAAAAAGACTTGAATCTAAAGTTCATTTGCAAGTTGGCTGTTTGGATCTTGAACACAGGTTCCCCAAGGAATGGCAGCTCCTATAGGAAAATAGCCAAATGCAAAAGCCTATTTGATCCCAGGTATATCCGTGCCTAAAAGAATCTCATTACCTCTTTTTAAAAATGTCTATGGGAAAATGCCTGCTTAAAAACAAAACCAAACCAAACCTGGTAGAATAGCCTTTGAGGAAGTACAAACCAGTATCTTCTATGACACTAGATTTTTGTAATAATATGCTTAAAGGTATATATATTTCTCTATGCGGTTTGTGTCTGCATAGTTACTTTGGGTCTGGGTTCCCTTGAAATCCACATAATTAGCTTAATGTTTGCCCAAGTCAGCATAGCGGCCATAACTTGGCAGGGAGGGTGGTGTGACCAGAATGAGGTCTAGAGTAGAGAAAGAAGCTAGTGGTTCAACCAGCTGCTCAGCTAGCACCTCTGCCTTGAAAGTCTACACCGTTCACAGTTTACGCACTCAGGGAAGCTTTCTCATCTCTGGTGCTCCTTCTCTTTCTCATCTATTCTGATGTATATACTCGAAGCCATTGAGTTGAGGCTTCCTGCAGGAATCCACTACACAACATGCATGGGAGATAGTCCCCAGTCTCACTCGGATATTGGAGTTTGGACTAGATTTTCCAAGGTTTCTCCCAGTTATGCACAGAAATCCGAGTGGTGCAGCTGTCTTCAGGATGCCTACAGTCCAGTTGGGGAAGGCAATGCCATGTAAAAGGAATTATAGCATGTCCTAGAGTGCTAGGTTGGACAGGCACAAGGAGGCTCAAAAGAAACCTTAAGTAGAACATTTAAATAAATCTTAAGGAAGTCTTCACCCTTAATTCAGAGATGGTTGCTTTAGGTGCTAGTCAGGAGTGACATTTATTGTCAGAGATTTTGTGGGACCTTATTATATTCTAGTCCATCAACCCCTAAAAGATCCCATTTAGATCGATTTCCCTAAATTCTTAACACCACAAAATGTTACCCAGAACAAAAAATGTTATCCTTACTGCCCAATAGCAATGCATTAAGCCAATTTTGAAGGTAAGGAATTCCAATGTTACCACTAAAAGTACACTTCCAAGGAAAACATAGACTACCAGGAAAGGAGAAGCAGAGTGTTTAAGTCATAAATTGCTGTCGATGAAGACAAAGAAGAGAGAACATAGGCCAAGACACGCCGATAGCAGATTTTTGCCTCTTCAATGAGTGAGTTTGCTCCAATCCTGTTTTAAGCCTGCTGCTAGATGATGGCATTCAATTTTTGGCTTGGACAACCAGGTGAATGTTAGTGCTATTTGGCCACAGAGGGTAGTGCTTCCTAAATCTGATGGTATGTTGGGGTCACCTGGGAAGTTTGTTAAAAATTCAGATTCCTGGGCTCTACTCGGAGAGATTCTTGTTCAACAGGTCACAGTAGAAGCCAAGACTCTATTTTTAATGAGTTCCCCCAGATAATTTTCCTGCTGTCAGTCTG
>NW_006441953.1:9334713-9360993 GCF_000325575.1 Pteropus alecto | reverse complement strand
GTTTGGGAACCACTAATACTAGGACACAGAAAGAGCTAGTTGGGGTATCAGATGAGATGAGGAGATGGTGAGTTCAGTACTGGCCATGCCTATGGGACATCTAACTGAAGATATTTTGTGGGCAGTTGGTTATAATGGTTTGGAGTCCAGGAGAGAGAGAGAGAGAGAGAGAGAGAGAGAGAGAGAGAGAGAGATTTGGAGACCATCAATACTTGGATATTATTTAAGTAATGGGAGCGAGCGAGATTGCTCAGGCATTATATAAAAATAAACAGAAGCCAAGGACTTGGCCCTGGAAGCTCCTGTCTCTAAGCCAGTTTGGTCATACATAGCTCATAGGTCCTTTCTGATAAGTTGTGGTAGCCAACAAAGAAGTTAAGATAGTGAGAATTACCTCTTCTCTCCACAGTCTCATACTACATCCTATAAATTAAATCAAATCTCACATCTCATTGTACCACACTGACATTTTTAAATTAAACATTAATTAACAAGAAAGTTAAAAACAGTTCATGAGAACTGTTTCTCAGTTTGGCTTGAGAATGTCCCATTATTCTGTCCTTTTAGATGCTTTGACCACCAGCGTGAGTGAATGGTTCACTTAAGGCAAATGCCTAAAATTGTAGAGGCAGAGTTTTATTCTCTTATCTGGCATCAAGAGACCAGAATTCTCCAAAGTTCAGAGCCGGATAGAAGACCGTTTAGCATAGAGCAACATCCTTTTTTATACCCTGTTCATGTAAAGATGGGGAGAAGCTTTAAAATATATTTAACCACCTACAAATTTCAAATATCTTTAATTTCACCAGCTGAACTCCTTTCAGATATTAGAATGCTAGTTAACAGTCCACCATATTTACCAGTTAAAACACATTTCTGTAATTCAGTATGCTAATTACTAAAGCATCAGGTGTTAATAGAAATTTAGAGAATAGAAGAGCTTATTATAGCTGCCTCTGGAGTATGGCTTCCCTGATTAGGATGCCAGCTGGCCACCTCGAACTGTGCGTATATTACTGGAATGCTGGCAGCACTAGTATTGTAACTTAATCTAAGGAGCCTCCATAGTGTCACACACAATATGATGTAGAAGTTTTCTAAAATGAACTGAAATTATAATACTAAAGGATGGGCAATAAACATAAGAGTCAGAAGACAGGGCATGGAAGCCGTGAGAACAGAATATTTTAAAAATGAAAACAATGGTTAAACTTCAGATGCTGCTGAAAGGTCAAGAAATAAAACGAGTCTGTGGTTTTGACAGTAAGGGGGTCATGACCTTGATGAGAATGGTTTCATGAAGCAGTGGCCATGGGAGAGTTACTATGGTGGGTGGAAGGGTGAAGCAGGGTGGGTGCAGAAGGTAGGCGCCTTTTCTAAGAGGTGAAAAAGAAAGATATGGAGCAGAAAACAGGCCAGGTTTGGAAGAAACATTTTGCCATCATGATTTTCATTTGTAGGTTTTAAGGTGGAGGAATCGTGTTCATGATTAAATGTGGGAAGTAGCCAGTAGAGAAGACTGAAAAGTCAGGAGGGGGAAACCAACCTACCTATGCCCGGAGGAGTTCAGGTGGAGGTGATTACTGTAATGAAGAGGAAGACATCACTTCCATAATGATAAAAAGGAAGGAAAGACTTGTGAGTAGGGGTGCAGTAGAGTTTGCCTTTAGATGGGTTTTTGGTATAGGCCTGTGTGGTTTCTGCATAGAAAGGACTACTTAGACTTTTAATTTGGGTTAAACAATTAGTATTCAATGTATTAAAGTTACAAATTAAAATTTTCAATTTCTCCTAGGCTTTGCATTCATCTCGCAAATCTTTATTTATAAGTCTAGCAAAATTGAACAGTCACTTTCGAGGAGCTTTTGATTAATGCTTGGTCCTTTTTCTCAACTTAAACACGTTCAAATATTTTTAAACTGCATTTATAAATTTCATATATTCTATTTCCTTTTTAAGTACCTCATTTATCTACTTAAACAAACCTTGCTGAGTACTCAAGAACTGTTATAAATCTATTAAATTAAATTCATTGAGTGGACATAAAGACCTCTTATATGTTATAATACTATGCATAATCTTAGGAAGATTTCAAAAATCAGAAGTCTGATAATTCAATTATTCATTTAAAACTGGTTTTCAAAAAATGACGTTTTAATTGGTCAAATTCCTTAAACCTTAGTAGTACAGAAAAGACCAGATATGCACACAAATATTAAGAGCATGACTTTGGTGCCTTAAACCTTTCTATATTTATGTTTAAGTCTTTCTAGAGTTGAATGCTCCATACTCCAGGAAGAAAATTATCTGGGAATAACTGAGGCCATTTTCAAGCAATTATTCTGACAGAGCTGTAGGCATCCAGAGCAATTCACATCCTCCCAAATGTCACTCTGAGCCCCCATTTAGAGTAGCTATGTCATGAGTTACAAAACTTAAAAAGGGTTAGGTCTCATAACTCTCATCACTCACATCCTTAGACTCAAGTTATACACAGTACGTGATTCTTGATCTACTCAAGAAAATAGGACAATTAGGTTGATCTTTGATCTTTAAGACAGGTACATATGTTTTCTGTCTAATTGTCAAAGACCCTTGAAATTTGTGAAATTCTAAAATTTGTATATCTTTTTCTATCTAATGATAGCTTTGAACTTGATAGCCTAAAATAAATAAATGTATTTTCTCTTTAAAGACCTTTAAACGAGAAATCAGATATGTAAATGTCATTTCTATTTAAAAGAACTTTGAAATTGGTGGAATCTTGCATTCTTTCATATTCTTTGGACCATATAATGGTTATAGATGTTTATATGATCTCCAGTTGAGTTTCAGATATCCCTCTTGATCAAGGCAGGTCTGATTTGCAGTTACAAGATGAGATCATTCTTCTGAGAGTTTATGGGGGGATGGCAGGAAGTTGAGAGAGTTCTTTTCTGATGACTTCTGTTTTCTCCATGAAATAGGATGAGAAGCTGTCTTGTAAAGGAGGTGGGAGTCACATGGCACGAAAGTGAGGAAAACCTTTAAAATAATCATATTTGATTATGGGAGATCTGAGTAGGTCCATTCTGCCTACTTGATAGTCTCATAAGTATGTGACATGAAAGTTATTTAAAGTGAAGACAGTACTCATGATGAGATATATTTATAATTCATGTTGAACATTTAGTTTATATTGTTTTTATATTAAATGTGCACATTTAGTCATTTGAGTATTTGCCACTGATAAATATTCTTTGTAGCTGATCAGGAGGTCACAGCTCAATGTCAAGGGAGCTTTATTTAAAAAGCAATTGAAGTTGTCACTTAGTATACTGCAAAAAGTTCTAGACTCATTTCACACTTATTTCCATTTGCTAGTCAATTACAAACTGTCAGAGCATATTAAGCATTATAAATTTGAGTCAGAAGCTGTCACCCTTAAGTGTTTTAACTCTCCCTAATCACATAGGTAGTGATTTGTCCCATTAAAGAATATTAATCACTAGCTTACAACTGTCTTCATGATGGTATAAAATTGCCATTGGCTTCAGTTGCCAAAGTGAAGCAAATCAATGTAGACACCAAAAATGAAAGCTTACAGTCATGACTCATGAGTATTTTCATTCTTGTTACTAGTCTTCTCATTGTTTCCAAAAAAAAAAAAAAAAATGCCAGCCAACTTTCAAAGCTTTTTTCTTCTCAATGTTAAAAATGTAGTTTCTTATTATTATTATTTCTAGTTAACATTTACGAAGTATTTATTTAAAGTGTCAGGCACTATACTCACAGCCTTTTTTTTTTTTTTTAATTTATGCCTGCAGTACCTGGTCTTTATAGGTGGTCTCCCATCCAAGTACTAACCAGGCGGGACCCTGCTTAGCTTCCGAGATCAGATATTGGGCTTGTTCAGGGTGGCATGGTCGTAGACCATGGACTATGGCTCCACTGGGGTGTGAACCCGGACCTTCTATGTGTAAAGCAGACCTGCTAACCATTACACTATGGAACCACGTCCAGTCACAGCATTATGTAAATTATTTCTTTTAATCTTCACAATAACCCTCTGAGGCTATTGGTTCTTATACTACCACAAAGAGTAAATGATAGCTTAAAAGACTTGAGTAACTTGTTGCTGCCCAATCAGTTTAATTCCATAACCTTTTCTCTTGACCAGTAGTCTATAATGACAGATGATGTCTGATATTTACTGGGCAAATCAGCGAGGAATGCATTTGGGTGCGAGTAACTAAAATCCAACACGCAGTGGCTTACAAAATAGCAATTTACGTTTTTCTCACTTAACAAAAAAGAAAGAGATAGGCAGTTACTCACATTGGTTTAGTAGCTCAGCAGTGCCAGGACCAGTGACTCTGAAATTCCCTAGCCTTTCTCTCATGGCAGCAAAAATGGCTGCTTCAGTTTCAAGTATTATGTTCACATTCAGAGTAAGAACAAAGAAAGGGGAAAGAGCTAGCACCAGCTGTAACTGTATAATTTATTGGCAAAACTTTTCAAATTATATCTTATTAGTTCAAAACTGTTTCATATGTCCACTCTTATCTGCAGGAGTGGCAAACAGCAGGGAAAAGGGAGTTGGGGACAACCGATGGACCAGCTTTGGGTCACAAATTAGAGAATCTACAAACTTTGTAGGAATTTTTTACTTCCTCTTTAACTTCTTTTTTTTCTCTTTTCTTTTTTGAGTGAAAACATTGTGATTCTCCAACTCCTAATGTATTATTCCATTGCTTTCTAGAATATATTCCTAGATAGTAAGAGAAAGATGTGGTTCCACTCATCGAATCAGGATGCATTGGTTGCAAGTAACAGAAACTGTTGTGCACTTAAGGAAATAGATGAATTTCAGTTATTTCAACAAATAAGTTTATTAAAAACTCATTATGTTCCATGCACTCTTCTAGACTCTGGGAATACACCAGTGGAGAGGGAGAGAGACAGACAGACACACAGAGAGACAGACATACATTATGCAGGAATCTTGTAGAACCCAAAGATAAGAATACAGCAGAGCCTTGAAGAGGAGCAGCAACCAGGGACTGAGAAAGTTTCAGGAATTCAGACAGCTTCTCTGAATATATCTCCTTCCGTCTGCTCACTCTGCTTTCTCTTAATTCTTAGTCTGCATGGTGGATAGAATATGTTTACCCTACATTTTCTGAGTTTTCATCTTCTATTCAAGCAGCCAGCTCAAGCTGAACCAGAGTCTCTCAGTCCCATTACAAATACCTGGGCAAAAGAATTCAAATCCACTACACCCATGGACAGGTAGAGATATGGTTACAGGGATCATTGTGGGTGGAGTGAACACCTTAAAAGATGTGTGCCTCAAAAGCCCACCTGTTATTACTACCCATCTCCAGGCTCATTGATGCTTTTCTAGACACCTTGCCCATTACTCATGGCACCACCCTAGAGATTTGGAAGTTAACTCTGCCTTGAAGAGCACAGTTGTTTAGTTCTGTAAAAATTGCATGAGTCAAAGTTGTTTTAAACTTTTCAAATCACTCTCATGCCCTAATATATTCAATATTTCCTCCCATAGTCCTGTCCCTGTCTTCCAGATGGTAGAATATTTGGGTCTTTGTTAACATCAAACTCCCTTCTTATTCAAACCAAGCCCTCAGTAGCCAACACCACTACTAATCAATTTGGCTCCAAAGTACATATTGCAGTGTGGGTTGGTGTATTCTTTTATGGCCCTTATACAGTATAAGCCAGTGAGAAATGGTTGTTGGTGTTTAAAAAAAACAAACAAACAAAAAACAAACAAAGAAAAAAACCCTTCCCTTTGTTTCAAACCAATGCATGTTTTTCCATTCAGAGATAAACTGAATTGCTGACATTGTGGACCATCTGTTTTTCTACAGGTAGTGGATTCCCCTCCACATGGAGGGGGATGGGCAGGCTGGGGCTCCTGGGGCAAATCTCTGTTCTCATCAGCATCTGCCACAGTAGGTAAGCATTACATCTTGCATTTGAATGGATAAGTCCAGAAGCCTAATAGGATATGATAGTTTGATCATACCATGTGCTAAGGTATAAGGAGATACCCTTATTTTCTCCATTTTAGAAATAAAGAAGCTGAATCACAGAGAGCCTAACACCTTGCTTAGAGTCAGGAATGGCTGAGTTGACGTTTGAACCAAGTAGTATGGCTTTTTACCTAAAAAGCCACTATATTATAGTACCTCTTAAAATATAAGATTTGGGCTTTTAAAATATGTTCTTAAAGCTTTGTGCTTATTATTTCACTTGAATGTTTTAAAATGTACAACTCACCTACTCCCTAAAATGATTTGAGGTATCTATAAAAAACACTTTATCAGCAGGGCATTGAAATACAAATAGAAAAAATATATACAGTTAGGAAAGAGATATATGTATGTGTGTGTGTATACATATATATACACATATATGTGTGTGTGTGTGTGTGTGTGTGTGTGTGTGTGTGTATCCCAAGGCTAATAGAGTTACTATAATTGAGCATTGACCTTTACTCTGAGCTTCTTGGTTGCCAGTATTTCTCACTGAATGATAAAATAAAACTTAGTTCACCTAGATAAATTTATTATTTTCTTGTATTAAATTTTGAAGCAATTTATTCTATTGGCTCTTATACAAAAAGAAAATGTAATGAATAATGTCTTCATCAGTGCAGGTTTGTCAAAATATTGTTGATGTGATCATTTCTTATGTTCATGGTATAACATCAACATGCCTAAGATTATTTAGCAAAGGCATTTCATCTTGAAGGTAGAACGTAAAGAGCCAGGCAGGAGAAGCCACAAGTAACATAGCTTTCACATCATCTAACTCAGGAGTTCTCAAGGTATAGTTCATGGCCATGAGCATCTTGTGATGGGCCATGATTAGTCCAATCTATTGTTACTTCTTAAGCTAGGAGAGATAGGAAGGCTTGAAGGTCTTTCTCTCTATTCCGATGGATCATGGGCACAAGCACTTTAAGGACCGGTTATCTAATTTGATAAAATTTAGACTCCCTGGAAGAATGGATAGATTACATTCCCCTAATCTATGTCTGTCAAATATCACAAGAGCTCTGGCAGGAAGTAGATAGTGATCAAATGAATGCTGACCTCTATGAGGTGAGGGCCTGGAGAGCAAATTTTCTCTATTGCTAATTGAAGGGGCCAGGTACGATATGGAGATTGCATATGGAGATGGCAAAATTAGCCACATCAAAGCGGAGGAGCCTGTGTTGTTCTCTGAACATAATCTCTTTATGAAGTGGGAACAAGCACCTGCAGGCGGCCTGCTTTTTTGAGCTTTTATTGGCTATCAAATGGATCTTGCCACTGGTAGCACTTAGGAATGACAGGCTTTCTGGACCAAAAACTAGACGTGTGGAGTCTAAGAGTTTTTGAAATTGAAGTAAGTCGTGGAAAAGTAAATAATATGGTCACCGAATTATACGACTATCCTCATGGTTTATGTCATAAAACAGTAAGATGTTCTGAGTGCTTCCAGTTATAATGGTGTCCAGACACCCCTGGTTTATAATGAATTTAGTGCTTCAGAAGATTCTATTATAAAGGATGTATTTTCATGTTAAAAGTTTAAATATAAGTTTCTTCCACAGTAAATACAGAAATCAACTGCCCTGTTGGGTAGCAGTTTCAGGTGTTTTTCGTGCACACTTACAGGTGCACCTGCCTATAACTGCTCTGCCCCTGGTTTGTCTATTTGCTATTGTTTCTCATTGGTCAGTGGCTACACCTCATCATTTGACTTTGAGCTTTGCTGGATCTTTACAAGGTTTTCCATCCACCATCTGACAGCTTGCCCATTGAATTTACTATCTAGCATCTCAGGTGTTCTGTTGTAATCTGACCTTTGCACGTGTACAGCCTAGTGCAACCTTTGACCTTTCTGTGCTGCAAGGTCTCTGGGTTCTGTTACCAAGTTCAAGTATAACCAGTAGATGATGCTGGTTTTACTGCTTAAAAAGCAGCATGTCATTTCTGTGGCAGGTCTTACCTCATACTGGTAGACATCTTTTAACTTAATCGGAAATCAATGTCTTAATCTATAGCCTGTGCTTGTGTTTGGTGTTACTCTTGAAGTTGAAGTTTCCCCATGTCTGAGGTACTGTGAAGATGATAAATATTGTATCTTGTTAATGTTGCAAACACTTAAACATTCTGGTGCTTCTCAACTGACTCTGTGCGGCAATTGATCCCAAAGACCTAGAGAGGTAACAGCCTGTGGACCAGCATGATCATTAATGTCGGTCACTACTGCCACTTGCCCTCGTATGGTTGCTGGCTATACGGTTTTTCTGAGATTGTGTGACATTCACACATTGGTCTATAAAATATCAGAGTAATGGCCAGCATGCTTTCTCGTATTCACCTCTATTGCAGTGTAACAAATTACCACAAAGTTAGAGGCTTAAAACAACATATATTTTGTCAGGCTGAAATTAAGATGTCAGCCAGCTGCATTCTCAGCTGATGTACAGGGTCATCTTTCAGGGTTATTCAAAGTGTTAGTAGAATTTAGTTCCTTGCAATTGCAGGGCTGATATCCCCATTTTCTTGCTGGTTAATGACCAGGGGTCACTCTCAGAAACTTGAGGTTGCTCTCAGTTCTTCTTCAAAGCCAGCAGGATAATCTCCCCTTTGCTTCAAATGTCTCCCTTTAAGAAGGGCCCAGTCCCTTTTAAAGGCTCACCTGATTAGTTCAGGCCCATTGAGGATGATCTCTCTCTCTTTCCTCATGTAAAAGTCTTTTTATTTTTATTTTTCAATTAGAGTGGACATTCAATATTATTTTATATTAGTTTCAGGTACACAGCATAGTGGTTAGACATTTATACAATTTACAAAGTGATTCCCCCAAGTAGTCTAGTACTCAGCTGGCATTATACATAGTTATTACAATATTATTGACTATATTCCTTATGCTATACTTTACATCCCTGTGACCATTTTGTAACTACTAATTTGTACCTCTTAATTTCTTCGCCTTTTCCACTCAGCCCCCTAACCCTCCTCCCATCTGGCAATCATCAGTTCGTTCTCTGTATCTATGAGTCTGCTCCCATTTTGTTTGTTCATTTATTTTGTTCTTAGAGTCCACATGTAAGTGAGGTCACATGGTATTTGTCTTTCTCTGCCTGACTGATCTCTCTTTTGATTAACTAAAATCCAACTGATTAAAGACCTTAATTACATCTGAAAATTTTCTTCAACCTTGCCATATAACATAACCTAATCATGGGAGGGAAACCCGAACAAATTCACAATCTTACTCACACTCTGAGGGGTGAGCGCTTATACAGTGTGTGTATACCAGGAGGTGAGAATCTTAGGGGCCATTTCTCAATACTGCCTACCATACTTCCCTTTTCTGTTTGAAATCCTCGTTAGTTATACCACTAATCCCAGAAACTTACTAAGTTTACACGGCTCTGGGTACATGCTGAAATTTTGAAAAGCGTTTGAATCTTGGCATTTTTCTCTTGTCTACACTAACAATGGTCAAAGGGCACACAAGGGAGATAAAGAAATTTCAAAATGTTGATGTTCATCCTAAGAATTCCTTTAGACAAATTGGAGCAATCTTTAGAAAGTAGAGACTAAATTTGTTCCTCATCACTAATCATCACAACCCCAAGGAATACAACAGCAGTATAACTGAATACCACACCTAAGTTGCTCCTAAGACCTAGTTTGGAGATTTCAGGTCAAGATGTGCTATGACTTTACATAATAATAGGAGCTAAAATAAAAACAAAACTATAAAATATATATAAATATATGTAATATATATTTATATATATATTGCAATATATACTTTAAAACAGGATAAGTATCTTTGTGGACCTGACAGAAAACTAAAACATGTAGCATAATGACAGGCTGAAGTCATGAGTTCCAAAGATGGGAACAGGAAGTGGTGGTGGTTGGGAGTTTGACTCCCAAAAGATAATGGGAATCACAAGCGCCCACAAATGGAGAGCTGCCAAAGCCAGGCTCGCAGCCTGAAACAGGGTTGGAATAGGGTTCAGCCATCTGTGAACAGAGGCTTTAAAAAGTTATGGGTAACATTCTTGAAGCGGTCTATATTGAGCTGCTACCTTGAGATTGAGGGATTCAAGCTAGGCACGCCTCCCATCATGTAGAGGCATGATATCCACCCAGGGCTTTGCAGTATTGATAGCTTATTATCATAAGGCAAATCAACTTATTGGAAAACAGAGCACTCAGAGCAATAGACATATTCTTGAAGGTTTATAAATTGCTTGTAGAAAGTAAAAAAAGAAAAAAGAAAAGAAAAAAATCATGTATTCCATTATAATTGATTTCTGCTCAGAAACCTCATGTCACCCCCAGGGTAATTCCAATTGCCAATAGGAGTGCAAAACACATAGTCAGTAATAAAACACAGAGCTGTCAACTGAGCACTAGAAAGAGAAACCAATACTTCTTTACAGTTGTTGAAAAACTGCCATCACAATAGTTAGAACTATTTAGAGTTGGTAGGAGAATAATGGGAGAATGGGGACATTTAAAAGATGGTTCTCTCTTGGACAGAGCACTGTATCAGGAATCATAAGGACTGAGACCTGGTCTTGACTGCTACTAACTTGTAATCACAAAGAACTGTCACTAGCTAGTTAGCTACACCATGCATGTCACCTCTCCAAGAGTCAGCTTCTTTATTGGGAAAAGTGTGGGTGGGGGAATTTGAAATATTCTAAGGTTCTTTCCAACTTCTGGAATATGATGGTTCCATAGGCTGTGGCTATATATAGAAAGAGAAAGATTTGTAAGCACTGTACTAAGTGGAAAAATACAGAAATTTGACTTTTTGCTACCTTGTATTTTTATATTTTGTCTTTTGTCTCACTACTTTGACCTCAATGTTAAGGGGAAATGAGAAAAAGCAATCTTCCCAATGTGTATATAAATCAAACATTTCTCAGCCAACAATCATTTTTGGAGAGGCTGAAATTAGTTTCACCCACAGCTGTGTTATCATCACATTCCAAGGAGACTTGATCACCTGTCACCCAAGCATTTGGACAAGTTCATAAAATGCAATAAAAATGATTATTATTTAAGATCCAGGCAGAAACCAGAGTGGGAAAGGAAAAATGTGAAAGAAAAAAGATCTTCTTGATGATCATTTCAAAGTGATGTTATGAGAACAGATGTGATCGCCCGCAAACATCTTAGAGACCTGACTTGTTCCTAGAATATACTACTAAGAGTGGTAGACCATCAATAATCAGAATGAAAGTCAACACTGCTGAAACATATACGGGTATGTGTACCAAAGTAAAAGCTCCATGGTAGAACAGAGCAGTGTATTCCTAGATACTACAGAAGGCCTAAATGATTACTTAAACGTCTAGTGTTGACAGTTTTATGAGTCTAAACACCTTCTGCAAGAGAACATGAAGAGGGGGAAGTGCATCTACTCTGTATTTTCACCTTTTCAAAATTAACATCATCACCTTCCCCATCCTCTCTCAAGTTACACGTTTTTTGACTTCTGCACATTTTAATAAAGCCCTTCTACCAGCACTGTCAGAAATAATGACAGTGTTTATTACAGAGAATAGAAAACTTGTCAAAATGATACTAAAATGAGAACTCTTAACTGTAAATCACATGGATTCATGTGACATTGATGATGATATAAGACTTCTCAAGAATCATGATACAAAAGATAATAGGATTAAAGATTAGAGTTTGTTCACAATCCTTTATAATCTGTGAATAAGGCCCAGGAATTAGTGAATTTGTTTGACGTCTAGGCAAACACTATCAGTTCAGAAACCCTTCTTGTCAAATTTGAACCTAAAAAGAAGTCTGATTACAGACTGGACATCAACTGTCGCCATGGAGAGGGAGGACTTTTCCAAAAGTAACATTGATTGGCTCTTCTTTTTGCCACACTGGTTTGCTTTAGTAGAGCACAGCAACGCCATCTGTGTGTTTTTCTAAACTGTTCCTCATAAATTTTTATAATATCTTGAATTTATTGATAGAGGAGTCTGAAATGCAATCAATATTTTAAAATTGTTTTATTTCTTGAAAATTCACCAAAGGAGAGTGAAAACTGGTTCAAATTTCAGAAGAGCAATTAGCACTATTTATAATATTTTCAATGCATGTAGCTTCTAGCCCAGCAGTTTCACTGTTAAGCCTTTGCACAAATTCATTAATATATGTGTACAGAGGTGTTCAATATAGAATTCACTCAGTAATATTTATCATGCCAGGCACTTTTTTAGGCACTTGAGATAAAGCAGTGAACAAATAAGACAAAGACCCCTGCCCTAGTAGAGCTTGCTTACATGCTAGTGGGAGCATGAACAATATACATATTGAATAGAAAAATTACATAGAGTGCTAGAAAGTGGTAAGTCTATAAAAAATATAAAATGGAAAAGGATAAGAGGTTTTGGAGTACGGGTTAAAGTTTTAAAAAGGGTGGTGAAGGGTAGACCTTAGTGAGATGATATTTGAGCAAAGACATAAAGAAGGTGAGAGAGTTCACCAGGCGTATATGAAAAACTTGAAACAACCAAAATACCCACCCACAGAGAATGTGAAAATGTGATATAGCCATTCAGTGGAATAATACTATGCAACCATTAAAAAGAATGAGGTAGATCAGTGTTCTAGGGTGGATGCCCAGGAGACTGAGGCAAAGATTAGTGTGCTGGAGTTTTACTGGGCAGTGCTCTCAAGAGCAATTCTCACAAGAGAGTGCAGGATTGGGAAGCAGAGCTGGGCGAGCAAGAAGTTGACTGCAATGCATTTACATCTGAGCCCCCGGCCTATGTCCCACATGCTCAGGACCAAGGTTTTGTATCACCAACTCCTCCATTGACTGGTCATTGTAGCACAGTTGGGGGAACCAGTTTCCTTTGGCCACGGGTATTTCAAAGGGAAATATTCAGGTGAGAACTGTCAGCAGATAATACTCCCAGCAGCGAGGAGAGTGAACACCATGATCCCAGGCAACACACACAGCCTCCACCACTATGTGTATGGGCTGGAACCTCCACTGTGTATTGTGAAGTAGAAAAAGCCAGATCCAGAACACTTACATGTAGGTATACAGTGTCTTGGGATTCATGCCTGTACAGCATGGAGATGACCTTAAAAACAGTAAGCCATGCCAACCAAGGCATGGCTGACAGGGGCAGGGTTGGATCTCCAAAGTTTCATTGTAAAGGTGACCTTTACCTTGCTGTTTGGTCAAGGTAAGTTAAGTCAAGCTAATATTTTAAAAATGAGGAAGGTCCTAATCAAAGATCTGATTTCCAAGGAGTTATAGAAATAGGAGTAAAATAACATTTAATCAACCATAAATGGCAGATAAAACTTTCCTAATATAACAGTGATTGAGAATATGAATTCTAGAGTCAGAAGGAGTAGGTTCAAATTCTGTCTCTGCTGCTTATTGGCTTGGGGACACTGAACAAGTGATTTCATGTCATCAGTTCTCAGTTTTCTCAATTATGAAACGAGGGTAATAATATCTGTATCTCATAAGGGTGTTGAGAAGATTTAATGTGATAATTTACTGTACTAAAAATATTTAGTCAGTGTCTGGGACACAGCAAGTGCTCAGTAAGCATGGGCCATACCAAAAGTTTCATATATTACTTTTCGGTGACCTTCAAAACCCTGGGAGATAGATGTTATAATCCTCCTTTCAGAGAAGACACAGCAGCAGAGACTCAGAGAGGTTAAGTAATTCACCAAGATCACACAGCTAATACATGATAGAACCAAAATGCCTTCACAAAACTCCTGACTCCTAAGTTTAGGGTGTTTTCCGCTAGAATATAGGCGATAAATTAATCACCAGACAATCATTTGACATTTGTTTTTAAATGATACAGTATCATAGTATTTATACAACATTCTTATCTTCTTTGCAATGCTCACTTTTTTTTTTTTTTCTTTTTTTACTGCAGCGTGTCAAGGGGTAGAGAATATTCCATCTTCAGATCCATGGAATTTGGAGAGGTTTAATTTCTTTGAGGATACTTAGGGTTTGTGATGACATTTGAAGAAAAATCTATGAACTATATAGTATTATTCATATTTATTGTTTTTCTTTGTTATTGGTAGAACCCAATCAATATCTCTAAGAATGAATTACTCCCAG
This sequence comes from Pteropus alecto, assembly GCF_000325575.1. NCBI lineage: Eukaryota > Metazoa > Chordata > Mammalia > Chiroptera > Pteropodidae > Pteropus > Pteropus alecto. Next base: position 9,346,827 of record NW_006441953.1, on the reverse strand, counting down.
TCAAAAGGCAGCAGTGACTCCATATTATTACTTCCTCGTTCTGAGCACTAGATGTCACACTAAGTAAAGTTTTAGAAGTTATTCTTCAAAGTAGGGTGTGGTGTAGAGTGTAAACCTTAGCTAAAAACCATAGCTTTATATTTCTAGTAGAATGGAGTTAAGATATACTTTCATTAACAAAAGAATTTAGAAAGAAGAATTATTTATCAGAATATATAATTGGAAAAACCTTAAATATGTGCAACTCTTTGGATATCAATTACACCTCAATAAAGCTGTGTGTGTGTGTGTGTGTGTGTGTGTAGCTGGAGTAACCTTGTCATGTCAAACAGACACATCACATTTATATGCACATAAAAATTATATTTCATTCCAGAAACTGATTTTTCTAGAGGCAGCTTATGCATACATATCCGTGATCATTTGTGTTCTAATGTGGTGAGAAGCTGTTCTTCTCTAGGAAGAGAATCAGACATGGCCCTAACCTGCAAAGGGTGGAGAAGGTGAAAGAGGGGATAATGACAACCAGGTTTAATAAACCCCGAACGGTCTCAGGGAAGGGTGTGGAATCATCTTTCTTGCATGGCTTATGCTTAGAAGCTGTAGCAGATGCTTCCCAGCCTGCTCAAATACCTTTATTCCTTGATTTTAGCTCTCAGAAATCTAGATGGGAATCATAGATTCAGATCTGGATATACATTATTTCCTTTGAAAAATACATTGTTTTTAAAAGATGGCAAGGAATACAGACTCAGTACGAAAATAAGTTAGGTGGTTATATCCTATAACTTAAAGGAGTCACTAAAACTCCAATAAGTTTCCATTGAAATACTTGGAGTTCATTGGAAGCTAGAGAGAATGAATTCTTTGTTTTAGCAGTTACAAGGCATCTCTTTCCCCCTACAAGTAACTCACAATGAATTTGAACTGTATTTAAAGATCTGTATATGAATATAGATATATGTAATTAACATTACAAACATTGTAAATAATGTTTTTAAGTTTCAGAGTTTTCCAAATTGTATATAATGCCTGGTGATTCCCACTGGACATAATTAGTCCTGTGTCTGTGTGGTGAATATCAGTGTCCTGATTATGTTAAGATCACTCTGATAAAGTTACAGCTGATTAAATATCACTATTTGGGCCCAGGATTCATCCAGGTCTTTCTCTTATTCGGGAGATAGACAATTAACAATACCTTCCAAAATAGGTGGTTGGTTATCTTTGGCGATCAAATCCTGCATGATTTGAGATTTTTTTTCCCCATGTATTAACATCGCTGCTGCCTTGAGTTTTAACAATTTGAGGTTGCCCAGGTCTCGACTGAAATCCTTCATTTTCTCCCAGAGCACTGAGGGGGCGGTGAGTGCTGTGGCAGCTCATGCTGTTTCTCCTTCAAGCGCTCACACAGCTACTTAGGAGAATCAGTAGACTGTTAACTTTTTCATTCAGTTTGAGAACTTTGAGAAAAGTGATAGCTCGTCATTAGAGCCTCTAAGGATGAAAAAAAGCCCCAGAATAAAATGTAGGCAAGACTATTTATCAAGCCAAGGGGTGTGTATGTGTGTGTGTGCGTGCGCGAGCACGCACGTGCATGTTGGGGCAGGGAGGGGTGTGTGTGTGTGTGTGTGTGCGCGCGCACATGCGCATGTTGGGGCAGGCAGGAGATGAGAAGTTCAGCTCTGTATTTACCAGATACTTACTGAATACTCATCTGTGCTGGGTCTGGGGGACGGAGATTCAGTACCTGCTCAGATGGAGTAAAACCAGTGCCCTTCATCCTGGCTGACTATTTTTATAGCTTGTATTTGGACTGTTCCTGCTTAAGACAATGGTCAGAGCTGCTCAACACAGTCGGGTTCCCTTTTTGGTTTTCCCACCAGCTTGCCTTTTGTTTCTGATGCTTTGGCTCTAGACCCTCTCTCTGTACTAAGGGAATGATGAACACATTGAAAGAGCATGTTGAGGCTCAACTAATTTCAATTCACCAAAAAGCAATGGAGCACCTACAATGCGCTGGGCCTGACCAAAAAGTGGATGATGCATCCCTGTCTTGAGGAGCTTGAAAAACAGTAAAGAAGATAAGAATAGGACACTATTCACAGATAATATCTTAGGATTGGAATCCCAGGTTGCTAGTTAGACAGTGTGAGAAGCAAAAGTGGCTAATAAAGCATCTGAGAGTACTTTACAGAAGTTTCTCTTATTTGCTCCTCATAACAACCCAAAGAAGAAACTGAGTCACTGGGAGGTTAGGTAACTTCTCCAAGGTCATCAACTAGGCAATGGTGAATCTGAGCTCAGACTGGAAGCACATCTGAGGGATCGCAGAATCTATGCTATTCACCACCACACTCTTTTACAGTCAGAATATACACCTATGGCTTGACAACTGCTCTGGAAGATGAGCTATAGAATTTGCATACCGTGGATTTATATTGTATTCATGAGCCATATTTTTATTTTCTGATAGGTCATGGATTGACAGCAGTCAAGGAAAAAGCAGGGGCCACCCTACGGATTCATAGTGTAAATTCTAGCTCTTCTGAAGAGGCCCAACCTGACACCGAAAATGACGTCCTTCAAAGTGAGTGATGTATTTATTTGGGGGCTTCTTGGATTTGGGCTGTATTACACTGTGTGCACATATAGAAGATTTTGAAGTTTAGATCATCAAAATGAACTCTGAAAGGATGTTTTTCTCTTTAGTAGCAGATGCGGTCACAGATCAGAACCCCGCAGAAAGCCCGCCCACTTCACCTTCATCGGGGTCTCGGGGCGTGCTGTCGGCCATCACCAGTGTGGTTCAAAACACAGTAAGTCATTAGCTGCTTCCTCTGTTTTTCCCTGGTGTCTCTCAGCGCCTTATTTTGACATCTCTATTTACCAGTGACCTAGATATATCAGAGAAAAGATGGCCTTGCTCATTATAATTTAGGATTATGGTTTTGTTATGCTCTCTTCTACAGAGTGGGCATAGCTTGGAACCAAAATGATAAGGGCAAAATGAAATGCATTTTGTGTGTAAAGGAAAGGAGCTGCTTAAAAAGAAACATTTTTCAATCTGATGTAACAGTGTCCTTTCCGGCTGCTGCAAGGACAGCCTTTGGTTGGCGGGCAGAGAGGGCTCTTTCTTAGAGCTGGGACAGTTGTTTTTCTTCACTGGTCGCGTCTCCTAACCTTCAACTTGAAAAATTATAAAGCCATTTAAATTTTAAAAATGCTGGTAAGGAGTCAGGAACAACACCCTCAAGATGTGTCTAGTATTTGCAGATAACTAAGACCAACATTTTTTCCCCATTTCTACCTCCCAACTCCCCCTCTCTCTTTAACCCAAAGCCTGCTCCCCGACATCCCATCCCCACCCCCACCTCCAGGCCCCTGCCTATGTCTTAAAGGAGCTTGTTATCATAGACTAACATTGATGAAAAATGAAAAAAGGGGGGAAGCACCCCCACTGAGATGAGGTCAGGGAGAAAGGTTTATTTTCTGCTATGTAAAACCAGTGAACTAGTTTTTCAAGAAATATGGCTCATGTTCAATTTATTCACTAATTCATTTTTAAAAACGATGATTAGCCTTCGTTATATACCAGGAGCTATGCTAGATGCTGGGTATATCCTGGCAAACCAGAGGGCATAATATCCCAGAAGACAGAGACACCTCAACAGGCAAATTCAATGCAATATGGGAAGAGGGGCTATAGACTCACATATGAGAGTATCTTACCCGGACTTTGGGTAGAAATAGAAAATAACTGCTCCTCTCAATGATATTAGAAGACCTCTAGACTAAGTAGAGTGAAGGAGGAGCAGCAAACATGTTTTAGGAGTAAACTAGCAAGAAAAGTCCGGTATGCCCTGGGGAGTTTGTAGGGCTGGAGATGGCAAGGAGCTCTTTCAATATCTTTGGTATGAGAAATGAATTCACAGTCTCCCTGAACTACAGTTCAGGGCATTCTGAATTTGTCTTTGGCATCCTCATATTCCTTTCCGTGTTCTTTCCAATTTTCTGGTACAATAGTTTCCCCTTTATCTGTGGGGGATACGTTCCAGGACCTGCAGTGGATGCCTGAAACTGCAGATAATACTGAACCCTATATATACTGTTTTTTCCCCCAAACAGTAAAAAAATATTGTTGCAGTGGATGCCTGAACCCTATATATACTGTTCTTTTAAATTTATATATACATATACATATAAAGAAAACACTTTATGGCTTCTCTTTGGCATATCCAAATTGCCAGCATCACTACTCTTATGCTTTGAGGCCATCTTTAAGTACAATAAGGGTTAATTTGAACACAAGCACTGTGAGACCAAGACAGTCACACTGATAACCGAGATGGCTACTAAGTGACTAAGGGGTGAGTCCAGGGTGGGATGGAGCAGGATGGCACAAGATTTCATCACACTACTCAGAATGGTGCACAATTTAAAATTTATGAATTGTTTATTTCTGGAATCTTCCATTTAATGTTTTCGAATTACAGGTGACTGCAAATAACTGAAACCATGGAAAGTAAAATTGTAAATAAAAGGGGACTAATGTCTTCCCTACCAGGTCTGCCCTTTACTCAAAGTCCTGATGTCCTTCCTTCTTCCGTTTTATTCTCTACTAAAGAAATTCTCATCGAATGGTAGGAGGAAATAAATTATGCAAAAGTGTGAATTGCTAATATCCCATACCCCTCCCAAAGTATGTGTATTTTAAAATCTGTTTTATAATGTGACTATTGATTGGCTCCCAAATCTGAAAACAAAGTCTAAATGACTGACAAAATATTAACTCAGTGAAATTGAATATTGCCATTGAAGCAATAATTATGAAGACTGGAAATACATATAGGTAATAATATAATAAAAAATATATAATGTATATAAATTCATGTAAGGTGGGAAAAATAGATATATGCATATTGTAATTGCAGTTGTATAGAATTTAAGTTCTGTTTATGTGAGTAAATCTTGATTGTTTTTAATCTTTTTTTTCTTTTTTAAGGAAAACAGTAGCTGACAAAGGGATTTGCAAGAGGATAAAGATATAATAGAATCGTTTTTAAAGACAGTAGTATATGGAAGTCAACCTGTCTTATTTCATGAATATACTAATTGTAGGCAGTTATTGCTAGTGTCTGAAATTGTGTAAGAGCATCTGGAACAGCCTGAGAGTCTTACACACCAGGGCTCTAGATTAAAGAATTCTCTAAATTGGCTAGAGTGTTTGACATTTTAATAGATTGCTCCAAATAATTCTGTTAGTTAGATTAAAATTTTTTCAAACAAAGCAGTTGGGTCACATATTAATTTTATATATTAGATACATATCTATTGAAACACACAGAGCTAGTGAAATTAATCCCAATTATGCTTTGGTTTTTCATAAACATTCTTTTTAAATAATATTATGTGCCCTGGCAGAGGGAATGAAGTTAGCATTAATATGATGGCTAGGTGGAGGGCCAGGAAGGAGGGAGCAACTGGGGGGATCGTTTTATGAACTATATAGATGTCTAACCAATGTACTGTATACTTGACACTAATTTAAATAAATTTTTAAAAAACTAAACAACAACAACAAAAATAATATTATGTGCCCTACAACTTATATGATGTATACCTTCCCAAGTAAAGGAAATAGGATTAAATGGATGATAAATCTGATAAATCTCCAGATGAGAAAAAATTATGACTTCATATTGATTTTAATATTTGAAGATAGAGCCATCTAGGAGTTGCTGACTGCTGTGAAACAGCGAAATGTAAAAATCTAATCTCGTGCAATTATCTCATCTGCAGGGTAAAAGCGTCTTAACAGGTGGTCTCGATGCTTTGGAATTCATCGGCAAGAAAACCATGATTGTCCTTGCAGAAAGTGACCCAGGCTTTAAGCGGACCAAGACACTCATGGAGAGAACCGTTTCCTTATCTCAGGTGGAATTATATACTTTTGCAATTTTTTCTTTCAGTCAATATAATAAATGCACTCTTGTTTATCTTTTTAATAGTTATTCGAAAGCACATGATCCAAATTCAAATGACACAAAATAGTTGAATGAAAACTGAGTTTCTAATATACCCCTTTTCCCCAACTATTTAGTTCCTCATGGGGGAAAACCACTGTTAATAGCTTTTTATGGAGTCTATCGGAATTATCATATAGATTGACATGGATATGTAGCTATATATATACATAGGTACATATATATGCATAGACTTTTTCAACCAGTTATAACATACTAACTACCCTCTTTTGTACTTTGCTTTATTCACTTAATAATTTCTTGAAGATTATTCCATTTATGCCACTAGTCTTAGTCTGTTCAGGCTACTGTAACAGGAGACCATAGACCGTGTGGCTTATAAACAACAAACATTTGTTTCTCATAGTTCTAGAAGTTTACATACCTATAAAATGAAGAAATAGACCTGGTCAGTTTCCTAGTTTCTGTGTCACCTTCACAATTTTGATCACATCTGCATTCAATCAACTACTAGAAAGTAAGGAGCAATGCTCATAGAAATGTGTCACCCAAGAGTCCACATGAAACATCTACAGTACTCTAATTAGACATTTGAAACATGTGCAGAAAGCGTGGTACACAGGAGTCTGGGGCACACTTGATGCTGCACCTATAATTCACACAGTCTGCTTAGGCTGGAACACCACAGCACTACCAAGCTTAACTTCCTTCCAAACAGTAATTTCCCATTAATTCATTTGTTCGTTCATTCATTCACTGATTCATTCATTCATTCCACGAATGCATTTGAATGTCCACTATGTGTCAGGCACTGTTTCAAGCACTTTGGATACATTTAGTAACCAAAATGGATAAAAATCCCTGTCGTTCCAGGGAAGAGAGACAAACAAACAGTTAACGTTACCTAGTCTTTTAAAAGGTGATGAGTGCTATGAAAAAAAGGAAAAGTAGAGCAGGAAGAAGGCAATCAAGAATGTGGGAGTGAGGAGCAGTTTAAGTATTAAATTAAGCTTTTTGGATATGAGGACATTTGAGCAAATACTTAAAAGAGATGAAAGCCTTGGCCATGCAGAAATCTGAGTGAAGCACATTCTAGGCAGAAAGGGCAGCTCGTGCAAAGGCCCTGAGGCAGAAGTGTCTGGTATGAATGAGGAACAGCAAGAATGCTACATGGTGGGAGAGGAGTAAGCCAGGATGAGGGTTGTTGAAGATGAGCTAGAGTGGTAATGGGAGGCATTTGAAAGGACCTTGGGTTTTACTGTTAGTAGAATGGAGAAACCAATGCAGCATTTTGAAAAGGGGACAAGATCTGACTTTAAAAGGATTGCTCTAGTTACTGTGTTAAAAATAGACTGGGTAGTGGGGAGAGCCAAGGGCAGAGCGACCAGTTATATTGCATATCAACATAGGTCCTCCTGGAAACACATGCCAAAATGGGCTTAAACGTGTGAGGATTTTATTAGAGGAAATGCCTGTGTGACAGGAAATCAGAGGGATGGGGTACTTAGGAAGCCTGGGAGAGCTGTCAGACCAAGATGCAAGTGTGACACCGGTGAAGGAGAGAGGGAGAGCAGGTTGGACAGAAGCATCTTAGGCTGCCGTGCCGTCTCAGGAAGGTTTGGCAAAGACGAGGGAAGTCCTTCAGCCGAAGTCCACTAACAAAGGACTTCCATCTCCCAGGAACAGGTCTGCTTAGTGTCCCTGCTGCATCTGATTTGCAGGAAGGGGTCATGGAGGCATGACCTCAGTGCAATGAGGGATGGATTTCAAAGCACGGCGTCTGGGGCTCCTGGTCATTTGTGCTGCACTCTCACGGCCTCTTCGGGGGTGATCAAAACAAGGGGCAATGTTGGCTCAGAACCGTGTGCATCCATGAAGGTAGTGAAGAATGGCCAACTCTGGATGCAGTTTGGTCAGCCTAGATTTCTTGATGGGTTGAATGTGGAGTGTGAGATAAAAGGAGGAAGCAAAGATGGCTCCGAGCCATTTGTCTTGAGCAGCTGGAAGGATGAAGCTACCGTCAACCGTCAATCGAGAGGGAAGTCTGTTAGGTTTTCCCTAATGTGCACTAAAGAACTATAGAAACGACCTAAATTTCTCATGTAGTCTGTCCCAGTGGTATGCAGAACAGTCCAAATGACACTTCTCTGATCCCACTGAGGTCAGTTTCCAGGGTCGTCCTTCCGCTGGGAAGTCCCGCACACCAGAACCGCCCACTGCTGTTTAACCCCGTCTCCTTTTCTTTTCCAGAGGGAACACAGAACCAATGTCCTGTGTAAAGCCAGTTCTTCTTTAGGCAACTTGAATTTCACTCTGTTTTTTTTTTCAGTGAATTCAAATCATTCCAGAGTGACGTTTTCCCTTTACCTTCCTTTTTATCTCTTTTCCCTTCTTCCACAGTACAAAATCAGAAATGGAATTTGGTGTAGAGAACGGAAGCATTTCAGTGTCATGTCTACAATGTTCTGTCCTCAGCAGGATCCAGTGTGGTCAGTGGGGAGGAGGGTGTATGTTACTGGCTGTTGAGTCAGCTCCAACTCCTGGCGACCCTATGAATGAGTCATGTCTACAATGTTCTGTCCTCAGCTCCTGGAGACTCCTGCCTATGGCTTCTTTTATGGAGTCAGTCCATCTCATATTTGGTCTTCCTCTTTTCTTCCTGCCTTCTATTTTCTCCAGCATTACTCTGGGAAATAAGATGTACCCAGAGTAGGAGAGCTTTAGGTTTGTTATTTTTGGCTCCAGTGATGTTTCAGGTTTAATTTTCTCTGGGACTCACTTGTTCATCTTTCTGGTGGTTCAGGGTATCTGTAGAGCTCTCCTCCAACACCATATTTCAAATGAATGAATTTTTTTTTTTTTATCAGCCTTCTTCACTGGGTTTTATTATGTAAAAAATGTTCAGCGATTTGATGGGTTGTTTTGAAAACTTTAAAATTCAAAGCTTGTACTTATTTAGTCTTAAAAACAGGAAGTAGAATTCTGTCTGTAGCCTGGTGGGTTTTTGGCTAACCACTTCTGGAACCCAAAAGGAGAATGAGGCTGATTGTTTTATTGGTGTACGATGAAAATAAAACCTGTCTTTCCACGATCTTCTCTTTATGACCTCGTGGTGGCCAGTGTATTCATGGTGCTCTTTACAGGTATTAGAGAACCCTATAAACTCAATGCCTTAGTTTACTTAATGAGGAATCAAATACATAAAAGCAAGTGCAGGAAATTGAGAGCGACTGGTAGACTTGTCTTTTTATTTAATCAGCAACAACAACAACTGGAGAAAAATTATCAGTTCACAATCATACTTCTCGAGACCAGCCTAAGAACTGATGAGCTAACTTTCTTATTTATATTCAGTATCTTATGAGGAATATATTATGAGTGTATATCTATTAAGTTTTCATCAAAGAGGTTTAATAACCACACAAATAGGTTTAATAACCACATTAAAAATAATGTAAAAATCAGATCAGCTTATTTCTACTTTGAAGTCTGCCTAGGTGCAGAAGTTGCAATTAATCCTGTCACAATAGATTCAACTTTTCTAGTGCACATAAATTTGCTCGTTATAGAAAATTTTGACATTTTAGAGAATAAGAAAGTTAATCACACACATGAAAAACACTTTAGTGGGAACTGCTGTTAAGCTTCTGCTATGCTGCTTCTTTCCAATCTTCTTCCTCCGCATAGATTTTTTCCTTTGTTTTGCTATGTATAGAATGAACGTGTAAAATTCAAAATGGAATATTACACAAAAATCATCAGTAGAATCAAATCAAAAGTCTTTCTTTTTTTAAGAAACTCTATAGTGACTAAAACCTATTCTTTACGAATACAAAGTCAGTCCTCACCTCTCCCTACAACTTTTGTAGAAAATGGGGCTCTCCAGCATTCACTGAGTATACAAACACTGTGTTCTGCAGATGTTAAGGGAGGCCAAGGAGAAGGAGAAGCAGAGACTGGCACAGCAACTCACGGCCGAGAGGACTGCACACTACGGGATGCTGTTTGATGAGTATCAAGGTCTGTCACACCTGGAGGCCCTAGAAATCCTGTCCAATGAAAGCGAAAGCAAGGTATGTCTACACTGGTCACTTGAAATAATACGTTTATTAATGCATTTTCTTAAACAGGAAACTAGAAATTCTGCCATTGAAATATCTCATTTTTAGGACATCATTATTATTGTGCTAATGTTACACCTACTGTACAGCCTGACAACCCCCATGTGCTCTGTATTCTTTCCTCTTGTCCTGTGCGAAGCTGTTACCGCTGCTACCCCGCAAGAAGCCAGCAAATCAGAGTCATCACTAGCCCTACCTCGTGGTGCAAAAGACTGCTCAAATACTTGGCCGTCTCCTGGCCCTGTGCCTTTGGTGACATACTACCCAGAACAGAGCCGCCCTACCAGGCCATGTCTTCATTCCTACCCAATGAAAAGGAAGCAGCTGATGTTTCTTCCAGACCACAGGGTTTTAATATATTTAATTATATGGGTAATATACTTATTCGCCCACTTGTTAGGATGCCTGGGTTGCAAAGGGCAAGGTATCTCACTGGCAGGGGTGTGGTTCAGTTCTATTTGGGAATGCCTCTTAACAGAAACCTGGGAAATTACCATCAGCCCCATTCATCCACATTCTCCCACTGTGAACCCAAGAAATAAAACATGAGTGGCAGAAATTATCAGGGTTTGGTGATTTCCTTTTTAAAGAATCTGCAGGTGTATGTGTTTGTGTTTAGCAAACATTTATATAGCACTTATAGTAGCCACTATTCTAAGCACTTTGCAACTATTAACTCATTTAACATATGGCTCTTTTGCGTGAATGTCAGGGTGACTGTGCTCTGGGCATTTTTCCAGTGGAGGCCATTGGGCAGTACCCTCTGGACCTTTTCTGAAGGGCTATGGGCCATCCTGGTGGCATTCACTGGTGAGAGGCAGGTCATCAGACAGAACGCTGAACGTGGAAGTGAGCCTTAGATTAGAGAAGTGATTTTTGACTCTTTCTAGGCTTTGTCCTCTTATGTTTGGACTTTGAGGAAATTGAGACAGTCTTGATGCCCACCTAGTCAGGGGAAGATGATCTCTGCCATGTAACAGGTAACCAAGAACCAAATAAGATGGAGACCCACAACCCCATTTCCACCCCTAGATTATCGAGTTATATGTTACTATCTGTGTTTATTTCCTTTTTTGTTATCCACAAACCATCAGCAACAGTCTTGTGGTTAAACTGTTAACGAATAATTTTTTTTAAAGCAAAGTCATGACTCATATTGATGTAAAATGAACACAAATCAAATAATTTATTTAGCTAATTAATTAAATGAAGGAACCAGACAGATGTTATAACCAGTTCACAGGAAAAGCCAAAGAAGCACGAATTCATATGGCATACAGGAATTTTGAAATGAATTTGCAGATGAACACAAACCTGGCTTTTCCACAGGAGGGAAGGTTGTCTCTGCACTGGACAAAATTTATTCCTGTCTGTGGACAAGAATTATTTTGCACTGATATCAGCCATCTACATTTTATAGAGTTATAAATTTACTCCCACAGAGTCAGAATCAGATAGTCTGGTAAGGTGTGGTCTAGAAAATGTGGTTTTCCACTGAAGCACAAAGTTTCCTTTTTTTTTTGATATTATGTGATAAAATACAACCGTATGATTTGAACCTGTCTTACTTCAATCTCCTTATCTATGAAATGGGAATAATATTAAAAACCTACTTCATAGGCTTAATTAAAATAATTAAATGAGATAATTCATGTGACGTTTGTCACAGTATACCTAATACATAATAAGCACTCAGTAAATGTTAGCTGCCATTTTACACATATATATTTATATGTAACACGATGTTGATGACATTTTATTTTTATATGCTTTTTTATGTTATATATATTTGTTATTATTACTAAAACCATTACAGGGGAGTATGGTCCCTCGAAGCTATCACAGTGGTAGAGATTCCACTCTGGCAGGTTCCATTCCAGGCCTCAGCTGTGAAGCAGCCTCAGGCCCTTAGAAAGAGTCCCAGGGGACTGGCGTTGCTAGGCAGGAGGCTGGGTCCCTGGAGGACTGCATTTCCCTCTGTTTGAGCGTTGCTCCCACAGGATCAG
>NW_006441953.1:9319106-9334669 GCF_000325575.1 Pteropus alecto | reverse complement strand
TATTTTCTTGGCTTAGTAATGATGGAGACTGGGTGCTGTAATAACCGGTGCTAAAAATGCGTGGGTCAAAACCATCAGCAGTTATCCTAACTCTTTTAACTATCCATGATGGGGGTGCCCAGTGGACAGGCAGCTTTTCTGCAGTTAGAGATCCAGGAGCCAGGCTCTGTCTATCTTGTGGCTCCACAGGACCCATCCTAATGTCTGCAAGTCTCTGGCAAGAATACAAGTGGAGACCTATACTGGGGTTGTCAGATTCAGTAAATAAAAATGAAGGATGACTAGTTAAATTTTAACTTTAAATAAACAATGAATATGTTTTTAGTATATTTATGTCCTGTGCAATATTTGAGACACACGCTTACACCAAGAAAATTTTCGTTGTTTATCCGGAATTCAAATTTAACTAAACATCCTATATCTATCTGCCAACCCTCCACATACCAAATATTTAAAAGTAAATTTGGAAATAAACTGTTAAAGAAAATATATTCTATTAACCTGCCTTGACAAATGTACTTTCATAATGACCGGAAGGCCAGGTCCCCATTTAGAATTCTCAGACTCAAATTTCCACACCACCTTCCTGCCTGCTCTCCTCCCTTTATCTCTAGCAATCTCTCTCCTCAAGGAGCCTCATGTGCACATGTGAGGATGCCCTAATTCAAACTCCATCCACATCCCCTGCAAACAGCCACCTCTTGGCCATCTTTGGGCCTAGGCCTTGGGCCAGTGGGTGGTCCCACCATAAGGAGCACAGCCTGAGGAAGAGGTTCATACAGGCCATGGCAGGGAACTTGGAGCATCACCCGGAGAGTGGTTTAGACTGGGGAATGTAGGCTCTAGGTGGGCACATCCCTTTGGCCTGTGTCTAAGTCTAAAATATTGGCTTTTACCGTCTTCCAGGGCCGGCCTGTGTCTAAGTCTAAAATATTGGCTTTTACCATCTTCCAGGGCCTTTCTGTCTTCTTAATCCCATCAGCATAAGGAGAGAGAGTGGAGAGGGGACACTCCCATTTTGTAAAAGCCTTGACCCAGAAATGGTATACACCTCCTTTGCTGACATTCCATTGGCTAAAACTTAGAGTATATGGAAAAATAAGGAATTATTGACATTACTATCTATTAGATCATTTCTAGGCATGGCAATGTGGTGTGCTATAAATCTTAAGGAAAAACTATTTTTATTGCAATTATACTCAATAGTGAATAAAAATAGTAAACAAGAATCTTCAAAATGGCACCCCACACCCCCTTTTAGGGTAAAGTTTTACAAGGTAGAGTGTCTACCCTGTGTCCTTGACAACACTAAGCACAGCACCAAGCACATAGGCACCATTCCACGAATATTTATTGAGGAGTGCATAATTATTTTTTTCTTTTTCTTCTTATTTTATTTTATTTTTTTTATTACGTTTACTGGGGTTTCATTGGTTAATACAATTATATAATTTTCAAGTGTGCATTATAATTTGACATCTCTATATTCTATTGTGTTTACCACTCAAAGTCCAGTTTCCTTCAGTTACCATATATTTGATCCCCTTTCCCCACTTCACTCTCTCCCTACCTCCTTATATTTGCCCCCCTTTAACCGTCTACCTACCCCCTCCTCCTCCACCCGCTACCCTCTGGTAACCACTAGTCCATTGTCCATGTGCATGAGTCTCCGTTTGTTTGTCCTGCTCATTTGTTGCTTTTAGGCTTATATCCCACATTTAAGTGATATGAGGAGTGCATAATTATTTATTATTTATTATTGCATTGAAGTAAATATTCAGTGCACATCACCTTGGCATAATGGGATGGACTGTGAGGAAGCAAAAGAGATGCTATAGTGGAAAGATGCTGACAAAAAAGTTTTTTGCTAAAAAGAATGCTCCCCAGGGAATGCCAAAGCAGGACACCCCACTGCAATCACTCTTGGAGGATGGCCACCCTCCAGAAGACACAGGGAAACAAAAATGTTTCACGTGTGCATGTACAGTTTTACTAAGTGTTATACTCTAACACATTTATTTAATTCCCTTTTTTTGTTGCCAACTAGAAAACTGTTTAGAAATTATATCTGAAATGTAGGAATATAATGTGGGCACACCTAAGTCCCTGAGACCTAAACATGAGTGTATGAGTGGAAATGAAGAGGCTGAACAGGTCAGGGCAAAAAAAAAAGGTGGGGGGGCGGCAGCTGTCACGCAGGGCCTGTTTGCTTCCGCCCGCTGAACTCGGTGGTTAATGGGTTTCGTGCTGACGACTTCCCACCGAGCTTCCTTCCAGAGCCTCGGCACAGGCTGCATTAACAACGTTTAAGAAAATGATGTTCTCACATCCCGGTACCCTCTCTAAATTTCTCACTTACCCTGATGTGAGAATCTCCTACCATAATGAATATTAAAGAGTATTTATTCTAAAGAGCATGGTGGCTCCTCTGCTGGCTCTCTCTCTAGAGCAGTCGGTGGACCTGCAGAATGAAAAAATAAAAGCTTTACTAGTGTAGGCTCATACTTCATTTTTTATATGGTTCTCCTTGTACTTTGACCATTTTGGAAATTCAATTGAATCATCAGCTTCACAGAGGACATCGGCTATCTGTACAAATAATTTTTAAGTGTTTATAAAGGATAATTTCAAAAGAGGGGTCCTGAAGACACTGAGCGGGGAGATCAGCAGTTCAAGGAGGACGTCAGACCTCTGTGAAGCTCCTGGTACAACACCCTCTCGCCTGCCGGGGGGATCGACAGCGCCTCCCCTGGTGCCCCACTGTCACTCCATCCACAACAATCATGGCTTTATTGGTTAACATGGGCCTCCTGCCTCTAGACGGCAAGATCTCTGAGAAAAAAACTGCCCTATGCATTTTTATAACCCCAGTATAATAACCTACATCTACAAGTGTATCCGTATGTATATATATCTGTATATATAAAATGTGACATTTATTTATTTACTTATATGTTTATTTACATGTCTATATATGTGTATGTATATGTGTATGTGTGTATATATAACTTCTTGATTATCCCTACAAATACTTTTTAAAACATTATTTTACCTTGAAACAACTTTAAAAGGTAGATGCTATTAGTCCCCATCTTACAGAGAAGGAAGCTGAGACATAGAAAGGTTAAGTAAATTACACGAGGTCACATAATTGGTGAGGAGCTGATATTTGAAACCAGGGTTTGACACTGAAGTGTGTTTGTAACCACTGTGATAGAAGACCCACCGCCACCATTTATGTAGCATCTGCTGTGTGCATTTGTGCAACATCCTTCACATTCGTTATTTCATTTACTGTACAAAGGATCACAGTGAAGTGTGGATGTCACTTTAAAAATTTAAAAGGCCAAGGGAGCTTATGTAACTTACTCGAAGTTGCAGAGTTAATAGTCAATAAATCCAACATTCAACTCAGCGTTACCTCCCACACCAAGAATTACTTTTTTCCTGGGAGAACTGGGGAGAGGTGTATGTACATGTTATTAATGAAAAGAAAGGATGGCAGTTATGCTGACCTATTTCTTTTTTTTAGGTTCAGTCATTTTTAGCATCGTTTGATGGAGAGAAGCTGGAACTCTTAAAAAATGACCTAATTTCCATTAAAGACATCTTTGCAGCCAAAGAATTAGAGAATGAAGAGAATCAAGAAGAACAAGGTAAAGGGAAAGAATCAGTTAACGGCAAGGCAAACTGTTGATATAATCCCTACAAAACTGTATTAAATAAGCACAGTCCTTTGAACGAGGTGGGATTATTTAATTCAGTGCTCCTCCTTCCCACTTTCAAACCACGCCGTGCATCTGCTCTCGTTGCAGGAGCTGGTCACGTTGATCTATAATTCGCTCTTTCACTGGGCAGGAACTCCTGAGGCATCTTTATGTCTGTGGTGTCCAGCACAATTCCTGGCACACGGCAGGCACGCAATAAATGCATATGGTCAAATGAACAAGGGGCACAAAGTGCCAAACAGAGCCCCGATGACCATAGTTTGTGCTCCGATGTCTAATTTTTTATCTGCATGTGGAAGTTGTTGAATGTGATTGATGTTGATGGTGGGCAGGTCTTTCAATGAATTTCTTTTTATATGTTCTTCTCTCTTTTAATTTATATGCGTAGGAGTTAGGGTGTACTTGTAGGTGGTCTACGCTTCACCCAAAAAGTACAGTTTCGACAAAGACACCAAGTGCACCAGGATGTGATGTGTCAGTTTGCCGATTGCTGAACTGAGTCAGGTGTAGTGTCCCAATAATGTCCTCAAAGTTGGACATGCTTATGATTAGGTTGTCCATTTGAGAGCAGAATACAGTAAAACATTTGCTATGTACGTGGAAAATGACTTCTTACCGATATTATCACCAAGCACTACAACCGTATTTGTTCTGTGTAGGTTATGCTAAAAGGTCAAGCCACCGTGGACACACCAGGGCTGGCTTCTAGGACCATCTGAAACATTTTCACCTGTAAAATGGAGATACTGATACATATTTCGAAGGGCTATTGTGAAGATCAAATTAGATAATATATGTAAGTCATATATTACAGTGCCTGGCACGGGACACAGAACTGCTCAAAAATGTTAGGTGTGATTATTAAAGTGCTAACACAATGCCAAGAAATAGTAAAGGTGCAATAAATTGTAACTTATTTTTATGATCACACTTGTTATTACCTACACACAGAGTAGTGATAATGTTCATCCGTACTGTCAACAGCTTGAAGCGTTTTGCGCCGAGGTGTGTTGCATACCTTTAATCAGAGCTTGAACACAAGAGCTCCAATACATAAGCCTCAGTGCTCAGGACAGAATAATTCTAAGCTTTTGCAAACTGTCATTCAAATATCATCTCCTGCTTTAGCCCACATACCGACCTTTATGTGCCTTCAGTTCAACAAACGTTATGCTCATTGCATCAAAATAGAAGAATCAATCATACTGAAGCCTAGAAAGAGGCCAATATCAAAGAGACTGTTGGAGAATGTTTTTAAGCATTTGTTTGTTTCTACAAAGTCACAAAGAATGACGGCCTTGTCTTTGTTTTAATAATGAAGAAATGAAGATACTAGCTGTCAAAGGTCATGCCGTTAGTATTCTGGATTCAAGATGAACTAATATAGATGCCTCTTTTCCAGAGTAACAATCACCAAAAAGAACCAGGCTATTTCTCTTCAGTTTCTTAATGCCTGAGGTAGACCTTAATCCTATTAGAGGTTCATTCAGAAAGGATAATAAAAGGATCCAAATTCCCCCAAACAGTAAAAAGATATTGTTGCAGTGGATGCCTGAACCCTATATATACTGTTCTTTTAAATTTATATATACATATACATATAAAGAAAACACTTTATGGCTTCTCTTTGGCATATCCAAATTGCCAGCATCACTACTCTTATGCTTTGAGTCCATCTTTAAGTACAATAAGGGTTAATTTGAACACAAGCACTGGGAGACCAAGACAGTCACACTGATAACCGAGATGGCTACTAAGTGACTAAAGGATGAGTCTAGGGTGGGATGGAGCAAGAAGGCACAAGATTTCATCACACTACTCAGAACCTTGGCATATCCAAATTGCCAGCATCACTACTCTTATGCTTTGAGGCCATCTTTAAGTACAATAAGGGTTAATTTGAACACAAGCACTGTGAGACCAAGACAGTCACACTGATAACCGAGATGGCTACTAAGTGACTAAAGGATGAGTCTAGGGTGGGATGGAGCAGGATGGCACAAGATTTCATCACACTACTCAGAACCCTGTCATCTCCCGTAATATATCCATTTTTCCCAAAGGGCATCTCTAGATTATCAAACCACTATTAATTTTAATTAATTTAATAAATAAATGTCATTCAAACACTTAAAGAAGAACTGGGAGAAAAGCAGAGAGGGGTTGTCATTAAATCAATTCAATTATGATGGAGTGCGACAAGTCCAGAAAGGTGGAAGGATTATCGAAAAGCTATAGAGAAGAATTTTAACAGTGGGGTTAAGCAGACAATCCAAGAGCAAAACTCTGGGAGAAACCTGAACATTTACATCAAAAAAAATTTTTTTTATAAGCACTTAATAGGCTCTTTTCTCTTTTTATTGCTTAGGTAAAGATCTTAGCCATATGTACAGATCAAGAGGTGTAGTAATAGGTATTCTTTGTTGCAATATTTTTAATCATCTGTTTTTATCTACTTCCATTTTCCTCTGTGATTTCTTTTTCCTAAAATATTTGCCAGAAGCTATTGGTGTATTTTCCTGTTTTATAGAATGAATGCACATTTAAAAGCTGGGGCTGCACAAAATACTTCTATCCTAATTTAGTATTGATTACTCCCAAATATTTTTAACCTCTCTATGTTATATTCTTGTAGCCCATAACAATATAGTTACATAAAACTTTAGTGTTACAAAATACATTCACATTTGTTGTATTATTTGTTCCTTGCAACATTGCTAAAGACGAGATGGGTGGGTTTTATTGTCCTAAATTTACAGAATAGGGTTTGGAAGCTGAGAAGTCCTGTGACTGGCCTCAGGTCACTCAGCCACTAAATGTAAGAGCTGGAGTAGAACCCACACCTTCCAAGTCTCAGTCCAGGCCTCTTTCTGCCCCATTACACTGCCTCCTGCAGAACGAGAAGGACTAGGCGGTTTGGGTATGAGACCTTGTTGACACTGCCCTGATGTGCCCCTGCCCTTCTTACTATGACTACCTAAAAACTTTGGCTCAGCAGAGAGACAAAGAATTACAGCCTTTGGTAAAATCAATCTCCCTTCCCCACCTCCACCCCACCCCCAAGCTCTCACTTTGTACATGTGACTAATGCCTTCTCACTCTTGAAGGCTCTGTTCAAAAGTCCCCTCCTCCAGGAAGCCTTCTGAACACCCCTCTGAGGACTGGATTAGGTGCTGCAAAAGCCTCCTCAGTCAGAGCACTTACCTCTTTGGCCTATAATGACTTGCTTCTGTACCTTCATCATTAACAATGAGAGCCATCTTTCTCTCTACTATCCCCACGCCCTGCTGCGGCCACCTTGGCTTCCTTGCTGTCCCTAAAAAGCTGGGCACACTTCCTCCTGGACTCTGCCCTGGGGACACCTCAGCCTGGCAGGCTCTTCCTTCTCATCTGGTGTGTCTCACACCTGTCTTCCCCCAGGTCATTACTCAGACAGCACCTTCTCAGCTGCCCTCCCATTTAATTCCTAACCTCCAGCTGCCTCTGTTCCTCTTCCTTGGTATATACACCTCCATAAAAAAAAAATCTTATCACCTGGCACAGGTGTTTTACTTATCTATTTTGTTTATTAATCTGTCTCCCCCATGAGACTATATGAATTAGAGTTAATGATAAGCTGATTAAGCCAAATGTTTTGAACAAAGACCTACAAGTTACCCTGGCTGTCTTCAGGCGCTGTTCATTAACTGTTTTGTCTATAAAACAGAAAAAAACAAGTGTTAGATACAGTGTTTCTCACAAGGCTTAGTCTTCTCTGAAGCTACTGCCTTCACCCACTGACATTAGCCAGAGTATTTCCTTCTCAGAAGGTGTGGAGATCATGTATTCAGAACACATTAATGGTGCTTTTATTCTCCACAAACTGGTGGAAAATCCATTGTGGAATCAGTTCTTTAGCACCTATCACACACTTTTAAGATGGCCTAAAAAATGGCCTCAGCTTGTAGATATAAATGAGAAAAATAAGATTGTCACTTTTAAAGATCTCTCTTCTTTATTGCCCACCAATGATATTAATTTATTTTTAATATACATTATATGTAACATGTTATATAATATATAATCAATATATTATATATGATATAATTTATTAATAAATTACTTATTTAATAAATATTCATTTTAGCACCTATTATGTTCCAGGCACCGTGTTAAATGCTCTGGATTCAGGAATAAGCAAAGCAAATACTTTCTCTGTCCTTAAGTAGCTTCCAGTCTGGAAGTAAACTTTACTTACTTTCTTTGCTGCAAAACCTGCACGTAGCTCTTTAGCTTAGACGCACACAGGCAGATGGACCGCTTTCTGTCCTGATAACAGTAACGTGACAAGTAAGTGGCAGAGCTGGGTTCAAACGGTAAGGGAAGACATATCATTAAGAAATACTGTAGGACCAGACAGGTATCCTAGGAAACCTTGGGAAGTTTCTCCAGAGATAAAATGTTGTTACATCAGAGAGTAGACGATCCATCGACTAATCCTGCTTGCTCAGCATTGTGGCTCTGTGGACATAAAAGGGTGCCCTGGGTATCATTCAGATTGCAATGTTAAGCATAATACTCTAAGTCATAAATACAGTGTTGTCCCAGGTCGCACAGCTCTGAGAAAGGTCACTCATTTGTTCATTCAGTCATTCTCTCAACAAACAGCTACTGACCACCTACGCGATAAGTCCCTCCCTGCCCTTGCTCTGCCTTCAGGCCAGCCTGGAGACGCCCCAGCTAGCACTGCAAGCAGCAAGGCTCCTGCAGCCCCCATCCAGCAGCAGCCTGCTGCCTCATTGCTGTGCTTACAAATGGGGGAAACTCATCTTTGCCCAGCAGCTGGAGGGCAGGCTATAAGGTTGGGGCAGCTGCCACATTCTGAAAGATAAAAAATAAATCATGCTTCTGAATTCTGTCATCTTTTATTTCTAGGCTCAGAAGAAAAGGGAGAAGAATTTGCTAGCATGCTTACAGAGCTTCTCTTTGAATTACATGTTGCAGCCACACCTGACAAACTCAATAAGGTCAGCACCATCTGAGTCAGAGTTTTTGTTTTTTAAAAGAAAAGTCTCAGTTATAAAATTCCAGACATCTACCTGAAATGGAAAAACCCCAAACCCCAAATGGCACATGAATGGAGGGAAGTCTGAGGTCAGTAATTAAGATTTGAGGAGGCAACATAATGAAATGTGATGGTTGAGAACATGCTAGACTGTGTCAGGAGACCTGCATTTTAGTTGCAACTTCACTAGCTAATTACATTGTGACCTTGAACAAGTCACTTCTCCTCTAAATAGATTTTTTATATCGGAGCAGTGGTTATCTTCAGCATAGGGGAGGTAGGAGGGGTACAGAATCACCAAGGGGCTTTTTTCAAGTTCCATCTTCCTTCCCCCACTAAAGTGACACCCCAGAATCAGAGAGAAGAAGCACATCAGCCAGGTCAACCCCATCTCCCCTCCCTCCTGCAATGCTAGTGCTACCTTGTATCTAAGAATGTCCCAGCTCTAATGGTCTGGGTTCCTCTAACAGTGCCACAGTATGTTTTGCAAGTTAGTACAAGGTCATGCTGTGAAGTTTCTTAATGAGGACACTGATCATTAATTACTTAAAACTGTGTCATTTGTCCTATCTCTCTCTCTGTTTTCCCAGTCTTCTCTTTAGTGAGCAGTAGTTGACACTGGCCCTCATTTATCAAAGTGGGCAAGAAAAAGGCAGAATGAGGAGGCAGTGAGGAGGAGAGATGAGTAATTTCTTTATCTCTGATAGAGGTCATTGATTCTGGCAGGTCAGTGACTTGAACACAGTGGGAAATTGCCTCATTCATCTCTGTGCAGCACCTGCCACTGCTCAGGGAGTGTGTGTGGTGTCCCCAAGGCCTCACTGGTTTGTTTACATAGTCAGGTAAACCTTTGTCTCTAAAAGAGGGCACACCAAGGATAGTGTTGTTGTCTCCCCAGATCTTCTTGCTGTTAACTTGCCATTCAATACTCTCATGTATTTAACTTCGACGTGTAAGCTTTAAGATGAGAAGTTAAGTTTAGCATAAGCTCAGATACAACTTTCACTTAAGCAAACAGCTTAAACTATAATGACAAAAGCTAGATGCGTCTCCCTTTCTAAATTCAGGGAATAACGGATAGGGAAGGTGATTTCTGCTTGTTCAATTCAGCCATAAGTTTTTAGGCCACGGGTGGCTCAAACTGCACTCCTGTGCAATTAAATTAGTTGCAGAGTGACACCATGTCGTTCCAACAGCTTTCTTTCCTAGCCTTTGAGGTCGGAAGAAGTGGCATGGCTGGAGAAGAGCAGAGCCATCTTTCATCCTCCCAGTGTGATGTCTTATTAGGTTCATGAAACATGAAGGGCTTCATGAGACATATCAGATGAGGAAATTTGCTTTGGCAATGACCCTGGCTAAATCTCTAACCTATACATATATAAAGTCCTGTTATTCTTTTATAGTCGGTCATGAAAAGTGAAAAAAGTATACCATCACTCTTTCAAGATGACTGCCATTTTCATCCTTGTCTGAGTATCCTTTTAGAGAGCTTCTTAAAAAGTCCTCCAGCCCTGTCATCTTCTGTCCATACTGTCCATTGTGTTCCCTTTTCTTACTTTATATTCACCCAAAAGCAACAACAAGATGTCTTTAAGGAGGTTAAGGAATTGCCTATCACTCTTTGTACGGAGACCCACCCTGGAAGGTTTAGGGCAACTCCATCCTACTCTTAGGATTGGAATTTCTTAGTTTCCATATTGGCACAATAAACATATCGCTTTGCGTGGGGGCCTTTGCAGGCCATGAAAAAAGCTCATGACTGGGTGGAGCAAGATCAAACCATGGTGCCAGTGGATGTGATGGAAGAGTCAGAGGAGAAAACTACGAAGGAAGAACAGGAAGAGAAACCCGAAAACCCCAAAGAAGACAAAAAAGAAGACGGGAGAACTAAGACAGTTGAGGTAAATTTATTTTAGATTGTCCACCCAAAGAGCAGTATTATTATGTTCATTTTATTAGCAGCCTGATTTTAAGTGAGAGAAGCCATTTCATTTTCATTTGTATCCTGTTCCATATCGTAAAAATATGAGTATTAATATAATAAACACTAAAATTTCTCTGTGCTAAGCCAATCCATGACTTGGCACAGGTATTTTAAGTTTTCTCCATAGCCCTACAATTATAATTTCAAGGAAAAGAGATCTTTAAGAACATAGTTGATTTATCTTGAGGGTGAAATTCCGTCTTATATGCAAATTTGTAACCATGAAATGTCTTTGTGCTCCATAACTAATGAGGTAATTGAAGCTTTTTCCAAAAAAAATTGTATTGCCATAGTCTTTATTCTGTAGTTTAATAAATACACGAGTGTAATTTATATCCTCCCTAGGTTCAAAAATGAATTTGTGATAACGTCATCTTACATTGAATTTTATTTTTAGAGGAAGTAATTTTCAAAATTAGATCACTCTAAGAAAAGTGTTCACTGAGGACTGTTCATCCAGCCGCCCTTCCGCACGCATCTTGAGCACCTGCCTGTTGTGCGCCCAGCACTGCACTGGGAGCTGGGGCAGAGCCGAGAATGAGGCTGGCTGTGTCCCCAGGGACCTGGCGGCACTTCCGTCTTATGGCAGCATTTCCACTTAGAAAAGTCTTAGATGTGCTCATTAATCTTTGGGTAAACTTTTCCAGGTTATATTTGGGTTCTTTTTCAAGAATTTCATATATATCTATATACACACACACACACGCACACACCCATGTATACATACATATATATATTTATATCACATGTTTTTTTTAAAAAGCATTTGCTCAGTGAATAATTTTATTACTTGCATTCACTTATTTCAGGAAGTATACATGCTGTCCATTGAAAGTCTGGCAGAAGTAACAGCACGCTGTATCGAACAGCTTCATAAAGTAGCAGAATTAATTCTTCATGGACAAGAAGAGGAAAAACCAGCTCAAGATCAAGCAAAAGTTCTGATAAAGTAAATGTTATTTTTAATTTAAAATTCAATTTTTTATACACGTGCCATTCAAATACACACACACACACACACACACACATCTCTATACACTCATTCACCTCTCTGGCTAACTGCTCTTTGCTTATTACTGCATTTGGCATTATGGGTTGGGGAGCAAATTTTTAGCGGAAGAACCTTCCAAAAATTCAATATCAGTGTCTTTGTATTACTGGTGGCAATTTTCCCCACTTGTAAAGATTTGTCATCTAGTCTAGATTGTCATATCTAAATATGTGAAAATCAAAGATATAAGAACTGTACATTCCTGCCCTTAATATGTCTAGAAAAAATAGACACTTACCTTCAGTGTATAGAAGGAAGAAGAAAAGGCAAAATAGGAAAAGTTTAGAATATTCAGGAAAACATCTAAGTGCTATTTTATGTTTACTGTACCGATTTGAAAGAGGAGGGCTAACGTTCAGAAGTCCCTGAGTATAGGTAGCTCTTTTCTGATTTCCAGCCCTGACTGTCCCGTCTTTACCAAGCTTCACAGCAAAGGGTAATAAGGCCTCACATCTGTCTGTATAAGAGGTGCCTCTCCACCCACTTGCCCCCAAATATACACAGAATGGCTCTGGGCTATCTCCTAGCATGACTCCTGACCCTTCCTGCAGATACATTTTGGGTGAAGGGATGGATGGATGGATAGATGAATGGATAGATGAATATCGTTCAATAAACTTGAATTCATAACTTAGATAAGGACCCCTATTTCTCAAAACAAAATTTACCTCTGCTGACTTTACTAGATTTTTTAACATGTAAGACTCTTACTTAGAATTATTGTTTTTCTAATGGTGTTTTAATCACTATTCATAAAAGTCATATATATTAATTATTTTTAAAAATCTGACAACACCCACATTGTTAGATGATTAGATTGTTTTCAGTTTTGTCATCATCTGTAATGTTATGACAAACATTGCTTTGGTGAAATACTTGTGATCTTGCATTATTTTCTCGGATAAAGTCCTAGAAGTAGATGGCTGGAAGAAACGGAGTTTTGATATGTCTTAAAAACATATTCTATAGGATCTTTATTTTGAGGCATCCAATAAAAACATAATCAAAATTTCAAGACACCTGAGTTTGAATTCCAGTTCTGTCACTTATTACTGCAAGTCCTAAGCAAATTACTTAATCTTCTTTTTATAAATAATTTTTTTTATTTTTCAGCTACTGTTGGCATATAACATTATATTAGTTTCAGGTATACAGCATGGTGATTAGATATTTATATAACTTACAAAGTGATCACCCTGATAAATCTAGTACCCATCTGACACAATACATAGTTCTTAGAATATTATTGACTATATTTTTTATGCTATACTTTACATCCCCGTGACTCTTTTGTAGCTACCAATTTGCATTTCTTAATCCCATCCCTTTTCTCACCCATTCACCTTACTTAACCTTCTTAAATGTCAGTTTCTTCATCTATAAAATGGGAATAGTAATATACCCTATGAGGTCACTATGGGTATTAAATGTGAGTATGTATACATAAGTATTTAACATAGTACCTCCATGCATGTTCATTATTATATAAAAGTGACCAAAAGTCTGGAGAAAATCCACTTGGCAAAAGTCTTATACCTTACTACATGTGGAGCTCAAGACTGCTATTTTCCTACATGTGGTTTTGATTCCAAAAAGGTAAGCTGAGTTACCTTTACATGTTCTTTAATGAAGCATGTAAAGAAAACCAGTATTAGATTAAACTGCATTTGTGAATCATGAAAGATTATTGAGAAAAACATTTCTACAGAGCATCTTCAAGCTTGTGTGCCATTCTTTTAAGTGGAATACTATATTTATTATCTTTATGGTTAACTTATTTTACTTTATTAAAAATCCCAAAACTAATTTTTTTTTTTTTAATTTCAGATTAACTACTGCAATGTGCAATGAAGTGGCCTCCTTATCGAAGAAGTTTATGAATTCCTTAACCATGGTTGGGGTAAGATTACAGTACTAATTCTTTTTTCACCTTTTTAGGGGAGATAGGTCTCTGAGGGGTCCTGAGGAAAAGTGGAGAATGCAGTGCCTTCTTTGATGGCTCCACAAAACAGAAGCGCTGCCATAACATTTACTAAAACCAGGCCAAGAGCACCTTCTCTAATGACAGGCAGCTTAAAGCTCTCATCTGGCTGGGTATAAGCCCTGACGCTGCCACGTCAGACATCTGAGATGCTGGGTGGGTTTTCAAACCACTCTGAGTGATTTTCTTTCTTTCTTTCCTTTTTTAAGTGTCAAGTGAAAGTTCCTTCCATTACTTAATATCTGGGATGTATAATTCAAGATTCTTTATTAAAATAATTAATTTTGAATATTTGCATTCACTGTTGCAAATATTGCCCTCAGAACCTATTTGATAAGCCACCCAAGATGAAAAGTTTCTCGAACTTTTTTGTGACACTTCAACTTTAACCAAAAGAAAAATATTTGTTTTACCAATTGTCTTAAGTGTCTCCTCAGCAATGAGTCACATTATATGACCACACCTTAGTGGGATGGAAGAAGACAAATGGAAAGAAATCATTTTTAACCTTTCTACTTTTTCTTTTAAAGCCCTGGGTGTAAGGGCAGATGATTCTTTCTATGAGAAACCGCAGGTTTTACTTCCTGTTTTAATTAGAATGTCTTTTGGTTACAAATGTATTAGTTTCCTATGGCTGCTATAACAAGTATCACAAACTAGGCAGCCTAAATGCAGAAGTTTATTGTCTCACAGTTCTGGAGGCTGGAAGTGTGACATGAAGGTGCTGGCAGGGCCAGGCCTGCTCTGAAGCCTCTAGCGGAGCATGGTTCCTGGCTTCTCTCAGCTTCTGGTAGCCACAGGCATCCTTTGGCTTGTGGCAGTGTAACTCTCACCTTTTTCTTCCTCTTCACATTGTCCTCCTAAGTGCATGTCTATGTCTAAATTTCCCTCTTCTTATAAGGACAGTAGTCATATTGGATTAGGGTGTGACCAGTATGACCTCATCTTAACTAATTACACTTGCAATGACCCTATCTTCACATAAGGTCACATTCTGATGTATACTAGAGGTTAGGACTTCAACCCGTCTTTTTAGAGACACAATTCAAGCCATAGCAGGAAGTAACAGAAATAAGCTCTAAATAATGCAGACAGAAAAAGGACTTTATTAAAAGCAGTGGAGGAATGTGAATAGCTGTGGGGACCCAACACCAGGGCTCATGTATCCTGTCGCTAAACTGTCACCATTAATGGGACACAACTAGAGCAGTTCCCGTTTCTCTCCATTCAGATTCTGGGTTCCTGGGTGAGAGGATTTGAAAGGCTCATCAGCAGGGGTCATCCCATGCATACCATACCTCTAGGTATCACCAGTAGTGACTGGGGACAGAGTTCTATCATGTAGACCTCCCTGGCTGCTAGGGTGCACCCCACCCCCACCCCAACCCCAGGCAAAAGGCAGTTCTCGAAAAAAGTGGAAATGATTGTGGAACTGTCAGGTGTGTGTCTCCCATAGTTCTACAAGTGACTCATGATAAGGGGTGAGCTATATACCATCATTTCTTCTGGTTGTCTAGGAATCCGGTTTATTCCTCCTATTTTATAAAACATTAGCTTTTATATTTGTCTAATTTTAGGTTTTCAGCAATAGAGCATCACAGTATGCAGGCAGAGTGAAGGGGCAAGTGGAAGCTCATTGATGTGACAGGCTCAGTAAAATGCGTTTATGTCCTCACTGTTGTCTAAGTTAACTGACACCCATGGACTTTGGTGTAACTGCTGGGTTTACAGAGAGGTGTGAGATCTTAATCAGCATGGGATGGCCTCAGCGACTT
>NW_006441953.1:9304641-9319071 GCF_000325575.1 Pteropus alecto | reverse complement strand
AGTTTACTAGGTGAGAAACTGAGCCCCAGAGAGGTGAACTGATTCACCCAGGCCTTGCAATTGATCTCTCAACGTCCACTTGACTGCCTATCAAAACATCAGACAGCCAACTGCTTGGTTCTCTACCGTCATCTAGCAATATGTCTCCATGTGTGTGTGTGTGTTGTATGCTGTCTATGATTCATGTTAAACATTAACTTATTTACATTAGTGGATAATAGTTATGGTATTGCTTTCCATTCCTTTTAACATATTGTATTCCGGTACAGTGCTTTTCGACTCTTAACGTGCAAGAAAATCATCTGGAGATCTCGTTAAAGGCAGATTCTGATTCAGTGGGTCTGGGATGAGGACTGAGTTTCTACATTTCTAACAAGCTCCTAGGGTGATAACAGTGTTCCTAATCCACAGTCTACATTTTTGAATAGCAAAGCTCTAGTAGATGAATGTTGTACTTGAACTTATATACATATATACAGTTGATCCTTGAACAACATGAGTGTGAACTGCAAGTCCATTTACACATATTTTTTTTCAACAAACACTGTAAATGTATTTTCCTTATGATTTTCTTAATAACATTATCTTTTCTGCAGCTTCCTTTATTGTAAAGACACAGTATGTAATATATATAACATATAAAATATGTGTTAATTGACTATTTATGTTATTGATAAGACTTCCGGTCAATAGAAGGCTATTAGGAGTTAAGTTTTGGGGAACTGAAAAGTTATATGCAGATTTTCAACTTATGTGGGAGGGTATCAGTGTACCTAACCCCCACATTGTTCAGGATCAACCATATATACACATGACTATAAACAAATGTTTGGTGCACAAAATCAGGAACACACAAGTTATTACTTTAGAAAAAGAAAAAGTTAAGTCTAAATAGAGTTTACTGAAATGCCATCTCGCCACAATAATCCTCATCTTGTGTTGTGATGCATCATTTACATTAAGTCATTGTTTCTGTTCTCTAAAGCGGCCATTATTCATAACTTGAAGTTAATGAGTGTGTATTGCTCTCCAGACTCTATTAAATTTGCTTGCACATCTCATTGAGTCTGAAAACCAATGTCATTTTATTGCCCCGATTTTGATTATATTTTAAAGGTTTATTGATAATCAAATAAACATGAAAGCAAATGCCATAATGGATTTTCTGGTTACTTACTAAAATGACTGGGTTTTTAAAGATTCCTTTTTTCCCAAGACTCCATTATGGTCTCCCCAGTAAGATGTTACTTCACCCTCAGCAGAGTAGTGTGAATGAAAGTGGGCTCTTCTGGCAAGATGTACTTTATTTGCATACTTTTGTTTACCATAAAGTCCTCTGAGTACAGTGAGGAAAATCAGCCAATTAAGATTGCCCTCTTTCTTTCCAGGCCCTTTAATATTTATTGTCTAAGAGTCAGTCGAACATTTTAGATAGAGAAGACTTATGATGGATAGACCTATAGTGGAAATAATAATCATGATGATACTAACAGTAGCTCTCATTTTTTGAATATCTACTTTATATTAATATTAGACTTATTTTTGCAAACTGGGATCTGCAGACCTGTTTGCAAGTTATATTTAAGAATGTTTTTGTTTTGCTAGTAACCTGGAAGGCACATCCTATAATCAAGTACCCACATTTATATTTAGAATAAGAAAAAAACAAAAAAGAAGACTAAGAAGCAGAGCTGGGACTAGAATGGGGAGTAAGGTACTTAACACACCTGCAGAATTTAAGGGGCCCAAGAGAGACAAAGAAACAACTTCAGTCATCTAGATAGTAATTATAGTGCAATATTTTAAAAAATCAAAATGCATGCAAGAAAATCATGATGATGAACAAAATATCAACATCTTAAGTAAAGATAGGATTCAACTTGCACTTGTACAACTCAGCCTCACTCACCTCAGCCTAATCCCAGACCGGCCGGCCATAAGCTTTTAAACAGTTATAAAGGTCTGAGTTTAAATTTCTAGCTATGTGACTTTAAACAAGCTCCTCAACTTTGCTGATTCCTACTTTCTCATCTTTAAATTAGAGTTATCATGGTACCTATCTACCTCCTAGGATTTCTGTCAAAATTAAACGAGATCATATAGTAGAGGCAGCAAATATGACACCTGGTCTAGAGTAAGCATTCCACTTCTCTTCCCCTTCCTTTCTAAGAGATCCTTCAACAAAGCCAGTATATGACATTTTATGTAGCAAGCCTTGTAGTATGAGTACCTAATCTGTCAATTTCATCCTTTGATTCCACAGAGCAACAAGAAGGCTGAGGTCCTTAACCCCATGATCAATAGTGTATTGTTAGAGGTAAGTGGCCCCAGAGAGAAAGTACTTCTGAATCAAAGCAAATGTTAGAGCTACATTTTTTTGTTGTTGTTTTTCTCCCAGGCAGCAAGTGTTACTGCAATTCTAAATCTTATCATCAACAGTCTTTTTGAGTACATTTGTGAAGCTCAACCAGCTGTAAACCCTCGGGTGAAGCAACAATACCTAATTTTCAAGAATTCCTGATTATAAAGAGAAACGCTAAGCTTGCATGTTATTTCTGTCACTGTTTCCTCTGGCAGAAGCAGATTTCTGCTGCCAAGTTTGGCATCAGATTTAACACTATGATTATTGACTGCAATGAGGGATTCTCATTCAATGGTGATTTCTGTAAAAATGGGCACTTCCTTCCATTTACAAAACCTTTGATTTAGCTGGGTCTTAGCTCCAGACTGGAAAAATGATAAGTAGACAATTTAGCCTCTGCCTGCTCAGTGACTAGAGGCACCCTCTCTGCAACCACTTGCCCTGTGGCCTCTCCACTCAACAAGACTTTATAGCATAGGTAGAAGGTGCCCCGATACTACTGCGTCTTTATCAGAAGCAGTGATATGAGAAGAAAAGAGTCCCAAGAACATTCTTGAGTCATAAGGCACTGTGTTCTACCTGTGACTGGTGGAAGAAGACCTTCTGTTAAGGGCCACACTATAAGAAACTGGCATATCTATAGCCACAGAGCACCCAGCTGAAGGCATAAGGTGCTGACAAGTTTATACATGGGCAATGCATATGCAATAGTTTTTTTTGCTGTCTGAAGTAACTGTCAATTGCATAGTTTGAAAATTACCAAACTTCAGGTCACAGAGGGCTACCTGAATGTTTATAGCGATGTTTTTAGGAGTCATGCCTTACTGTTAAGAAAATACTACCAAGGTACAAAAGTAACAAAGTGGTGGACCAAGTGTTATTTGTAGGGCACAGCCACACAGTGGAATGGAGTCGACCAGAAGGGACAAGAAATACAGGGGCAGTTTCCAGAGGGACAGACACAGTTGAGAGGAAACCCAGGCAGTGATCAGAGGCAGAATATGGAACAAGAAAATATCTCCCCTGGCAGCCCAGAAGGCATTAGCAGATTAATTTACCACATCAGTCATAAAGACTATGAGGGCAAATGTTTATTCATTCTCCCAGTGGAAAATTCCTCATAGTTTATTTACCTGAAATTTTAAATGCTTCCTCCCCACCAAATACTGTACATTGAAGCACCACAGAAAATGGCAACATCAAACATCCAAACCAAGTAGACGGTATCAATATGTGTGAGAGGATGAGAGTGTTCAAGGTTTGCTGTGAATAACTGCACAGTAATAATTCCAGTTAGCTTTATATAGACCATTCTTGTTTATTCATGTATAGGTAGGACAAACTATAGCCTCCTTCATACTGTGCTTTTGTGTTATTTCAGGGCAGTGGGGTTGGTCTGGGAAGTGGATAGTTAAGATTGGACATATTGGGTCATTAATACACATACAATGATGTGCCCTAAAAGTTTATGGAAATGGCTTGCCTCGTTTTGAGTGAATTCTTCTCTCTGGTAGTACAGATAATTAAAAGCCGGACTCACACCATCCGAAGGAATGTGTTTACCTTTGCTTTAATCACCAACATTACAAGAAAAATATTATAAAATTAGGTGAAACTTGATGAGAGGAAACATTATCAAACTGGAAGAAATGTCAAGATTGAACTATGAAAATAATCCTTTAACCACATTTTTCTCCTCTCTCAGGGCTGCAATAGCACAACATACATACAGGATGCCTTCCAGCTGCTTCTGCCTGTTCTGCAGGTTTCACATATCCAGATCACTTCAAAAGCACAGCCATGACCTAGCCAGACTCTATCAAGTTCAAGGAAACAGCAGGCTTTGATATGTTTATCATTGAAGGTGATACTTTCTAAACATCTGGCCTCAGACACCCATTTGAGGACACTACAAGCAACTTTGCACAGACAACATTGAGAATGCAAGTTTAAAGCGAGTATCATTTCTCTTAATGCACATTTTTTTTTTTACAAATAATTGTGTTTTCTTTATGTTAATTTAAATGTACAGAGCTTTGTATTGATTATTTCCTTTAATATGAAATTCATTCACAAATGCTTATTGCCATTTTCCTGGTCAAGCATGCTCTATTTAGAAATCTGTGGGCAGACCGTAGACTTTTTTTTTAATCCTTTAAATTTCCACCTTTAAAATTTCCACTCTTGTAGTATTACTTTAAATTCATTCTTATACTGAACTTAGTTTCGTTACATAATTGTCATGGGCAAAGATAACACTATTTATATATAGATTTACCAATTATGCTTAAAGACGAATATAAGTATCTTTTTATAGCCATTCATTCTTGAAACAAACATTTATTGAGTTCCACTGTATGCTCACAATAGAGGAACATGCTCTCACCCCAATACAAACAGATATTCTGAAAAAAGATTTATAATAATTCTTAAACTACTTTAAAATACTAATAAAGTTTCTGAACCGTAAAAAATTTGAAGAACAAGGTAAATTGGTGGTTTTAAAAATGTTCTACCCTTCAATTTATTGTATTTTTCCATACTCCTTGAACATTTTTATCCCAAACTTTACATATGGGATGAAAATATATATGAAAAGGGGTGCTAAAGAGTATTTAGTTTAAAACTGACTTCTTATGACCATAAATACATGATAGCCTAATTACAAAGCTTGGAAGTAGTCAAATAGAAAATTAAAAGGATTTCAACACAATAGACTCCCACGAATGCACGTTTAAATCTACTGCAGTTGAGTCAGGCTGTTTTATGAATATACAGAACATACTCACCAGTAGCAAATACCATCATTGCTTCTAAAGTGCAGCAAATACTGATGTGTGGGTTGACTAACTGGCGTATTGATCTTGAGAGGCTGCACGGAAGACCCTGCGAGGAGAAATGTTGTCAATGGCCACTTCTCTTGAGCTCCAAACATTCATATCGGGGTGCTATATGATGCTATTTCAGGGCCCCACTGACACCCCTACAGGCACTGTCACAAGACATCTACCCCTGTGTCTCTCTTCAGGGCAAATGAGACCTATACTTATGCAAGTGTGAAAAATACTTCCTTCAGATTTGCTTTTACTCCCCTGATAGAGTAGACTGCCTTTGTTCCATACAAGCAAAGTAAGGATGTTTTAATATCATCCTACATCTTATAGCATTTCATTTGTCTATATCCTGCTAGATTCCCAGAATTAAACTTTAAGCCTAACTGTACCCATTTAGTGCATAGCAAAATTTTAGTCAGAAAATAAATTATCAATCTGTAAAAGAATGAGATAATTATTTTTTAAAAAGTGGGTGACATCATTTACATTGCATTTTCATTTGTGTATCTTCTGAAATGGCCACATAGAAAACATAAGAACAATTTATTTACAATTTTGAAAAAAAGATCCAAAGGAATCAATTAAAGTTGCTTTATTTTTTACTTGCTTTTGGATTACCTAAAATATTTCTGCTATTAAGTCTAGAGAACAATTAAGTGATGAACGTGTTGCTTCTACCTCCTCAGAAATTTTAGACTTTTAATATATAGATCGGAGAAAAGGACTTAGATTTTTAATTTCTTGACATCAGATTTTTTAGCATCAGGTAAATTTATAGACGTTAACTGGAAATGTAAAAGAAACAAATAGTTTCAAAGAAGCTAGATTCTCAGAATTTGACTTTAAGCCTAACTGTACCCATATGGTACATAGCAAAATTTTAATCATAAAATAAATTAGAAATCTGTAAAAGAATAAGAGAGATAATTATTATTTTTAAAGCAGGTTACATCATTTACATTGCATTTTCATGTCTTTTGATCAGGTGAAGACATAAACTGAGAGATGATTCTCTGGGCCTACTTCTATGGTCTGTGGATTACATTATTTAAGAGAGAATACTCACTTAAAATATATCCGCCCTCCAGGATTGCTCTCTTTCAATACTGCTTTTCACTATCACTTTTAAATAATTGCTTCTTTGCTTTGCTTTAAAAGCTGGCAAAGCACAGGATCCAAATTTGGACAAGATGTCAATGAATGATTTAACAGACTGACTTTGGAAGTTTTTTATTCCTTCAATAATCTTTTACATAAATTGGGTTCATTTCACTCTGTGCAATTACCCTGAATAAGCGTGCCAGATTTTTCTTACATCAAGTGCAAAATAAGTTCTAGTCTAAATAATGAATGTAGCCTTGTGCCTGTGCCTTATTAAATCAAAAGCATCAAAAGTCTATTTCACATTCAAAGCAAAATGCATCCAAGAAAAATTCCTTTGGGGTATTGATATGTACGCTGCTAAAGGGCAAAACTGAGTCCCAAATCTTAAAGCAGAGGCCTAAACTTAAATATTCTCTCCCACTGAGAACAGAAATCTCTCTTTTCCCTGGGTCTCACTCTGGGCTGCACATCAAGCTCATGGTTAAATGAGTGGTGTGACTAGCTGAGGCAGTGTCAGGAGTGAGCTACTAAGGAAACATGGACCTGCAGAGCTCACAGGAGATGAAAGAAGCACCAACCTTGAGCAGTCTAAAGGAAAGTGCTAAGTATAGGGTAGATGTCTGAACCCAGAAATGAGAATGTTTCTGTGCTTTGTAGAAGTCACTGGCCCAGGTGCTCAAATATCGGAGAAATCACCTTCTGCACAGGCTAGCCATGCTCTGCTTAAGTTAGAAACAAAAGCAGACAGATTGCAATCATAGCCATCCCAGTGGTCCAGGACATAACTTCTTAGGGAAGCAATTTAGCAAAAATGTGAAACAAACATATTTCTCTTCTTCCCTAAAAAAATTACACACACACACACGTACACACATGTGTGTATGTGTACGTGTATATATATATGTATATATACATACAATATATATGTATATATACATACTATATATATATACATTATATATGTGTATATATATGTATATATATATTGAACAGATGGGGTAGATCATGATACATAACTTCAATCTGTATTTAATTTTATAAAAGCAATTATTCAGGGTCAGGCTAATTTTTATAATGTAAAAACTGCCCTTTGAGCTTCCTCTTAAGCGTACCCTACATTTTTATATTCAGATCCAGGCTTCAACTTGATTTCTTAAATTCTTGTGTTTGTAAAGGTGCATCAGAAGAGATCATATAGACTGTCCATCTTAGAACTACAATTTTGCCCTGATTTTGTGGTTGGTTAGAATTTTTAAAACCGTAGGAGTAGATTCAGGCCAGCTATTCATCACATTAAAAAAAAAAAGAATCCTGTGGTTTACCATTTGTTTTGTTTTCTAGATATCGTATAACTTATTCAGGTTTATGTTCATTTTCTGTATGTTCATTTATAATAGATGCTCTACTGCTAATATCTGCTATTAAAATCTGAGAAAAGACACCATTCTGGTTTTTTGGGTTTTTTTTTTTTGCTTAGATCTTGAAAATAATCTGAGTTATTCTACCCTTTAGGCATTTGACCTTCAGCAAGGATTAAATTATTACAACCCAACAGTAAGAAATGTATCGATGGCATTTCTGATATCTCTGATGTCTAAGGGTCATCATACACTAGGAATAGAGGCTGATCACGGAGGGTTAAGATTTTGTGTTGGGATTTAAGCTACATTTACCTTTGGATCAAAGAGTATTTTTCTCTGCATGAGCTGTCAGCCAAAAAGCAATAGGATTATGTCTGCCGTGGCCACTGCTGACTCACTTGACAGGCCTGTCTCTTGTATTAGTCGAAAAGGAATTCTATCCTGCAAAAGAATAATATGTATATTTCTTATATGCCTTCACTGAGTACAGAAATTTGGGGTGATTCAGAGATGGTCCATCTGCCTGCCCTGAGTTTTACCACCAGGCTTCTAGAGCTGCCACTTGGAGGGAAAAACCAGCGTAGAAGCCAAGGCCAGATGGATGAAATCTCGGCAGGAAGCAAAGCTAAGCCTCTGCCTTTGAGTTCCTGCCATCCTCATTATTTTTCTCTCTCATGCTTTTTTAAAGTCCTGCCTCTCTTTTCCACATCTTTTCTTTCACTTTCTCTACATTTATATTATCCTTTCTTTCTCTATCTCACCGGAAAACAATCCATCTAAAAGACTTCAATAATAATAATTAGTATGTATTTACCATGTGCCGGGCACTGTGTTTTCTATGCATTATCCAATTTAAT
The DNA here is from genome assembly GCF_000325575.1 of Pteropus alecto. NCBI lineage: Eukaryota > Metazoa > Chordata > Mammalia > Chiroptera > Pteropodidae > Pteropus > Pteropus alecto. The sequence continues at coordinate 9,310,553 of NW_006441953.1, read as the reverse complement.
TTCCGCTATGTGTTGACACATATATCAGGTAGATATTATTACAATCATCATTGCACAAATGAGAACACTGAGATCCAAAGAAATTGTATAACTCAGCTAATATTACACAACTAGAATAAACAGCCAGGATTCAAAACCATTTCAGTATGACCTGACTAGCTAGCATTTTAAACTATTACACAGTGTGTCTTAATGAAAGAGAAATGTAACATGTTATTTTTAGAGGCATATAAACACTTAAATGTTTAGCTCTCTTTATGCTGTGAGGTAGATTTATAGCTGAAAGACTTGGTCGTCAGCTTTGTTTTTTTCCATGCAACTGAGAACAAGCTGGGACTAAAGAGACGCAAAATGAAGCCACACGAGGTTATTGGGACCCTGGGTTGTTCTCACCAAAGGCCTCTTCACTGCTTCACACACATTTACATCAAGCAGTTTCCTGGTCATCATGAATACAGCATCCTGTCTCACAGGTGCCTTTGCTGTTCCTAAAATGGTTTTATTTCCTCCTCCTGCTCTCTTTTCTCTGCTGCCGGAAAAGCCCATTTGTAAATCACCACCCTTCCTGAAAAACCTTAACCCTCTACTATCTGCCTAGAGTACTAGAGGATGAGTTTTTAATGCTTTCCTTGCCTTGAAGATTTCGATTTGTCTAGGCAACCTTTCAGCTGACTCTTCAGTACCAGGTGCTATGAGTTACAGATAAATGTTTTAAAGACGTGCTAAATAATGCCTTGCTTCTGAACTTGGTGCTGTTCCCTATTAAGCTTAAGAAATGGTGTTGGTGGTGATACTGGTGATGATGATAATGATGACGGTGGTGGTAGTGTGACTTATTCACTGAGTACTGACTGTTAAAAAAATGTAACTTCCGTGGCTGAAAGCATTTTTAAAAAGGAGGGTTTATTGAGCCATAAAACCCCAGGTCCTGGCCTGTGAAGTCTAAACTATGTCCGTCATCTTGGAGTTGACGGGCTTTTTTTTTTTTTTTTTTTTTAGGGGGAAGAAAGATGTGAATTGTTTTGAAAATATTTATACCAGCTACAGATTCAGGAGGAGTGGAGGGATTAGGTAAAGCAGAGGCAGTTCTGGGATAGGTAGAAAGAAGTGGTTGCTCCTTTGGATTGACTATGGGCAAGTCTGGAAAGTTCATGCCTCAGAAGAAGTGGAGGCTTCTGGGGTGCAGTGCACCTGGCCATTCTCTGTTTGGAAATTGAAGAAACTGCCACCTGGAAGTTAATTCAGAGTTCCAACACACACTCAGGAACGTGAGCAGTCTTTAGTCAGCTGGCCCTGCAGTTGTTAACTGATAAAACTCTTCCTGGCTCTCCCTTCTACCCTCTGGTCTGCTGTAATTTAATTTAGGACATCTCAGAATTTTCTCCTTGTCATTACTAAGTTCCAGACACTTTATCTCCATAATCTCTTTTAATCCCCAATGTCAACCTTCTGAGAGAGCTACTATTATCATACCCATCTACAGATGAGAAACAAAACTCAGAGAGATTAAATAATCTGCCTAAAGTGACCCAACTAATAATTGGAAGAGCTAGGGTATATATCCAGGCAGTATGTAAAATGCTAGATAGAGCCCATAGACAGACAAGGAACTACCTGGTCATAAAAAGGAAAAGATGCTAATTTTCCCCTGGGTTAAATTCTTCTCTTCTAGTTAATGCTTGGGTTCTCCTCTCTCTATCCTCTGGCCTCAGGCAGAAACAAATTGCTCCACAAATCTCTGTCAGAGGGCTAACCACATTTTTCCTGCCAATGCCTCTGATCCCAAGAGAAAGTGGATAGCCTATATGTCCCATACTCCCTTACATTATAAACCTCATGTTGGGTGATCCATTTCTTAGAAAAATATGCTAGCATTTTGACACTTCTTCAAGAAAGCTCTGGTCTGCTATCTTTGGAAAAATTCCACTGCTGGGAAATGTGACAAAGGACAAGGGACCAAATGATGAACTGCAGGACAGAAAAACCGTGGCCATTTGTCAGGCATCTAGAGGGCATCTTAGTCAGGGTTGAGCAGGATGCTTTTCTTGCAGACAGGCTCACAGCTCCCTCCCTCACTTCCTTCACATCTTTATTCAAAAGCCACTTTCTCAGTGAGGTCTCTCCGGGTCCAGTGTTACCCTCCCAAAATTTTATATACCTTTTCGCTGCTTTGTTTTTTTTCTCCCTAGGATATATCAGTATCTGACATCCTTTATATCTTACTTATTTGTCTATTATCTGTCTCTTGCACTAATATGTAAGTTCAGGAATAAGACACAAAACATGGATTTTTTTTGTCTGTTACCATATTCTCAGCACTTGAAGCAGTGCTTGACACATAGTAGGTATTCAGCTATTACTTGTTGAATTAAAAAACGCAAATGTATAGTCTATAAATACCAGATAAGAGACTGGAGATAGCTGTTTATAGGGTAATTAATGATTTAAAAAATCTGGTTGTGTTATATTATAAAATGTTAACTATAGAAATAATGGAATCCATATTAGTGGTATTTGGTGTTATAGCATAAATAGGTATGATTTGAGGGCTTAGAAATGTACAATTTTTTTTTCTATTAAAGTGAATTAATTTACTTTTTTCTCACTTAGAAAAATTCACTCTATGAGGGATTTTTCAAGACTCATCATCTGGCAGGGGTAGACTATAGTGAAAAATTAGAATCACCTAACTAAGTAACTGTGGTATGCCAATACCGTGGAATAGAAGGCAACGGTTAAAGGGAATAAAAAGACTATCTTCGTCAGTTTGGTCTGCTATAAGAAATATGGCATAAATTAAGCGGTTTAAATAATTAACATTTATTTCTCTAGTTCTGGAGGCAGGAAAGTTCAAAATCAAGGTGCCAGCAGATCCAGCGTCTGGTTTGCAGATGACTGTCTTCTCATTGTTTCCTCACATAGCAGAGAGCAGAGAAGATGAGGGGAGGCAAACTTTCTTCTGTCTCTTCTTATTAGGACACTAATTCCAGTTATGAGGGCTCCGTGCTTATGACCTACTTACTTCCCAAAGGCACTGCCTCCGAATACCATCACATTGGGGATTAGGCTTCAACACTTTAATTTTGAAGGAACACAAATTTTTGGTTCATACCAAGATGAAACAGACCTCTATACTAACAGATCAAGCCTAAGGTGTATTATTGACTGTAAATAGAAAGCTACAGTATGGTACTTATAATATATTTACATAAAATAACACATGCATGCACAAACACAAATGGGCCACACACACATGCACATGCATACACACACATGCACACACATAAACACACTTATTGAAAAAGATCTGGAAATATACACACAAAACTAACAATGCTTGTGACCAGGGGTAGGAAGTGTTGTGATAGGGTAGGGGAGAATGTCAGAATTTGACTTAGTAATCAAAGGGAACTCCAGTGTTATTTTTAATATTTAGATATTTTTATAATGAAAATGTATTAATGGATGACTTATGTAATGAAATTTTCAAAAATTAAAACAAGAAGCAAAAGAAAACTGCTTCTTATCAGGGAGAAAAGATGATAGGGTCCTGACAGAGACTTAAAATATAAAACCCACAGATTATTTTTCAATTGAAGAGCCAGAAGTATGTGAACGAGAGCATCTAAATGATTTGGATTTCTTTGTCATCAATGTTCCTACAAGGTTCTAAGACAATTTTGATGACTACGAATCTCTCTTTGCTTTCCTCAGAAAAGGCCAAAGTATTTCAAATGCATAGTTTGCTAAGAGATGCAATGATGTAAACAGGAAAATTTGTCATTTCCATCTCCTTAGAAGAGGACTCTGTCTTTAGCCAGATAGTCTCTCTAATCTTCCTATTCAACCTAAACAGCTCAGGGATACATCACGACTACAGAAGCAATTTCAGAAATTTCTGGAGGGAAACACCACTCAAATGAATAAGTCTGTGGTTCAGAGTTATTAGCTTGATGCATATCATATTTTCAAGAGGCAGTTTACAATCTGCTGATCTTGACAAATGTAGCACAAGGGAATTTTAATTCCTGCATTTGCAATTGCTGTCTCTCCCTCTCCAAATTTATGGCAAAATTGTAGACACAAATAAGTATCAGGGTTGGATGAATCGAGACCTCTGCTCTGCTCCTGCAGCTTCCTCTCACACAAAGGAGAGTAATAAATGGAAAGAAAGTTAAAAAAAAAATCTCAGCAGATAATGAATCTGAGTCCTAATGACCTTCCTGAACTATAAAATGGATTTGTAATTTACTTGGCATTGCCCAAACCATTTGGTGCATATAGTGAAGTGTGAAAAACATTTTGGCTATTTCGGGCCACAGCTGCATTTTAAGCATTTCCTCAATGATTCGTGAAGGGTCAAAACTACCTTTCCCCGGAAAGGTAAAAATCATCTGTCAATGATAATGGAAAACTTGTTTCCAATCTGCCCTGTATATTGCCTTGATGGTGGTGTGATTGATTCTTAAAGAGTGTTGATGTATTCTGCAGCCCTTGATATCGTGGTATCACTATCTAATGTGCGGTTTTTACAAGCCAAGGTCTGGTATCCCACTCCTCTTTCTTTTAAAATCATTTATTCTCTGACAAGGAATGTAGACTAAAGACTCACATTTACACAAGGAAAGTCATGTGCAAAATAACATGTTTGTTTGCTGAATAGTACCCAGTGTGTCACCTGACTTGTCATCTCCATTTGAATTTGCTGCAAAGCCAGAAGCGATTCAGTCACCACTTGGGCATCGTTACCTAATGAGAATAATATACATCAAATACATCTGAAATTAGTTGGCTCATTGATTTTTAAAGGCAAGAATAAAGTCTTCCATGTATTACCTCCAAATGTTGCCTTATTGCTTCTTGGAGGTTGTCATGTTTTTTTCCTTTCCAGAGCAAAAACTGAAACAAATTATGTGATAAAGTCTAAGAGGAGAACATCTATTGATGTTCAAAAACCTATACTCTTTATTCATTCAATCTTCCATCCAACTATATATCCATTCAGTTGGTGCACAAACTATTGCAACTGTTTTGCACTCTACAAAATGAAATAAGATTCCATTTGAAATTCACTTTGCACATCTCTCATCTAAAATTGTACAAATCTGTTTGAGCAGAGAAATCCACCGGGTGTATTCATGGTTTCTGCAACCACCCACCTATATGCTGATGACACTCACATTTCTACCTGGAGCCCTGACTTCACTCCTGAATTCTAGCCATAGAGTCAACTTCCTACCAGACACCTGTACATCAGTATTTGGGTGTCCCACTAAACTTAATCGAAACATGTCCAAATTAAATTCATCATCTTTCTCCCTCTTCCTACATTCTCTGTCTCAGTTGGATGCACAGCGTAACTTCTTCCAGAAGCCTCGCTCTCACTCTAGGCTGTTGCTTTTCTTTCCCCTCAACACCAAATCAGTTTCCAAGTACAATCAATTACTTCTTCTTTGTGTATCTTCCCCTATCCTATTGCCTCATTCTTATTTATTTTATTCTCTTCCTTTATAGGAACTAGTGTAATAGATACCGAAGGATAGCAGAATATGCTACCCCAATACTATATGACTATAGGGGTTCAGGACATGCACCCCAAATGTGCTGCTTTGTTATGTTGATTATTTTGAGCTGTAGGCACTTGAAAAACAGCAAATACAGAGGGAGAGGCTTCCTCTGAACTCCCCTTAGCTGCCTAAAGACAGGTCCTCTAAAAGAAACTCAGTTGTTCAAGAACCCCCCACCCCCCAGGAGTTTCATCACCCAAGGAAGATTGACTCTTATCATAGGAGAGGAGACTAGAACTTGACACCACACTCAGACTGTCACAAACTATCATACTACCCATCTGGGTCCATTTATCTTTCCTAAAGTCATTTACTTTCCCCTAAGAGGCCTGCATCCCCACTCCT
>NW_006441953.1:9298719-9304616 GCF_000325575.1 Pteropus alecto | reverse complement strand
ATCCTGAATTCCAAGCCACCTCTTTGAGTTACTCATTTTTCCCTGGGTACTTCCCATGAGGTTACATTTTAATAAACTTTCATTTGTTTTTCTCTTGTTAATCTTTCCTTACAGGGGTCTCAGCTGAGAACTCAGAAGGATAGGTTATTAATTATTTTTCCTCCCCTACAATACCAACCTGGTATCAGCACAGGTCTCAGGCCTCTCTAATTACCCATGATGGTAGTGTCAGTACAGACTCTCTAAGATTTCAAATCTGGTTATTCCTTTGATTAAAACCTTCATTGGCTGGACCCAGCACTTAGAAAATACACAGATAAGGTCCTTAACAGTTTGATCCCAGCCTTCATCAATTTTCAGGCACCTTCATCAATTTTTCCCATCAATTCAGGCACCTTCATCAATTTCTCGTCAAATCAAGGGTAAAACCCATAAAGACCCTTGTGGACTGCCGTTTGCATTGTGTACCCTCTCACCTCTATACAGTGGCAATTTAACTTCTATAGCTGCCACCATGCATTGTTTGGAGTCCATAGAGGACCAGTATGAATCAAAGGATTCAACAGTGTTGATGATGTCATAGACTAATGCATTCCTAAAATTAGTACAGGAGGTCCTTGAACAACGCCATTTAGTTGAATGTCATTTTGTTATATTGTTGATGAGATGCCATAGAACTTAACTCTTGTTAAGATCAATTAGCCTATGGTAAAATCAGTTTCATTATACTTTGTTTTGCATAAAGTTGAAGAACCTATCAGCGATGCTAAGTGACAACTCGCTATATAGCATCATTAGCGCAAATAAAATTGTACTTCAAAGAAATTTATCTTTGACTTTTTTCTTTAAATCTGGCTATAGTATAATTCCAAAAGGGGGATAAAATTTCATAAATCCTCAATGTCTCAATCTTCTCTTACTGTAATGATTCAAAAACTGGTATTTAGGGGACAGCTGAGAAGGGTGAAAAAAAGGATTTTCCTGGGAGGTGTATTTAACCATTAATAAATTTTTTTTTTAACACTAAAGGAACATCCCGAAACTTTTAGTTTGTAACTATGCATTGGAGCTTTCCAAAAGGGAGATTTATGGTGCCGCTTTTCTCCAGGTTGAACAGAGAAGCCTGCGGTGGCGTCCGTGGGAATGCAATCTGCTTTCCTCTATTCCAGTAACTGCTTGTGTTATAAATCATTCTTCTAGTTGTGCAGTAGCCTTTCAGGCCTGCCTGCTTAATCTCTAATTGGTTAATCAGTTACAAGCTCAAATTATGTGGTGCAAAAAATATCACAATAGATCACAGTATTGTCACTTTTCCCCTGTAGAACTCTGACATTCTCAAGCTTCACAAGGCTCATCTCTTGCACATTAATTACTGTAATGTCCTTGAAATAGAGAAAAGCATAGATATTATTATTTGCCAAGAGATCATACTTCTGCGTCCTGCATGTCAGGAGTCCGTGTGTGTGTGTGTGTGTGTGTATTTTGGAGTCCCTTTTCTATATATGTGTTCCTTCCACCCTAGCCAACTAACTTATCCTTTAAGACTCAGATTGTGTCTCCTCCTCCAAGAAGTTTTTCCTTACTTCTGTCTTCCTCCTTGACTCAAGTTCTTCTTCGTTACCCTATAAGCCGCAAACACTTATTGGATAATTTCTATATAAAGCACCTGGCTTGATACTGGGAATTCAAAGATGGATAAAACCAGCTTCTCAGAAGTTAAGACCCAGCCCAATCCTTTCCACATTGCATTATAACTGTTTGTATAACCTGTCTCTGCTATAGGACTGTGCCTGGCATAAGGTGGGTGTTGCATTAACAAACAGATGGATAAATAAAAGACCTCCACTTCAGTTATGTTAATAACCAAAAAGGAGCCCATTCAAGGCTTTTCTGTATAATGAACTCCAATTAAATTTTACTGAAAAAACTGTTAATAAACTAAGTCTGGGTGTTGAAATGATGGGAAGGTTCTGCACTGCTCAACTGTCGTGGGGTGTTAATTAAACAGGAAAGAAAGATGGGGTCTCAGGCACTGGCTTGGTAGGGGGACAGGTGGGCCTATACATCTGGCTCCCAAGAGAGATGGAATAACTTCCTTTCTCCTCTGTCTTTCATCTCCCTAATGTTCCTCCACCACTTTTCATCCCACCCAAACCAGCAGATTCCTTAGAATATAGCCTGAGTGACATCTGTCTCCGATGAAATTTCTGGCACTAAAATATGCCATTGAAAAGGATCCTTTTTGTTCACATCGATCTAATTAATCTGTAACAAACCAAATATTACTGAATAATGGGAAACTTTTCTCCTAGTATTAGTCTGTTACTTAGATAGCTGAAATAAAGTAGACAATTTTTTAAGTACCCTTTTTCTACCAAAGTTTTCATTCTGAATAAAGAATAATATAAAAAATATCTCACTGTGATGTAATAATTAAGCACGATTAGTTTGTCTTAACACAGTAGACCTTTGTTATGATAAATTGCTTAAAAATAAAAACTATATTGTCTGTTTGCCAAAATAGGAAGGGATTAGAGATGTTTTGTCTCTCTGAAGTACATTTCAAGTAGAAAAACATGTTTCAAACCCAGTTAAGTGGAATGAGACTGTTCAGATACTCGGTTCACAGCCTTTCCTCATCAATATTTGGGTGTTTTTGCATTGTAATTAATATCTTTCATTATAGGGAATCTTGAGGTGAGTTAAAAGAATTTCACTCTTTTAAATAATCGATGGAACAATTACTTATTGATCCTATGTTATGAGCATTCGGGACAAAATGCTTCATTCTGTGCAATTCTCACAAATCTCAAATAATTGAGTTCTTTAAAGGTACCTTGTTGCATGGGGAGAGACAAGAGAAGTGTTTGTTGAGTAGGAGTACTCTGTGGTGGAATATTGTTTGTAAGTATACCCTTCAGCATTGTTCAGACACAAAAGAGTCACGATGCAGAACCTCCTGTTAGATGTGTTTATGAAAAGCCATTAAAGTCTGCATAACGTCTGCATTGGGCAATCTTTTCTTTCCTAAAAACAAACAAACAAAAAATCTACTTTTACCTCCATAAAGAAACTCTGTGATTAAGATGTAACAAAGCAGAAGGTTAAGAGCATGGACTTTGAAACCAGACCACCTGAGTTCAAATCTCAACTCTGCCACTTAAAAGCTGTGCAACTTTTATCAAGTTACTTAAGTTCTCTCTGCTTTAATTTCTTTGTCTATAAATTGAGATGTTGATAATACTTACCTACCAGTATTGTAAGATAAAATGAATCAACTGATTAACATGCTAAGTGCTTAAAATAATGTCTGCTACATAATTAGTACTATTATTATTAATCCCCTCTCCTCCATTGAGCTATTTCGGCAGTGGTTATATGAGCTGTTACTGCCCTAAAGCTACTGAAAAATAGAGCAAATATATATATATATATATATTAGTGTGAGTCAAGAAAGGGTCTCCCCAAATGCACACAGCCAGAAGCTAGACTTAGGAATGGTAAATAATCACTGTCAGAACCCTAGCCTACGTGTTTCCCTAGAGCACACCACTTCCTTTCCAAACAGGAATTTTATGCCTGGAGAAAATAAACACTTAAAATAGCTGGAAAGAATCAAGGCACCATATAAGGATATAAACTGATGCCTATCTTTACCTGATGCCAAATCTCTGAAAGAAAACAAAACAAAACAAAAAATTATCTCTATAACAAGTTTTTAAGCTACACAAAGCAAATTGTCAGTTTGGAATAAAAATTAAGATTTTCAAGTTATTATTTTCTATTAAGCATTGCAGAGAGAGAGAGAGACAGAGAGAAAGGATGTGTGTGTGAGAGAGAGGAGAGCAGAGGCTGTGGTTTATACTAACAAGGGATTAAAATTTAAAGTAGACTGCACTACCATGGGTAAAGGGGAGCTGATTTTTTTCAAAGTTCTGTCACCGACAAGCTCTGTTACGTGAACTTTGGTAAAATCCTCAACCTCTGGGGCTTCAGTTTCCTCAGCTATAAAATGAGGGAGTTGAGCCAGATGATTTATAAGGTTTCTTACAGCTCAGACATCCTTGACTTTGTGAAATAAAATAGATGTTCGATGTTGTATTCAGCAAGCAACAGAAGCCAACTCTGGAAACTTAAGCAGGAAAAGGATCTTTCTGCAAAGATCTTGCAAAAAAGGATCTTGCTCACGGAATCAAAGGGAGGGATGGAGAACTAGGATCAGAACCAAGGCAGTTGGTGGGGATGGGGTGGGGAGGGGGCTTGGGGGTGCCTAAAAGCAACTCTGCTGCTAGAATAAATAAGCTCCAGTAATTTTTTTTCACCATCATGTCACTGAACCCATGACATGAGGAGAAATGTGCTGGGTGAAGGGTAAGGCAAACTTTTTGTAAAGGTTTCTTTACTCTTAAAAAGGACATTGTGGTCTAAGAATGTGATTATTGTTGGGCCTGTGGTACCACCATTTAATACAATCGTGTTTTGAAACTATGACAGGTGAAGCCTGAAGACAAAAGCCAACAAACTAAAGATGGCAAAGTGGAAAGAGAGGAAAGAACCAGGATGATTGATAATGTGAGTTCTTGAATTAACCAACCCTGAAAACACGACTCAGAATTTATATTAGGTAAAATAATAAGCCTTTTTATCTTTTAAGTTATTTTGACTGGGGCCTGCTGTTATTTGCAGGTGAAAGTGTCCTAACTAATAACCTACAAAATGATATTCCTCTAGTAAGCAGCAATATTATCTCCATATTTTCTTCTGGTAACAGCCTTAATTCTTGGTGGTGGGGGCGGGGGGTATAACTCTTCTGCAATATTTTATGAAGTATTACATTTTTGCTAAAATATTTTGTTTTCTCTCTGTCCATGAAAGGACTTCATCATGTCCTTCAAATCACAGAAGCTTCTATACTACTCTGTCTTTACTAAAGTGTGGATTCTCATATAAAAGATATTTTTTAAAATTTATTTTTGGTTGTCATACCCCCAGGGTAATCTGCTAACATACCTTATTTAGATTTTTAAAATATCAGAACTTTTTTCCACTCATCTTAAGATCATCACCCACCAGAATAGAACCAAGAGTTGAAAATGGTTAAGAAAGATGCAGACAGAAAAGAGAAGATAAAAAAAGAGAAAGGGAAGTAAACAAAGTCAAATTATGAGAATAAGCTGTCAGAAAATTGAGTCCAAGTCTTTATTCTACCATTTTTACATGAAGGAAAGAAGTATAGTTGGGAGAGAGAAAAAGACAGACAGACAAATTATCTACAGTCAGAGGGTAAAAAGAAAGATGCAATTCATATAATATTTGTCTCTTATAAAATTTGGTTTTATTAAATATCAAGTAGGTACAAAAGTATATTTTAAAATATATGTAAGCTACATAGAATCATGCACAATGAACTCTCACACACCCACTATCAAGTCTGTAAAAGAACATTACCATTGTGTTAGAAGTCCCTGATATGTAGGTATTTAATCCCACCCCCTTTCCCATCCCCTGATAGTAACCACTGTGCTGAATTTACAGCCAACATCTGTCAAACTCCATTAACCAAGATGAGTATAACAAGGGAGGAGAAGGTAGGGAGAAGTAAGTACTGGTCCTTGGGGACTCAGAATCTAGAGAAATAAGGTTTCTAGTCTTACTTGTAGACCAGTGGAGAAGCAGACATGAATACAAGTAGCTGTAATATGAGGTAGAATGTGAGAAGTACTATAGTAAGCAGACTAAATCTTAGAGAAACACAGAAAAGAGAAACATTATTCCAACTGGTGTGAGCAGGGAAGCTCCATGGACAAGGTAGCCTCCCTGCCTTCGCAGGGTGGAGAGGATTTCTATAGGCGGAAGGAAAGGACCAATGTAACAGACAGAAAAGAGGCAGAGAGAGC
>NW_006441953.1:9296994-9297363 GCF_000325575.1 Pteropus alecto | reverse complement strand
AGCATGGAGCCTGCAAATGACACACTTATCTCACCCTATTGTGTCTAGTATTATAACTAGTGGTATGCGTGTCCCGTCTCCTCTACCAGATTGTAAACCTTTGTGGGCAGACAGCAGGCCATCTACATCTTTGAATGCTTCACAGTATCTGTTAAAGTCTTTTATTTTAAATAAGTGAAAATAGCTTCCAGAAATCTGACACAATTTAACAGAACTTTGAAGCTTAATTTATGCCTTTTGTAAGCCAAGTTCCCATTGATTTCCAAGTCATTTGTCTGAAACATAATAGAAGTGTACATGGAAACAATAATTTGGCTTCTCAGAAATTGTATAATATCCATGCCTCATGAAGTGTGAGACCCCTAAACT
>NW_006441953.1:9253673-9296946 GCF_000325575.1 Pteropus alecto | reverse complement strand
TATTCATCAGGGACACAGATGAGAAAAAGTGAGACTAGTAGAATCCCACTTGCCAGATCTTTAAACCTAAATTTTACAATTAGAATCTCAGTTTGTGATCTTGTCATCAACAGATAGAACTGCTTCTGTCTTCGGGTTTGGTAAAAAAAGAAAGGAAGAAAGAAAGAAAGAAAGAAAAAAAAAGTACCAGAAAAATTTCTGTGTGTTAAAACTTTGTTTCTGTTAAGTTGCTAAATAGTATATCTAACCCAACATTTTAACTCTGGAAATCTACTCAGCTAAGCAATTTTAACCAAATAATAATGCCAGGAAATTAAATCTCACCATAACTATGAGAAGGTATTTTTATACTTTTCAATATTAAGAGCTGCCCTCTAATCTACATGTACTTTTATTGTAATTGATAACTATAATTATTGTTGATATCAGCATAACTATCAAAATACAAAAGCCAAAAGAATCAGAGGAAACATTTTGCTATTAAATTTAAATATTCAAGTTTCATTTAATATTTCACTTAAATTCATTTCATTTTAGTATCTTTGAAGTTTTTTAAATATCCTCAGTGCCAAAAGGAGGCAAGAGATTTATATATCCATACAAATATATAAACAAACAACTCAAGCCCTCTGAAGTAACTTGCCAAAGAGAAAGAATCTATTTGCATAGGAAAACCCACCAAATCAGAATCTGCAATGAGATTTTCATCTTTGACCCTGTTTTTGATTTTCAAAACCAAAATCTTGAGGCCACTGTAAGCTGTATAGTGATGGATAAACAAGGAGACATTCTCTTGCTATTTCCACAGGTTTCATCAGCTTGTTTCTGTGACTCATAATGGCTTCCTGAAAAAAAACCTCTCATTTTCCTACCATGTATTCTCAACTGGTCTCATATATTTACCAGTTAACTCATTCCCCAAATAAAATTATGAGTATTCTTCAAAAAGAGTTTGGTCCAAATTGTCCAGACGAATTGTTTAGAAGGATATTCTGAAGATTAAAGAAAAAAAAACCAACAAATATTAATCGCACAAAAGTTTTGTTAAGTATTACTGGAAAAGAATTCATGGAAAACAATTTAAAAACCATTTATCAAAATGGTATCTTATAAGAACACCAAAAACTTCCTAAAGATACTGATTAAGTCCTCTTTCCAGCCCTGTGTTAAGCAGTGGAGGCTCCATTATATCCAAGAAGACAGTGTTATTAGTGGTAATAAACTTCTCAGCTTGGGACCCAGATAACCTAGAATCTTCTCCAGCCTCTGCCACTACAGTATGTTTGGGTTATTCTCCACTTATATAAAATGAAAGTGTAAGTGTTCATGCAAGTTTCTTTTGATTATAGAATTCCATGATTCTAATAGAAGTTGGGACTTAATCATTCACTCAGAAAATATGTATTGAACATCTGTTAAATGCTGGGCAACATATCATCTAAATGAGGGGGTCTTTCTATTATGCTCCCCAAGTCCCCTGTGAATACATCTATCATGTTACTTGACACTCTATTGGAATTAAGGTTTACCTAATCCGATTCCTCCTCTGACTATATGTTATTTTCGCCAATGAGTAGCAGAATTCTTGGCACACAGTAGGTGTTCAAAAAGCATTTGGCGAATGAACAAAAGGGAGCTCTTTATATGCAAAGTTGGGCATCCCAGAGTGAGGACCAGAATGAGAAGTATCAGACAGAAATCCAGTAATATTTCATTAAAACAATTGTGTGATTACATTATAGCTTACTTAGGAATTTCTGAGCCATCTGCAGACCCTGATTGCACTAAGAGCCAAGTACTAAGATCAGCTTCTCTCTAGTGCTAAGCACAAACATATCCTTAGTCTCAAGTTTAACATACTAAGCCACTTACTCTGGATCCCTTCAGTTGCCTCTCCTGATCTGCTCTCCACCTTTTCCCACCCTGCTTGGTACCCTGAGAGGCCAATCTATATGAAGTGCCTCAGTTGGGTTTCAGTGTCCTCTGGCTCTGGTTGGGATTGGCCACTGGGAAGTACTAGCACACTGTGTAAATGGAGAACAACAAGTTGGGATATTTATTTTCTGTCTTCAGGGCAACCACAGGCTGTTGTGTCCCTTGACCAAACGTCACAGTTCTTGTCAGGCATCCCTCCATGCATATTGTGTGTGTGTGTCTGTGTACATGTGTGTGTGCATGTGTCTGCCTCTGTCTCTGTCTCTCTGGGTTCCCTGCCCCTTTAGTCAGAGACAGTAGCAGTGCCCCATTGTTACTAGTCCTAGGGCTCTACACTCTCCTTTTTGTTTTTCCCACATCCTGGCTTGGTTCATGCTGTGAGTGATAACTGCCCAAGTATTATGAAGAGTAAATGATCTATCACCACCAAACACGAAAGGATACTAATAAATACTAGTGTCCCTTCTCTTCCCTGTTACAATTTTTATACCCCCTATAATGGCTATCAATAGTGCCTTTAACATAATAGCTACTTGTTAAATATTTATTGAATGAGTAAAAAAGTTTTCAAAGACACTTCTGATTCAGATACATGGAAATTAATATGTATTAATCTAGACTCTCAGATGTTAAATTTAGAGAAGATTTTAATTCCAGTAATTGAGGATAATAGGTAGTTCTGCTTTATAAATTTACATTCTCTCTTCTCTCATTCTTCAACTGAAACAACAATTGACCTGCTAGAATTATGACAACCTCAGGAAACAGTACCAAGGAACGAGGTGACATTCCAGGGGCACGTGTTTTTAACAGACTAAAAGTTGAGTTTACTGGTCTTTTCTACACCTTGGAGGAAAAAGTAATTTTATTTCATGTCGTCTAATTCATATGAGCTGATTTTGCAAGTTCGGCACTTTCTGTCTCCTACACCAACATAGAAATGTAGTTTGAGATCTACTTTATCTTCTTGGATCTCGTCATGTTTGCAACAAAGTCGAATCATCGATAAAGCCAAATCATTACTTACCGTGTATACTGATCGTGCTGATGCACTGTGGCAGGAACTTCTAGTTCTGGTATTGGAGAAAGCACTTTCTTGACTTGAGTCAAGGGCAGCCTCTGCGTGGTCTCTGCTATTTAAGAAGGAGAACTGTTTTAGTCTATAGTCTATAGCAGTATGCAAAAGCAGATACAACATTTTCTAATGTAGTGAGCGAAATATGCCTTCCATCTAGAAAGGATTTGGGCATTTCCACCACTCACTAAATTTCCTACCTACAACTCTGATAACTTTAACCCATTTCTTCCAACTCTATTTCTTTCCTTGCATTCCTCCTTTCTACCACTTCCTAGGCACAAGGCCTGAAGCATAGTTAAGAAGGAACAAAGTAGAGGAAAAAAATTTTAAATACAATGTCATGTAACAAGACAGACATTTTAGTTTGGAAACTGACTTCAACCCTTTCCTTCTATCACATATTGTTGAAATGTGTCCCTAAGAAGAATGTCAATTCCAGAGACAATTTTATCGAGATGCAAAGTTATAAATTAGAGGAATTCTAATCTGTCTTTCTTTACTATGACTATGTGACTTTATCAAATTCTTCCTATATTATCTTTAGCTGACTTCAAGGGCAGAGCTGAAACTTCTTGTCCATGGTATAATGGTATCTCTTTTATTCCATGGAGTCTGGAGTCTTGCTTTTATAGTTTTTATATTAAAACTTGTGGGGTTTGCTTTATAAATGTCTTTACTTTCTATACAAAGCCCTGAACAGGGATGGAAATGAGGTGACCTATAATTTAAAGATAAATTTGGGTAGTTGCTCCTTAAGGAGAGAAATCAAAATGAAGATTTAAGTGTAATCAGGAATACAATGCTTCTTGTCCATAAAGATGATTAAACACTGATATGGGTTACCAAAATAGAAATACTGTTAAATTTTCTCTTGGAATTTTATTCTTTTAATTAGAAAAAAATGTAATGAGGATAACTTATTTTTTGGATTTAATTTTTTGAATACAGAATACATTCACATGATTAAAAATTTTTACACTATGAATGGATATTCAGCGAAACGTCTCCCTCTTACCCCATATCCCAGACAATCACTTCCCACCGCATCACATATTTCCATTCCTTCTCCTCTTCCTTTGCCATAGGCAACCTAGGTTATTGGTTTTTTGTTTATTGATAGATGATGGATGGATAGATAGATAGATAGATAGATAAATAGATAGACATACAGACAGATAGTTTTATACCTTTATACATATGTATATGTTATCTTTGTCATTCTTTACATACTATGGTAGCATACTATACACATATATGCTTAAAGATATGTCTTAGAGATCTTTCCACATAAGCAATTCCTCATTTTTTTTTATAACTTCCTAGTATTCCATAGTATGGATGTATTATCATTTCTTTAAACAGTCTCCTATTTAGATTGTGTCTAATCTTTTGACATTGCAAACACACTAGCAATAAACATTGCATATATGTCATTTCTTTCCCAGGTGAATAAATCTATAGGACAAATTCCTAGAAATAGAATTGTTGGCTCAAAGGGCTTATACATTTGTAACTTTGATATTCTGTTTACAGACATCCAAGTTGATTCTGATACACATTAAAGATTCAGAATGAACTTACCATGCAAATGATTGCTTAGACAATTAGGTTAAAATATCTAAAGAGCTTATTCATTAAACTAAATAATTATTAAAGAAAATTAACAGAGCTATTTTGGTTAGAAAGCCAAACTGCTCACCATTTGCTTATTCATTCAGTTTGCTGATGTTTTATAGTATGGTATAACCATAATTTACTGTAGAAAGCTATTATCTGTCAAAATGATGGCTACTCCAAAGTAACTCTCTAGTGGGGTATTATCTTCTGTTTTTCCTAGTATCCAAAGTCATGTAACTTATATGCTAATAGTAAAACCTCTGGAAAATTTATAAAAAAGCAAAAAGGTAAAATATATGATATTTTAATATCTTCTTCAGAATAGTTAAAACAGGTAGAATTTTTTTTGTTCTACACTGGGAAATAGAGTTTCTTTCGAATTATATTAATTCGCTAACACTAGTTAAAACAGTAGAACAATCAGAAATGTTTTAAAACTTCACAGAAGTCTTTTCATGAATTTGTCAAATCTCTGAACCAAACATTTCTTTGACATTTTTAGGAACCTCAGAAGAGCCAAAAAAATTAAAAAGAACCCCAGTTGGAGTTTTGACCTGGCTGAATCTAGTGAACAGCAGCAGAAACTTTGATTAAAAATAAAACTCCATGCCTTATGTTCTCGAATAAAGCCCCTACCACACTGCCCGTGACAATGTCCAGGTTGCCCTCTGATAATTTTTTTAAAAGATTTCTAACACTTTTCAAAAGTGCTTTATACCTATAACATCTGGCATCTAACTTCAATTTATTCTTCCAAAGTAATTTTTGATTCCCACAGAGTAACAGAAACTTGCAAGGTGTTGTCTTCACTTTGTTCCTGGTAGTTTTCATGTCAAAGACGAGATACATCTCCTGCAGGAAAGACACGTCTAAAGTGTCCTCATCCTACTAGGCTCTCTTGGCTGCTAAGGGAATTTACTCCATCAATTTTTTATACTCTTATCTCCAAAACTATTTGTTCAACTAAATTTTACTTGGTTATTACATTGGAAAGCCCAAACAGCTAAAAACGAAACAAAACAAGAAGTAGTAACCAGTGTTAGGTGTCCATATTATATAGGACCCTCTGTGACTTCTACTTCCCCAATAGTGAATGTATCCAATTTTGCTGTAATTGATTATTTATCCTCCTTTTTGTGTACAGAGATTATATTTTATGCACAGTTATAATTCCTAGAACCCACCTTGGAGCATGACACCTAATAGGTACTCGGTAAATACGTGTTGAATGACTGAAAGAATGTCATTTAATTTCTTTGTGCATCATTTTTCTTAACAAAAGGGTGTGGGAAGAAGCACTACAAGTTAACTGGGGTGCCATCTAGGAATTTGGGGGAAGAAAAATAAGTGACCTCTGAGCGTTAATCAATAAAACCAACCCATAATCGGAGTGGAAACATGAAAAGTCATCTTCATAAATAATCCCCAGGCCAAAGCCTATTAAATGTTAAATGAGCCTATCAAGCTACTCCTAAAATGGGGAGGAAGGCCTCTCAAGTTATTGAAGAAAAACCTCTCAAGTTAGCAGAAGAATCCATTTTAAGATCTAACAAACAATACTTGGCTATGATCTGACATCCTGCTGTGGTTCTAGCTAAGGAGAGAGAACCACATGTGTTTGCTGTCAAAGTTTTTTGGTCCATATTTCTCTCAACTGCATTACTCTTTGTGAATTAATACATTAGTCTTCTGGTTATATAAACCTGTTGGTGTGAGCTGGATTATGCAATGGATCATTCTTGGTGTGCTGCCATTGCAGGAAGCTGAACCCACAGGCCTGAAAGAAAACATTAGGCCAGGTAAATTCACCTACGTGAGGCACATGTGTGGCCTTGTGGGCAACAGCATCCAGGCAGCCCCAGATGGCAGCTTCCTGTCCTCACCCCACATGTGCCGTATAAAAGTTCAGCAGTGGGTAATGACACCTGAACTACTGAGATCATTTCCTTATGACTTCAGCAAAGCTAGTGGGTGCCTTGAGGCTAAAAGGAAGAAAATCAAGGTAAGGGTAAAATGAGGTAATAAAGGTGTATTTTGATATACTGTGAAAAATAGAAAGCACTATTAAGTACAAAACAGGATGTTTTTACCAGCATATTTTAAGCCCACTCAAGGAGTATGCTCAGAATTTAGTTGGACCCACATCTGTGCTCAGCAGGGGAAGGCTATGGATAGCTAACCTTGGAGGTGATGACCTCAGTGCATCCTTCTTCTCCTTCATACTTTTGGGAGAAAAAGAAAAAGAAAGTGGTCCCCAACCAATTTGGCACCAGAGAACCGGTGCTTCTATGATTATTTAATGCCTAATGATCTGAGGTGGCGCTGAGGCGATGATGCTAGCGCTGAGGAGCGGCTGCAAATACAGATGAGACTTCGCTCGCTTGCCCACTGCTCACTTCCTGATGTTGGTTCCCAACAGGCCACAGACTGGTACCGGTTCGTGGCCCCAGGGGTTGGGGACCCCTGCTTTGGAAGATTCAGCTATGACTCTTTATGGAAACAATGGCAAGAAGTGTCTAAACTTACCTACAAAGTACTTGTTTTTTTTTCATAAGAGCTTCTCCAAAAAAGGAAGAAATTCAAGTTCATCTTCACAGATTACAGTGTAAGATAGATGTAGAAAATTTCAGATGATTTGGTGATTCTTATTTAATTCTCTAATCTGGCTTCAAAGACCTTCCATTTGTAATGATTTCTTCGTATTGTCGTAGCAATGCAGAAATTCAGTATTGCTATACATCATTCTAACATCTTTATCACATAAAAATATTGGCACTTTTATACAAGCCCAAGATAGCTAGAAGCCTTTTAGGGATAATAGAGCCAATTGTGGTAGCTTAAAATAGATTTCCATTATTCAAGGTGCCAACTCCCTACTATATTCAAAGCTCCATCTGTTATTGTTAACAGTGATCCCCAAACTACTCCTCTGCTCCCAATCTGACCAATGTAAAAATCAAATGAAGATGGAAAAATAAATGACTGCAAAATTATCTAGATTTAACAGCTAAAGTGAAAAACACCCTCCTTCAAAAGACAGTTGTCAATATTCTGAGCCATTGACTTAGTTTCCAGTTTATTCACACTGCAGATATTTTTAATACTCCAAGGAATGAATATTAAGGAATTTCTTTAATTTCCTTTTAAAGGAAAGGAATTTTGCTTTTCTTATTTTGCATTATCAAGAGTTATGATTTGGGGGGGAACATATTTAAAAGATCTTTGTAGACTGTGGCAGTCATTCTTTCAACATAGTCGTTGTAGAGTCATGCTTAGTTGATAAATAGTTACTGGGCACTTACTAAATGCTCTTATACGCTTGATGCTATGATCTGGGAATATAGTGATGAGTATAATCAGAGTATCCCTACCTCAATGAGCTACCTGGGAGACATATCAATCAAATAATAATAAAAGTATTAAATAGCAATAGTAATAATTGCCCCAAAGAGAGATTTGTGGGGCTCTGAGGATATGCACTGAGGGAAGTCGACCTCTTCTGGGAGGTCCAATATAAGTTCCCTGTGGAGGTGTTAGTTAGACCAAGATCAGAAGGCAGGGTTGGAGTTTAGCAGACAAAGGCAAGGTGAGAGGAGGGGAGGTTTTCGAGAGGTGGCACAGGAGGCAGGATGGTTCAGGCAGGGAGAGTCTGTGCAAATACAGAGAAAATGTTTATCTGCATATGTTGTGTCATCAATTATTTCAGACCTGAAGTAAATGGCCATCACATAAAGGCATTCAATGAATGAATAGAATAAATCACCCTATTCTGCCTATAGATTCTTCACACTTACGAATTTCTTCCTTCATACAGAGTCACCCTCTGCATTTTGACCTATTCTGTAACCAAGCAGATGGCTATAAGTTTTATGAACTCAAATCTGTATTTTAAGTCATAAATATTATAGTCAGAAAGTAAAAATTAAATTTTCATGTTATCTTGCTTGGTTGCTATCCATCTGGCACCAGTAATTTATCTTCTCTTTTGCAGGAAATTGAAACCCACTTAGTCTTCATTATACTGGCCATAAACATGTCGCAGATTACAATTTTACACTGCCACTAGTTTTATTTTGGGGTAATACATATTACTGGGTCATCCACTTTTGACATGCAGAAATTCTCTTTCACAATAAAATTCCATTTTTCTTTGCTTCATAGTCGCTACGAACTCACCCACATTAACAGCATCAGCTGAAATGTTACTTTGCAGATGACTCACATTGTCTCACAGAAGCTTCTACAGCCTTATAGAGAAAATGTCTCATTTCTCTTTCCAGTATTAGATGTTAAAGGAGCATAAAGAGTTTTGATCTGTGGCTTGAACCAGCAGAGGTAAGCTCCCCTGTTCACCATTGCCATCGATATGCTAGAAAGTGCATTCGCTGGACAGAATGAGTTTGAGCTCTGACTCTGCTAGGGATCAGAATGGACCTGTGGGTCCATTATTTAAACTCTCGGAGCTTTAGTTTCCTCATCAGGAAAAAAGTGAGGTTTCTATGAAATAAAATGATGTGTGTGAAAGTACTGTGCATATGGAAGTTACTTAATGAGTTTTTATAGTTTAATTAGTTTCCCTTCTCCCAAGGCGACTGGGGGTAGAAGCTCTTTAACTGTGATATCAGCTCTGTGAAGGCAGGGACTATTCTGTAGTACATGCCACTGTGTCATCCAGGCTTGACATAACTGCTGTTGAGTTACTGATCAGTAGATTTTGGTTGAATATTTGAAGGTGAAAAATTTCAAGTTTAAAAAATTTCAGTAGTTTTAATGGACATAGAGGTGAGAGATGAAATGATACCTTTAATGGACCCATGCAGTGAGAACATGTGGAAGCCCTAATCCCAGAAACCTGGTATTACAGAGATTTGTTTATTGACTCTCCAGCATATGGACATCTCAGGAGTATTTTCAAGTATTCAGGAAGCCAGAAGGGCAGATATTTCCACTCTACTGCTTCCTGGCACCCAGAGTACAAATCTGTGGCCTGCACTCAGTTAGTCAGATACTCTCCCTTGGGACTTGCCATCCTGGGCATCGATGCAAAACAGCAACGTGGTCTAAGGGTAGCTGTGGCAGCCCAGGGGCAGCGTCCAGTGGTGGTGACATCAGCGAAGGCATTCTCACCAAACCAACCTTGTGGTAAATCTTTGGCTGTATTTTTAGTTGCCTGGCCTCTCTTAACTATTTATTTTCCAAGCTCAGATTCCCTAACCTTCCTGCTGCTTCCACGGGTTCCCTTTTGGTTTTCCAATAAATTTTCTTTCTGCCAAGTCAGCCACATTGGTTTCTATTGTTTGCATCCAGTGATTCAGGTCCTCATTTACTGCTTCTGCCCCTGGCCTTGGTCTCCCAGCGTGGCAAATTCATTAAGCACTTTTTCTAAGGGTATGTTTCAAAGTTACTTTTGTATAATTCTCAAAATCTCTTCTTCAAGATGCTCAGCGTTTTTCATTATTCTTCAATATCCTTAGCAATTCTATGAAATGTGTTATATGTTCTTTAAGGAAATAGAATTATATTCTCTCTGATCACCCTTTGTCTCTTTGTTTGCTTCACCTTTCCCAGACCCCAAGATTCATTTCTTGCTCATCTGCTCTTTCTACTCTATACTCATTTCCCCTCAGGGTTTGTGTGACTTAATAAGCTTTTATCGTGCATGAACTACGTGCCAGATATTATGCTGGGACAAGATTCCAAAGGTGAGTAAGACAGAATCATCGCCTGTGTGCAGATAATAGTCGAATGAATAAAATGTAAAGTAGATGAATGGCAAGACAGGCAACAAAAGCCACCGCGCTTCTCAAAGCAAGGAAGAAAATATTAAACTTATAAAAGCTTGAGATTTGATTCTGCCTGACATCTCCTACAGCAATGAGATTCATTTATTCCATCAGTGTTTCCTGTGCCCTCAGTACATGCCAGGCCCTGTGCAGTGCCAGGGTCTTGATCATCTCCCTTTATTTCTCTCTAGTCTTTTTGAGGGTGTGAGTCTATCCATGTCTCTGTGTGTACGTGAGTGACAATACTTACTTTGTAATACATGAACGACTGGAGAGACGTTCTGGCATGTACAGTCAGAGCCGGCAGCAAGCTGTTCTGCTGAATGTGGCTACAGTCACTGCTCTCTTTGAAAGACATTTTTTTC
Organism: Pteropus alecto; assembly: GCF_000325575.1. Taxonomy (NCBI): domain Eukaryota; kingdom Metazoa; phylum Chordata; class Mammalia; order Chiroptera; family Pteropodidae; genus Pteropus; species Pteropus alecto. The sequence continues at coordinate 9,286,168 of NW_006441953.1, read as the reverse complement.
AGTCGTGTTACTGCTTCTCCAGAGAACCATGCTGGCACATTTTTTCCTGCATTCTCAACTGCTGCCTATAACCCATCATTACAAAGAGAGGCCTAAAAAAACGGCACTCGGGGGAGATATTATTTCCTTTCCATTTCTCTCTCAGAAAGAAAAACTTATATTGGGATGGGGGAAAAAATCACTTTTAGGTTAAAGAAATATAAATAACAAGAAAGAAGCTGCTTCTTTCCCCCTTTAAGAGGCTAAGCCTCAAAAAAGACTCTTGGTTTTTAAAAAAAGGCCACCTCCCCCACCCCCTTGGCCTGCTCTAAACATTAATATTATATACCAGGTAATAAAGCTGGGGGTGGGGGGTGGTTAGTGAGTGCTGTGAAAGGGAAAAGGACAGCTGTGGCAGGTTTCTCTGGGGGATGAAAATCACAGGCTCATAAATACGATGTGTGAGGTTAGCCCGGTGGTTAGCTAGAACTTTAAATTTGCGATTCTCCTGATTATCTGGGTTGACAGGGGAGCTATTGACTTTTTCTCAGATAAGGCTTCAGTGCTCAAAATTATGACTTGAAAAGAGAAATGATTGGGATTCCTAAGACAACCAAAAGCCCCTCAGAGCCAGGTTAAATCATTCCTGGGTATGAATGTCAGGCATGTGTACTGGAGAAGAGGAAAGACCAGGGGAAACTCCGTTTTCTCTCTTTAAAGATTAATTTTGCCGCTTGAAACAACCCTGTTATTTTTATTTCATTAATCAAACAAAATAGTCATTGATCGCCCAGAATTTCCATCAACTTTCCCCACTTTTAGCTGGTGTCCAATGACTATTTAGCTAATGCTTATTATTACCCATAGGTTAGTAACTTTACTGCTAGTGATGAGAGGAGAAACTCTAGTTTTTTTTTAAGGGAGCTTTTAAGTGCACCCAATCCAAGTTTTCCTCAAGCTAGGGGGCTGAATACCTGCTAATTGAAATAGCTAAAAAAAAAAAAGCCTGGGGAGAATAGTCCACAGTGAAATGCCTTTCAAATCTCCATGTGGCTACGGACACAGCTGCAGTGAAGGGCTCAGGGTTTGTTCAGTTTCCTTTCTTTTTTGAAAATGGTTTACACACCAGACATGAAGCTTCCATATATAACTTCTCACAAAGTACAAAATAGCCTGCTCTCTGGCTGTGCATAAGCAGCTGTAGTAATATCACACATAATTCTGTAGTTTTCAAAGACTCAAGAATATTATTTCTCCCTGATGAAGAATAAGCCTTTGCCCATGTCATATTCTCCATCTCTTTCTTTTTCATATGATTTGACAGCCTGAATTCAGAAGGAGGCTTCACAATTAGAAGAAGGAGATGGAACCACAGCATCTGTGCTAACAGCCTCCTTGCTACTTGAATTAAGATTCCCTTATTCCATTTCTATTTCTTGGGAGAGGACAGGGGACTTTTTAATTGGGGCTATTAGAAGTTCTCTTTACACAATGACACCCTCTGCTAAGTGAAGGCTCCAGCAAAAGCCGTGCCCACTCTGCAATTACTTCTTGCAATTCTGAGGAATAATGGTATCTTGTCTCATTTAAAAATAAATCTGAGGCTTATTCCTTATTGCTTTTCCTCCTCTGCCTACTCACATGAATGTCTCCTTGGCAATTAAGCAAACTTTCCATTATTTAAGGGGGTAGTTTTGATCGTAACTGTCCTCTGATATGATTTGCCCATAGCTCCTTTCTTCCAGATACAAGGCTAATTTAAATGAGCTCAGATATTATGATCTCGAGTTTATACTGCAATGATGAAGCTTTGGAATTTCCTAAGCAGTGTTCCGTTTGCATGTCACCGAGCTCACCTGAAATAACCCGCACATTCAACGTTTGAAGTTTCTCAGAATCACTTCCTCTTAAGAGAACAGATGAAGGTTTGTATTTATGACCTATTCCAAGAAAAGAAATTAAATATTAAGATGAAAAACAAGCACATTCTTAATATGTACTCCCCATATTGGTTCAAAGGATTACCAAAGAAAAAGGGCCATTCACAACAGGGCCTGAAGTAACAAAATATGAAGTTATTTTCCATTAACAAATGCAGGTTCTTTCTAAAACCAGTGGTCTCTCCATTGTACCATCTCCTCTGATGAAAAACCTGGCTCTTATGTACAGAATATTATATTTAGATTATACACATAGATATGATATACAGAATATGTAATGTTATTTAATATTTAATAATAATAAATGTCCTAAATGATGTGACATTTTTCATTACTTTATATGCTTAGATTTGTAAGGCAAGACTTTGAAAGCCTCTAGGCCTGTCATTTGGGTTGATGTTCATAAGTAACTTAGTGTCACTCCCCACTATTCATCTCTTTCTAGACATTTTCCATCTGGTTTCTCTCTCTCTCTTTCCTAATGTGTAATTATATGAAAAATGAATCAAGAAACTCAAAACTATGCACTATTTGCAAATAACATGCATTTACTTAAAATAATATAATTTTCAAAACTAGAAAGACCTTGCATCTTTTTATTAGTTATATAACTGGAATAAACACATAACACTTAATTTCTCTGAAGCTCAGGGTTTTTTAATCTATAAAATAAAAATAATAGCACATATCTTGTTTATATACTTTGAGAATTTAGTAAAAATCTTGTGACAATGGTTATTCTATAAATATACAACATTATGATTATTAACCAAATGCTTTTGGGGTCTCAAATACCAAGGTATCAATGACGATACTTGATATGCAACTTCTCTCAGAAATTTCTGCAATAAATACTTAATCAAAAGAATTAATGGCTCAGACCTAGAGGCAACCCCTTGTTTTGCCTATTGAAACGACTAAGACAGCCTTACCTGGTAAAGAGCATAAGAGCCCTGGGAAACGACACAAGCGGCACAATACTACTCTCCTTTATTGAGAATTACTATTCACTAGACACTGGGGTAAATTTCTAGTGAATAGTAATTCTCAATAAAGGAGAGTCTCTTTAGTTCAATCCTTACCTCAACACTGTGTGGTGATGGTGATTAGCCTTGTTTTACAGAGGTAAAAAGGAACACTCGGATACAGTGAGCGACTTGCTCAAAGTCACGTAACTAGTAAGCGGTAGTACTAGGATTTGATACATTTTCTCTTGTCTTTAAGACACAAACTACTTTCCATCAGGCCTGATACTCAGCCAGTGTACTCCTGGGTACACACCAGCAGGGCCGATGTATGCATGGGTCTACCAGTAGGACCACACCAGTAGTAAACGATCAGGGCCCATCCTGACAGGTGGGTATCGCATTAGTTATTAAATATTTTATCATCATCTCTATTGTCCTGATTTCTAAGTACACATTTTAGCTCAGCCCAACCAAAAATCTACTGACACACTCACACTTATTAAAGATTGGCTCCCACTCACACTCACTGCCAACAGCCAATCCGATCAAGGTCCCCAACTCTAAAATTCTTCATCTCCACTCCCCATTCTTCTACCTCTCTTCTGCCTTCACTTCCACTATAGCCCCTGCTCAACCTCCAGTCCATCAACTACTTCCAGTTCACCCATTCTTTCTCCCCTCCTACTCACTTGTCTGGATAGGAGAAAGACACATGAAGCTCCTTGAATGTTGGCACTGTGTCTTACTTATGCTTATATTCCTAGAATCACTGCTTACACACAATAGGTGCTCAGAAAATGGTAAATTGAACTAAAAAAAGAAATTGAATCTATAGATAAGATTAAGAGTTCCTTGAAACTAAATCGATTATCCCAAATGATATATTTATTTCTCAATACTTACTCTGCCACTTCTGCACTCGCCTATGGCCTTCGAGTATTTTGTGGATAGTGAGGATGAGCAAAAATATAAAAACTGATATTACTAAAACATACCAAGTGATCTTCATGGAACAAAAGAAATCTGCAAAGAAAAAATACTATAAAAATACAATAATATGATGCAATAGATAAGAGGCTATGAGGTGGTGTAGCTGGCTTCTACTACATATTCTGCCCTTAACTAAAAAGCTGAATATATAGCATCACTGTTACAGGGTCACTTGCTCTCCTAAATTCTTTCCTGATGTATTAAACGAGAGTATTAAATGAGGAAACTTTATCAGGTGGCTTCCAGAGATCCACTTAGTTCCAAAATTCTAGGATTAATTTCACTTAACAGGCAAAGTTCATGTTAGTGCCGCTATCATTTCTATCACTAAGTTTAAGACCACAACATAGCAGAGTACCAGAATCAGAGCCATTTCTAATCAATAATTTTGGCCCTAGACCAAGCAGCCAAAAATTATAGTCTCAAATCAACAAAGATACACTGAGCATAAGGAGGATGGAGAAGAAAGGGAAAGACAGACACAGAGAAAGGGCTGGACTGAGGCATATAAAAGGCCAGGGAAGATGAATAATTAGACCCATTTTCATCAGGGTCTCTCATGACAATGATCAGATCAAGCACATACCTTAATGAGACATATAGTTACCCTAGACTAAATTTAACAAGGATACAGGTAAAAATGTTCATTCAAAAAACAGTGAGACAACAAGGGAAGGGCAGTCACCATGCAGCGATAGCTTAGCACGGTCTCCTTGGGTCCCATAAAGACACAGTGGCCAGTTGACCCAAGCATCAGTGACTTAAAAAAGAGTGACCTTGTCATGTCCAGGACACAAGTGTCTGACTTTCTAAGCCACCTTCTGTATCCTCTTGCACACAAAATACAGCCAGTACTAACTCAATTTAGTAAGACATGTAATTTGTTTATACTCTTGGATGACTCCCCTTGTGGAGCTTATGATCTGGGTATCCTTCCCACAGGACCTCCCTCCATGAGCAGATGTACAATAAATAGGTAGACAACATTTATTTAGAGAAGAGGCTCAATGGAAGAAAGGTAAAAGTTGACTGGGATGGTAGCACTCAGACACGCCAATATCATTCCATGCTATTCAGCGGCCAAACTTGCATTTCTCGCTGAAGATAAAAGCATGCAGTTAGCTGGAATAAAATAGTAATTTTTTAATCTCTTACACGTGGCAAAATGGTTATAGTTTTTCTAGGTTACAAGATTATGTATTTGTACACCACCATTATCTTTCTGAATTATGGATGCAAAAAATTAACTATTATTTCACTCTGACTAGAATTTATGGATTTTTCCATTAACACAAAAGTAAATCCTGACTACCTCAAACAGTGTTTGTACAGCAAAGGAAATCATCAACAAAAAAGAAAAGACAACCTACCAAATGGGAGTAGATATTTGCCTATTTTACTTCTGACCAGAATTTATAAAGAACTCATACAACTCAACAAAAAAATTAAAAAATGAGCAGAAGACCTGACTAGGTATTTCTCCAAGGAGAACTTATGGATGGCCAATAGGCATATGAAAAGATGCTCAAGGTCACTGATAATCAGAGAAATGCAAATTAAAACCACAATGAGATATCACCTCACACCTGTCAGATTGGCTGTCATCAATAAATCAAAAACAATAAATGTTTATGAGGACATGGAGAAAAGGGAACCCTCGTACACTTCTGTGGGATTGCAAATTGGTATAGCCACTCTGGAAAACAATTTTCTCGAAAAATTAAAAATTGAACCTAGCAATTGCACTTCTGGGTATTTATCCAAAGAAAATCAAAACACTAGTTTGTAAAAAGATATCTGTACCCCTATGTTCATGGCAGCACTATTCACAATAGCCAAGACATGGAAGCAACCTAAGTGCCCATTAACAGACGATTGGATAAAGAAGTTTGGTACATATATACAATGGAATATTACTCGGCTATTAAAAATATGAAATCTTACCATTTGCAATGACATGGATGGACCTAGAGGGTATTATGCTGAGTGAAATAAGTCAGACAGAGAAAGATAAATAACATATGATTTCACTTATATGTGGAATCTAAGGAACAAACTAAACGAAAACAATCAGATACAGAGAACAAACTGGTGATTGCTAGAGAGGAGGCAGGTTGGGGAACTGGGTATAAAAGGTAAAGGGATGAAGAAGTACATATTAAAAACTACAAAACAGTCACAGGGCTTTAGAGGATAACGTAGGGTGTATAGTCAATATTATAAAAATTTAAAATAAATAAATCCTCTTAAAATCATAATAATGAAAATGCTTATTTTCCTTCATGTTTTAGAAAATATAAAAAGGAAATGGATACACAAACGTACATTGAAATAAATGTGTCTTAGTATCTATAATCCAAACCTCTTTATCTTTCAGATTTCATCATAGTCACTTTCCCTATGTAGCCTTTCAAAAACCTTCCAACTCACTCCTGAACAGGATGGAATTGCCCCCTCTGTTCTGACCTTCTCACATCCTCTTCCAGGCCCCTCATACATACACACACCTTGAAATACCTGCTAATTGCAGAGGCTGTAGGGCCCTGGGAAAATTAATTCACAGGAAAAATTTCTTTGAAGTCATATATTTTACTTTAAGATGCATACGTATTATATATTTGTATTTGCTTTAAAATAAATATAAGATTTTGAAGAGTTGCCTAAAAAAATTAAAGCTTTAGAAAAGCATTCTAAAGCTGTCTGAAATGCTGCCATATGTCTGGAATATCAAAAAGCACAGCAAACTACTTACCATAGCACCTGTCGCACTGAATGCACTTGGTTGATTATTTTATATTCATCCATCCCTTTGTCCCCAGTGCCTGCATACTGCTAGGCATATAGCAGGCGCTCATGAAATGCTTCTCTCGTAAAATGCTCTTCAAGAGTAGGTTTTATGGGTGAAGTGAGGGCAATTACTTAGTAGAAAGGATCAACTGTTATCATTTAAAAGAGGGTGACTAGGAAGTTAATCAGCCTTAAACAGAATTAAAATATGTATAAGTTTTGTCTTTCTGGCTTTTTCCCTTCCCCAGAGTTATCCAGTGACCCAAAGTGCCTAATCTATATCCTACCTATCTTAATCCAGGCCTGGTTCTCATCTCTGAGAGGATGTGTGAAATCAATTAAAAATAAGATTTTAATAACACCACACTGTACATGGATATTTCCATTTAAAAATAAATCACATCCTTTCATTCCCAAGTGTGATAGTATTACTTCAAGCATAACTGGTAGGCATGTTCAAAGTTATTCTGGGACAGAGAGTCTTTCTAATGCCCCTGAAATCACAACCCATAAATGCCTCTTTTGCCTCTAGGTACAGCTGAGCCCCATGAAAAGAACACTTTAAAATAAATAAAAATAAATAAATAAATAAATAAATAAACGGTTAGTACTTGGATGGGAGACCACCTAGGAAGACCAGGTGCAAAATAAATAAAAATAAATAAATAAATAAATAAATAAACAAATAAATAAATAGCTGACATTTCCAGCCATACTATTTCATCAATAAATTTCTTCAACTATTTGACTTTTCAGTGAAGTTAATGTAGTAGCCCTTATTTAATTTTTCTTTTCCCCCTAATTTCCTTAAAAACTTACTTTTTACATCCATTTCTAGGTGCAAAGAAATGTGTATACAATTATGTGGATATTTCATAATTCTACAAGTATGGTTTATAGAGTTTTCCTTGGCTGGGTCTTCCTCCATGATTGGTGACCTTCTAGTGTGGGTTTTTATATTACAAGTAACATTATATTCTTCCAGGTGGTCAACTGTAGGGGCTACAGTGAAGTTAAAATATTGACAAAGTGAATGAAAATCATTTGCCATCACTTCCATTGATCCTCGCATGATAAAAACTGGAAAGAGATTAAGAAAACGTTATTAGCAAAATAGTAATACCTAGTAAGAAAACACATACATTTTAAAAATAAATCTCCTATTTCCTGTACAAAAAAGTAGAAACAAGTGATTAAAGGGCTTACATTTTTTTAAGATTGTGGAAACCAGGTGACAGCAGGTTGAAATAGGATCAGAACATCTCAAAGAAAACACAGACATTTCCCTGGTGACTTGTGGAATAGATTTTATTTTCCAAAATTGTCACAACACTATTTTGCGTCCGACATTACACTGGCTTGCTAAGGCTGCCATCACAAACTGCCATAAAACTGTGTGGCTTAAAAAATAGAAATTTGCCTCGCAGTACTAGAGGCTAAACTTTTGAGATTAAGGTGTTGGTGAGGTTGCTTCTTTCTGCAGGCTACAAGGGTGGGCCCTGTTCCAGACCTCGTGCCTCACTTCTAGGGTTTCCCTGGCCATCTTTGGCGTTTCTTGGCTTGTAGAAGCATCCTCTGATCTCTGCCTTTATCTCTACATGGCATTCTCCCTGCATGCATATTTGTGTCCAAATTTCCTCTTCTCCTGAGGACACCAGTCATATGGGATTACAGCCCATCTTAATGACCTCGTCTTAACTAATTACGTCTGCAACAACCTTATGTCCAAACAATGTCACATCTGAGATACTGGGCGTTAGAACTTTAATGTAATTTAACTCATAACGCACATGTTAACCTAAAATTTTGCCACTGACACCATAAATAGGTGGAGTCTAATATCTTTCCCCTTGAATCTGGGTGGAAGTGTTTGTGACTTGCTTGTAACTCGTTGAATGCAGAAGAAGTTGACACCACACGGTGAGCCAGAAAAGGTGAAGCAATTTCCTCCTAGTTCCTTGGAACATAATATTGGAGTCTTGAACAGCTTTGCAATAGTTCAATAACTTAAGGCCATCATGTTGTAAGGAAACCCAAACCAGCTCAAGTAGAAAGACCACATAGAAAAGCTCTGAGAGAAAAACTGCAGAGAAAGAAATGCCCACCTGCCTTTAGCCGCCCCAGCCCCGCTCTGCTGTAGCTCGTCACTGTTTAGTTCCAATAGTATAAAATGCTCCAAGCCAGAAATGCTCAGTTATGCTCGTTTCGAATCCCCGACCCCCCAAAACAACAATAATAAAATGATTGCTGTTGTTTTAAGCCACTAAATTTGGGGTGATTTGTTACACTGTCATAGCAGTTGGGGTAACTTGTCAATACACTGTTTTCACTTTTCAGGGAAGCAGAGTAGCATCTGTGAGCAACCAACCCTTGAAACACTTTCTAGTTCTTTATTATCATAAGAATATTTCCCTAATTTGCTTTCTGGTGAATTTGACTCAAAATCCTACAATAGTTATTGCACCACTTGAATAAGAATTTACTGAAAAGGTATAAGCAATAAATTTGATGCTTAGGCTTGAGGCCACCAGTACATTTTATAACTATAAGTGAATTTTTTAATCTCTCAATGATCCAGATATATTTGATTTAATTAAACAGTATATATTGATCTCAAAATAAATGCAAGATTAAGTTAGGCACTACAGATAATATGTAGTTATTCTTTTATTTATTCATTCATTCATTAAACAAATTTTTGAGTGCCTAATGTCAGACATTATACTAAGATATAGAAATACACGAGTGAACAAAGCCTTTGTCATCGAGGTTCATTGGATTGTCACACAAGTAAAAAGACAATTCATTCAAAGTGGATAAACGTTAGATGGAAATAGTTACAGATGCCAGATATATCAAGGGTTCAATGACTCCTTGGAGAATCAAAATGTGCTTTTACTATGAGAACCTACAAGTTTATTTAGAAGTTTTTAATTCACTTTTAAAAATTCACTTCAAATTCAATACCTTTGAAGAAAGCATGTTAAATAATCCTTTAATCATAAAATGTATGTGAATTACAGTGGAATTTTGATGTATTTTAAGAACAGATATTTTGTTTTTAATATATCAAAGTAAACTAAGAACGAACAGTATCCCAAAGCCTTGTATGTAAGTCACTCATCAAGAGCCACCCCACTGAGCCTTTCAACGCTACAGAACTTAAAATTGCAATATATTTTTAATATCTTTTTTTAAAAGAATAAGGTCATTTATCCTTAATAAATTTTATTCTCACTTTCCCTTTGCATTTACCTTTTGATGTTTGTTCCTGAGAAATCAATTCTATGTTTCCTTTGGACTCACAGACCAAACATGAGGAGCACATTTTAAATTCACTTGTGATGTCTTGGCAAATCCTGGCGAAGTTTTGAAAGCTGGAGTGATTTAGAAAGATTCCCATCAGAGTCTGAGTTTCCCTTACTGGTTGCAGAAAAGTCATGAGAGAAAAATTTAAGGAGGAGAGTGGATAGGTGAGATTAGGTTGTAAACACACTTCCAGACATGATAGCTCCAACACGTTTCCTATAAAGGGGGGAAAAAAACTTTCTTTACTGCGAAATTTTGAGTTTTAGGCATTCAGATAAATACACAATAAGCTCCCAGTTTTTCTTAGGCATATTTAGTACATTTCAGCTAATTAATGACAAGACTTTGTTTTTACATGACTTAAACAATACTCCATTTAAATATTTCTTTCTAAAATTTGTCAACATTCCCTATTAATTTCTAGGGAACAGAAGTCCTTGTACAGAAGTGCTTGGAAACTCTAGCATTTTAACCATTGTCTCTTCTGGGAAAGTTTTAATGAACAAACTTTAGGTTCTTCTGAATTCATCTTTTCTAAAATAGAGGTTCAAATTAATTTCATGAAATTGACCAGGAAATGGAAAACTTGAACGGTAGCTGTATTAGTTTCTAAGGGCTGCTGTAATAAGTTACTACAACCTTGGTGACTTAAAATGAGGAATTCATTCGCTCACAGTTCTGGAGGCCAGAAGTTCAACACCAGTTTTACTGGTATGAAGTCTAGGAGTCCACAGGCCATGCTCCCTCGAAGACCTTAGAGAAGAATCTGTTCCTTGCCCCTCTTCCAACTGTTGGTGGTTGCTGGCATTCCTTAGCTTGTGGTTGTATCACTCCAGACTCAGCCTCCATGGTTACATTACTTTCTCCTCTGTGTCTCTTGTCTTCTACTCTTCTATCTGTGTCAAATTTCCCTCTACCTCTCTCTTACCAAGACACTTGCAATTGGAGTTAGGGCCTACTAAATAATTTAGGATAACGGCTCCATCTAAAGATCCTTAATCACATCCGTTGAGACTCTTTTTCCTTATAAGGTCATATTTGCAGGTTCTAGAGATTAGCAGCTAATATCTTAGGGTAGCCCTTATTCAGCCTCCCTGAATCTCCCAAGACAAAATTTAACAGAGTGACAGACATGATTTTTATTTTTGTATGAAGACAAATATCAAATATGGAGATGATGATATAATAGAAAGAACACTGAGTTCGAAACAAAAGATAAAGACTCCAGTGCTTTTTCTGTCATTAGCCAATACACTTGGACAATTAATCTCTGTGAGTCTCATTTTCTCGTCAGCAAAACAGAGATAATAATTCTTGATCCTGCTAACCTCATGAGGTTATGTTAGCATCGAGTGGTATATAGAGTACATATGAAAACACTTTTGAAATTTATATAAATTTATATTAACTAAAATGCAAACCCATATTTCAAATTAAAAATTTATCCATCATTTGGGATAGGATTATCTATGATTTTAATTCACACAAATACTTAAAGCTCATGACATAAAAATCAGGAAGCCCTATTTAGCAATAGGTAATTTCTCTTTCAGATATTCTCAGTCTGACAGTCATTTGCTACTATAATAAAATAATTGATATGCTGTGCTCACTTCAGCAGCATATATACCAAAAATATTTGACATGCTCAATTCCACTTTTATATGTCCTTTTTAGACATTTCTAATGTAATCATATAGGACAAAATATATTTTTTTAATTTTCTAAATAATATGAAGCATATTAAAAGAATTACTACTTTTTTTTAGAATGACAACGTCTAGTTATACATCTTGATTCAAACTTAACAGCAAATCAAGCTATTGATTGATATTAAAGCATTTTTTTTACCTGTGGAATTTATATTTCAATAATAATTCCATGAGTGTTTCATTACTAATGATTATTTTTTATTATTTAATAAATTAAAGGCTCATTACCCTCAACATTTGAAATTGCTTCTGTAATAACTCACATGGGATTTCCAGCTACAAACACATTTTATACTTGAATTGCTATACAGGTTTTTTGGAGGAGGGGGTGGTGTTTTACTCAAATACACAATTTTATAATGTCTTAATATATCTATAAAGTTGTAATCAAATAGTAACTAATTTTTTAAAATATTGTCTTCAATCATGATGTTCCTCCCAGGAAGGAGATAGAAATGTACCACCTGATGAAACTCTATAATTTATAGCTATTTTTGTATTACTAAAACACTTGAAATACTTATTTCTCACCATCTTTTTATTTTTCTTACTAGAATTTTTCATCTTATGAAATTTTCAACTTTTTGAATTTATATTTCTATGATATGACCTAGAAGGGAGATAGAGAAGTTTTTACTGTCGATATTGCAGTATTACCCTCTAAGTGACTAACTGGGCTCTCTAGAATTGATGGTATATATTTATATTTGGCTATGAAGTCATCTTATGATGATTTTTAAACCTTAGTTTTAAATAATTCAATTGGAAAAGAAATAAAAGACACATCCTTTCCTAGTACAATTTTAAGAAATAAATGAATTCTACTCAATCATTTTTATTATCAGGTGGGCTATAGTCTCATCTCCATAAACAAATATTTATGATGTTAACTACTGTCATTAATATTGCTGGGAGTCAGACATATAACTCTCACTCCTACAGACTGAAATGCATTTCAGAATACTCCAGTACTAAGGCTGCAGTCTCTCAGGGTAAAGTATTCTATATGTAGAATACTAAACAAAATTAGGAAAATACATTGTCATAGGACAATGCCCAAGTCAATTATTTTTTTCTTTTGAAAGAAAAGCAATGAGTAAGACTAAAGAAACATGAACTATCTTTATTTTCTTTTTTAGCTTTTATAAACTTATATCATATATAAGCATATGTAAAATGTATTGTGCCAGTTAAAGAATAATGAAAATAAACACCATTTATTTATCACACAGATTAAGAAATAGGCTATTACCAACATCTTTAAAGCACATTATCCCTTCCCATCCCTGCCCACTCCTTTCCCAGAGGTTAATTAAGCACTATCATAAATTTTGTGTTTATCACCCCTTTGCTTTACCTTAATCTTTCCAAAATGTTTATATTTCTAAATAACATTGTTTCATTTAGCGTACTTTAGAAATGTATACATATACATGGAATATACTGTATGTATTCATCTATGACTTCCTTTTTTTTCTTAATATGTTTTAGTCATGTTGCTGCATATAGTTGTAGCTAATTACTTATGATATTCATTCGAATGACTTATACCACAATTTCTTCATTCTTCTGACAGAGAACATTTAGGTTGTTTCTATTTTTTGCTATTTGAAATAATGCTGCTATCAACTATAACTCCATACATTGCTGGTGGGAATGTAAAATAGTACCACCATTTTGGAAAATAGATTTTCATTTTCTTTAAGTTAAACATACTTACCATATGACCCAACAATTCTACTCCTGAGAATTTACACAAGAAAGATAAAAATATATATTAACACAAATACCTGTAAATAAATTTTCATGGCAACTTTCCGAATTTACAGTAGCCAAAAACTTGGAACAATCCTTTTAGTCACTTTTTAACTTCCCTGTCTTATGCTTTGACTTCTGTCCCTCACATATGGCCCAATGAAACTTAGACTCTAGGCCACCAGGAATTGGCAGATGTTCTCAAAGTGACCAATTTGTTTGCTGTTGCTTACCTGTCTGGATTTGTAATTTCTTGTCATTTTCCCCCTTTTAGAAGTTTTTTTTTATCGGTTCAACTATGTATTTTTTAAATTTTTAATATGTTTTATTGTACATTTTATATTTTTTTGTGCTAGGAGTATTTTTCAAGGTATGACTGCAAGAACAGAAGTCTCAATTCTCTGTTGACCTTCAAAAATAAATGAGAATTTATTATAAAACCTTCACTGTTTGAAGACAGTGAGGGCTCCAGAAACTACTTTATGTCAAGTCATATTTTCCTAATACTGAGGTTATTCCTCTATTAAGTAGTTGTCAGGGAACTTTAGAAGAAGCATGGATTATTTCAGACAATGAAAATTTGAAATTATTGCTTCAATATATTAAATGTAAACTAGGGCAAATAAGAAAATTTTGCCCCTAGAAACATAGCTAGTACAATCATTTTGGAGAAACATTTAGTGCTTTCTTATAAAATTAAATATACTAAACTATTTCACTGCTAGATAATTACCTGGAAAAATAAACACATATGTTCATACAAAGATTTATACAAGAATATTCATAGCAGCATAATTATAATAGCCCCAAACTAGAAACAGCCCAATGGCTGACTGAGCAAGTGTGGTGTATTTATACAGTGAACTACTTAGCCAATAAAAAGAAAAGTACTTAATAACACAAATGAATCTCAAAAACATTACACTAAGATTTAAAAAGTCAGACCAAAAATAGATCCTGTGTGATGATTCCATTTATATGAAGCATAAGAAGGCACAAAACTAAACTACGGTGGTGCAGGTCGTAAAGTTGCCTTGAGAGTGGGAGAAGAATCAACAGGAACAGGCAGGAGGAAGCTTACTGAGAGTGACGAAAATCTATGCCTTATATGGGATGGTAGTTACATAGGTGCACACAATTGTCAAATTCATGACAGTGAACACTTTCCATTTTATTGAGTGTAAATTATGCCTTTAAAAAACATAGTCAAAAAAATAAAACATAGCCAATTGTTTCTAAAGATCTTTCATCATTATGGAATATTCTGTATCATAATTCAGAAATTTAAAAATATTAGCTACCAGGATAGGAGTTTACAGTTTTGCTGCCTTGTTTGCAGAGACGTTGGCTAATACATGTTGTTTCCCTTTGGTCACAGGTCTGCCTCTGTAACAATTGGCGTAGATCCAAAAGAGTACTAATTTCAGTAGCAAAAACTCAAACAATTACATTTCCATTTGGGGCCCAATAGTTGACACTTCTCTATTAATATTAAGTGGGAAAGGGTTAAAAAATGTCTATTATGTTGTGTGTGGATGATACACCCACAATGTTAGCCATACTGGGAACAAGGAAATCTAGATAGGATATGAATTTATTTATAAGACATTTGGAGAAGACAATTTAAAATATTTTCTGGGGGAAAGGAGCAAAGTTTCAGGTTACTTTTAACTTACGGTAGCAGCACATGAATGGCAGGTTTGGGACAGAAGACAGAGACTGCTGGTTTTACTTGTCAAAACAAAAGATGTAAACACATAATATGAAATTCTCTATGGGAAAAAAATGGTAGGAAAATGACTCAGGGTAAAGAGACATATATCTTTTAAGTGAAAAAAACTGTGAAATAAATTTCACAGGCTGCACAACCTAAAAGTTCTAGGTTTATGATGACATTTTATGTTTCAAAAATGTAAGAGGATGATAATCATGTCTGGCCTGCCTAAATCAAAAGATGGTTGCGAGAATCAGATGAGAAATGCTTCCTTCAAGAATATTTCCTTTTTATTTCCTTTACAATAAAACTCAAATTAACTCACTCAACAAATACTCATTGAGAGCCTCCTAATACGTCAGGTACTGTTCTAAGTGCTCCAAGTATGAACAAAACAGAGAAAAACCTCATTTTCATCTAGCTTACATTCTAGTTGGAGAAATCAGACAACAAAAAAATATACAGAATAAATAAGTAAATTACATAGGTGATAAGTGCTATGAGAAAAAGTAACAGAACAGTGTAAGGAAGAGGAATACTATCATATTAATGTTTTAGAGAAAGTCATTTTTTTAATAAAAACAAAAAAGATATACAGAGAGAGGTTTTATCTACCAATGGAATTAGACAAGCAATTAGAAAGTGGCCCAAGCAAGGGTTGTTGGTATCATAATCTAATAGTTGAGAGAATAAGGCCAGTTCTGCCAAAGTAGCAAAAAAACATTATACTCAGCAGTGTTTTTTGCCAGTGCGTGTAAAAAATATTTGTCCATTAGTAGCCATTTTGAAACTATAAAGATTCAGAGGATTTAGTAAGAAATAAAATCTGATAACAAAATTAATTTATTTATCTAGTTTTATTTCTTCTTTTTGAAGATTTTTAGGATACTCTTGAGAATGATACTTAATCATGTATGAGCTGAAATATTTAATGAATTATTATATGTAAAAATACTTGGTGTAGTACCTAGTAAATGTATAAGAATTTATTAAATTTAAAAAATTTTTAAAGTCATAAAACTGTATCTCAAACCTTACTACTGATTCAGTTTTTAATGAGCCAGTCGATATGAGGAAAATAAAATGCCCATTTTTGAGAACTAGGATAACACTTTCAGGCAAATTAATTGTAGTTACCCTTAATAACACTTTTTTATACTATAGACATAGGTAATGTGCACATACGCTTGTATACTTCAAGATTTATCTTATAGTTCGTAGGTAAAGTTCCTTTATCCTTTGTTTCCTTCAATTGCACTGCTCATTATATTACCATTTCCATCAGAAAGTGTAAAATGGAAGGGGAAACAAAAGCTGGTAAACATAGTTTATGTCAGTTTGGCTCTTAAAAGTAAGTGAAAAAGTCAAAACAGCTACATAAAATTAGGTTTGAGGTGTTTTCATCAGTGCTATTCCTGTCATGTGTCACCTCAAATAATCCGGAATACACTTGTATAACCCATTACAGTTCCTAGTTTCAAGAATTTCTGAGATATTTATATTAGTGCATTTTATTTGAAAATCAATAATAATTGCTTTTCTTAGCATGTGCTTCGTCGAACAAGTAAGAAGTAATATTAGGTGATCATCAGAACTCTGACAGTTATTTCTCTTTGCAACAAAAATGGAAGGACAGGCCTGGGAGCAACTTTTAAATGCCCATCCTACATTTTTACATTGCTATTTTAGTAATTACAATATCATATTTAATTATTTATGAGTCAGTCTTCCCCCTGACTGAAAACTCCTCAAAGGAAGAATCACCTTTCATTTTCATAGCTCTGGGTTCCTAGCATAGGAATACATTATTCATAAGTGAAAGAATAAGTAAATAAAAGATCACTGAAATTAAGTGAGTTAACCAGATCCCTCTTTCTTAAACACTGTAAGTCCAACAAAAGCAGATTGCTAAAGTCTCTTGTTTGGGGCAACCCATATCCTTTAATTGCATTAAGCTCTGAATCAAAAAATATCCATTATCTTTTACATCTCCATTATCTTCATGCAATATAATTGTATCAAATCATTATATTAATTACTGTATCTTAGAATAAGCTGCCTTTTGAATAAACTGAAAGTATTAGAATAAGCTCTCTTGCCAGTGCAAATCCAATGCAAACTCATTAAAACTCCCAAACACTGTTAAAGTTCCTCTTCTTTGGTAAAGTTAGAATAGTTTATACTGTGTAATTATGATAATTGAATATTCCAAGTAATGATTATTCAGAGACTCAGATACATTCTTGATGAAAATGATCCAACACAGTGCTCTATTTTTAACTTGGGACTTCAGAGGGTTTATTATTTTGAAATCAAATCTATTAAACTCCTTGAATACATTATTCCTTATTAAGTTTCCTTTTGAATTCACCTGATGTGTCAAAGACAGTGTATCAGTGAATAATTTATAAGTAAAAGTCATTTATAATATTTATCTTAGAAATTAAAGTGAATAGAACATAGGAAAAAATGGGGTAAAAGACACAAGGAACTGATAGGGAGGGTGAGACTATATAAGGAAATCTCAAGATTAATTTTAGCATGTCTAGAACATTCTTAGCTTATAATCTAAGTAATTTTACCAGGTATTTTATTTTGTGAAATATACTGGTTAACGAGTCAACTCATGTCATAAGGCAACTATTATTGTGATTTAAAAATTACTAAGGAGGGTAAGAAGGAAGTAGAAGAGGGTAAAGGCTGTCAAGTATATGGTGACAAACAGATTTGACTCTGGGTGGTGAACACATGATGCAGTATAGAGATGATGTATTATAGAATTGCACACTTGAAACCTATATAATTTTATTAACCAGTGCCACTCCAATAAATTTAATTTTAAAAAATTACTAAAAAAACCAAAACAATTATGTACCCTTAGTTTAATCAATACAGGACTGTATAAAATGAAATGATATTAACTTATTCCTGGTGATCCATAAACAATTATAAGATAGAAAGCATCATTACACTATTGTATGTATAATACATTATTATTCCACTATTGTATGTGTAAAATATTTTGTCCAGTAATCAATTTTTGTTTAAGGCACTGTGCAAAATTCCTTCTACCACTAAATGACATCCTGATAAGATGGTGGTTTTCAAACATTTTCGTTTGTTGGCCTCAAGGAAGATTCCTTTGAAATAAAATTCCCAAGTAAGTCCATCACTACAAAGAGTCCAAGGAAATATCTATACTGTTCTTGAAGCAAGAAAAAAGAAATGGCTACTTTAAGTTTGTGGTGGCAGTAAAGGTAGTTTGGGGAAGGTTATAATCAGTTATAAAACTAAGAGAACAAAATTATTATCAGTGCTGGTAGTCAGCAGTTCTCATAAATACTAACCAATATTTAGCAAATAGTTTATTAAATCTTTTTTAGGCAGGTTATCTAGTTTTTAATAGATCCAACCTGATTTTTTGAAGGTGCTAGGTATATTTACACGACCTACCTAAGATAACAACTAAATGAACTTACTCTCAGCCCACAATAGCTTATAATTTTAAATAGGTTATCTCTAGTCAATTCTAACTATTTTCTTTATATTTTCACTCAGTGAAATCAAGAATTAAAAATATATGCTTTGATAGTTTAATCTAAGCAACATAATGCCAGAAAAAAGAGATATTTGAAAAATTCAATTGTCCACAAAATTGCACAGTCATGGTATTTATTTATCAAAAATATTTTTATCTGGCTATTTAGCATCATGTATGTGCAACATTAAGTATTCACTGCAATATGTCATCAAATGTGATTAGCAAAGATGTTTTTATCTGGTCACTTAGTATTATTTATATGCAACAATAATTATTGCAGCAAGTCATCAAACATAAGATTTTCCCTAATTTTAATCAAATTCATATAACTTTTTAATGATAGAATACAGCATTTTTTTTAGTTTATCTTATTAGATATTAGGGAGCATGATTGATATCCAAACAATAACATTAATGTTTTCAATTCTCTTACTGACATATAAAAGTGTTTAAATTTACATCTATTTATTTTCTTACCCTAGATTTCAGCAATCATAACATAATTCTCTGAAATACCCACAGTTCACTTTGTTCAATTTTTCTTTAGTTACAAATTTTCTCACACATACGCCTGCTTAAATTTGCATTCATCTTACTCTAATTGTATTTTTAAAATACATTTTTTTTCAAAAAACAGTAGTAAATTATTGTGTGAAATAGTCATGATGAAGGGAATTCAAGCATTTTTAACATAATAAGTGTTATTTTCTTTATAAAATAATTCCAGATTATAAAAGCATATTTAAAACTGTTTTTGAAGGAAACTATTTCAAAGAGCAAAATCATGTGATGAGAATATTGTAAACTCAATTTTTGAAATCTAGGCCGCAGATTGTAAATACTTCTTTACATTTTTCATTTCATTATTGAATGCTATAATAATTAAGTACTGTGAATAAGGTTGCTGTGCTATGTAACAGTCAACTGAAATTGTAATCTCATTTTATTAGCTTTGCCGACATAGAGCTTCGGCACATGCAGCATGTATTCAAAATGAAGACATTTCCTGTAACTGATAGCTATTATAATTTTTAAAATTAGAAAAAGAAAAGATAAATTATGATTATATACTCACCTTTTGGTGTTTTGAAATAATCCGGCAAAATTAAAATGAATGTGATCACTATTGCTAAAAGTAATTTAAGGAGGGCTGTTTTTGTCATTTCTATTCACATGACGCATGTGTTCTCATCTAGTATATTGATGGCTTGTTTCTTCCTGCTTTAAGTTTCATTTCTGCAGTACTTTAAGTTTACGCAGTTTACCTCATACTTCCTTTTGGGTAAATCTTAAAAAAAAAAAAGAGGTCTTGAACTGAGACTTCTTCATTTTGAGGCACTTGGCATTAAGTAAAGTATCCTTGAAAAAGCACTTTCAAACTCTCTTCTAAACAAGATAAAGAAATGATCTCAAGAAGCAAAGGGGTCTGTCATCTTCTAAATTTGAAGTTATTTTCCCTTGTTTACCAATATGTATGAGTAAATATAAACCCACAATGTACTCACCAAATATAAAGTGATTGAATGTCAGCAGTGTCCAGGTCGTATGGACATTGTTCATTCACTTATTAAAATGATTGTTGACTGCTTTTAAATGCCAGACAGGCACTGTGCTAGATTCTAGGGTTCTGAAAATGGTATGTCTAGAAGACAGTGAACAGTATAAAATGTAAGAATAAACTAAGGACACATGTCAAATTTTAGTTCTATTTTACTTCCCTGTATAAAAGTAGTAGAATGAGACTCATTATCAATATGCCTATCTGCTTCTTGTTACAGAATCCACATTTTCAGTTCTCATTTCAAAGAAAGATCTTTCATTATGAAAATCCCAATGAAATAAAGTACTTTGTTTTAGAATATAAATGAAGGGTAGGGAAATTTCTTGGTGAATAAATAATATGTGCAAACAAATATTTTTATTCCTTTGTTCTTGTTTTCTGTTTTTTTAAAAAAAATGGTACCGGATATCTCCGTTTTCTCCCTGCTCACTCCCTCTTGTACTCCCACCACCAATCTGTTTTCATTTATCTAATTTCTTGTTCTTACCCACCCAACCCTGGGCTTTATGGAACAATGGGTGAGTGGGGAGTAGGAGGCAGGGATATATTTAATACATTGTGTAAATATACTGTGAGTATGTATTAATTGTCTTTCCTTCTAATTGAGTGTGGCAATTTAATAGACAGCTGGGAGTTATGGGTTAAGAGACTTTAAGACCTGAGCCTAAGAATAGTCAAAATGGGAGTAGGGCTTCAAACATGAGACTTATTTTATAAACAACATCAAGAATCATTCAAAGAGAAGAATTGATGAGAGTAATTGCTTGCACTGCTTACTGAACTGAGATATTTTGGAATACAGATCCAGCTTCGTCTTCAGTAGAGATGCTGGTGGGAAACGGTGGGAGTCCCTGGTCCTTAATTTTTCTCCATCTTACAGGTGTCACGAAGCCAGTGGACCTTCTACTTCTTATTTTGACCCTGTTTTGATTCCCTCAGCCATTCTAACTCTTATTTATGAATACGAACATTCCATCCCTATTGATGGAAATGAAATTAACCAAGAAAGTTTTTACTTTTTATAACACTATTAAGTCAGTTTAATTCCTTGATCAATTTTTCTTTAAAAGGCAGTTAAACCACTTCTATGTTTTTCAACCTGAATTTTGATTTTACTGATGTTGGTTTTAATAGTATCTATTCTTTTCTGTGAAAAACAATGCTTTGGATCATTTATTAATTCTTTTGTCCATATCAAATTTTACTGATTCGTGAGTTTCCTTTGTGGTGGTATTTCTTGCAGACCAGCTTCTCCGTTTCCCATCCCCTACCACCCAATATGACCTCGAGCTGCTTATCCTGTTCTTGAACACCTGGAAGACAAACTTCCCTAGCAGTTCCCCGGGTCCTTTGTCGGTGAGGGGCTGACTCAAGTGCTCTGCATCTGGTTTCTCTGGCACTGTACAGATGGTGGATGTCAGGAGACCAGTCTACTGGCTACTTTGAGGATATAGGAGATCAGTGTCTCACAGCTGGCCTGAAATCCACTTGCTGAACACCATTATGTCATCTCTGATTTAGTAAATCATGAGAAAATTATGATATATTCTCAGGTATGTCAGGAATCTTTTATCATTCACAATTGTTCTATTCTATTTAAATTTAATTTTTGTAAATACTTTTGATCTTTCTGACTACAGTTACTAACTGCTTAAAGTGTTAGCAGAACAATAGCTAATGACAAGTTCTGAATACCCTCTGGGTCAAATCCTCCAAGATTCAATGGCAAGGATTAAAATTAAAAAGTTAAAATATCTCATTTTTTCCGACTATCATAATTCATCTACTAAAATGTTTTATAACTGAAATTGCTGTGTAAAGTACATCATTAAATATTTTAATTTTAAACACCAACAATCACTAAAATTTAATTATTAAGCTGCAGTTTCCTGTGGGTCATCCAACTTAAATTGATAGTGTCTTAGAAATAAATAAACATAAATTGTGCTAACTCTTGATTTTATTTAACTTTTAGTTTTAATTTTGAAGCTAGAATTGAAACAACAGAATAATTGGAAACAAATAAGCCCGGCCTAGACAAGCATCTAGTGGTGTATAAAACATTTTCTTTAACAATGCTATTTGTGGCTTCGATTTATTAATGAAGAAGGACAGAGATGTAACAAGCTCTAAACCATCAAGTGTGTGACTTTGTTAGAATTTAATATGGATATTTACCCTGAGGCACTGTGGGAAGCCAAGGCAACTCCCCAGAGCTCAGAAGTGGGCAAGGGGTCTCCTTGATACCTGGTGCTCTTCCTCTGATGTGCCTCCTTGCATTTGTGCTCTCCTTTCTTTCATACTTCTGTGCCATCGCCTCTCCATCAGCCAAACATGAAGACTCTGCAGCTTATAACTTATTTCTAAAGATGTCATTTGATTGCTAATGGTCCATAGATACATCGTAATTCATTTAACCATACTCCAATTACGTAATTTAAAAGTTGTTATATAATACCTCGATATGAATATTAATACACATAAATTTTTGCATAAGTCTGATTGAGTAGAATTACTGGCACAAACAGTACAAAGATTTTTGAAGTAGTTAATTCACACACACAAAACTGTCCCCCAGAAAAGTTGTGTCAACATACACTCTACCAAAAGTGTATGAGAGTGCCTGCATATCACCAAACTAGCACTGGTCATTTTATTATTTTAACCTTTCTCAATTTGAAAGGAAAAAAAAAAAAAAAAAAACTTGTCTTTTTAATTGACATTTCTTTGATTGCTAGTAAGTCTGAACATTTCTCATATTTGCTGGCAGTCTGAATTTCTTCTCTCACGAATTGCCTGTTCATGTCTTTTATTGGATCATTCATATCCTTGTTGCTTTATAGGCCTTTTTCTCTTAAGGAATATGTGTCCTTTGCCATGTATGTTGCAAATGTTTTTTCCAGGTTGTCCTATTCCTATTTCATTTTGTGTATGGTGGGGTTATCCTCCCCAAATATTATATGACAGAATGTAAAATATGTTAGATTATGTACTTGCGTTGAGAAATTTACGCTGAGAAATACAGTTCTTCCTCACTGTATTTATATTATACCAAATAATTCACACTTTACCAAGTCGTTTATTCTAAAATGCAAATTTTACTTGCAGTCAGATTTTCGGTGTCTGGAATGCATACTAACAAAGTGGGAAGCCTGGCCATCTCCCTAAAATGGAAACATCTGACTCTCTAATAACTTGTTAGAGTTGATAATAATGGTAACGGTCCACATTTGCATAGTTCTGTTTTACAATTTCCAGAGCACCTTCACAAATATTAGATTCTAAATGGAGAATGGCTACAAATCCGCAATTACTCACCCACTATGGGTTTCTCCTTCCGACCTCAATAAAGAAATGAGAGATTAATAAATCTAAAACACAGGGGTCGTTACTATTGCATTAGTGCCTTAGTTTTAACTTTCCTAAGTCTTATATTTCATATTTCAGATTCAGGTTCTCATAATACTTTAATGTATCTATATTTCTAATCAAGACTAAAAGTCTTGACTGAATTTTTAAAATTAAAAAATCCTTCATTTCTAGGAGCTGCTCTACCAGGAAAGCAAGAGGAATGCACTTTTAAGAGATAATAAGTAAGCAGCCTTAAAATGATGGTTGTATTTAACTTCTATGTAGTGATCTCCTATTATATGAAATACATACTTGTCATATATACTTTATATGAGCAATGTATTTTCTTCTTTTTTTTTCTTATTGTAACTAGCCCCAGCCCCTTCACTATATCCTATGGAGAGATCTTTTGGGGGATAACAACAGCAATGATGGATGACATTATTGAACATTTACTATGTGCTACTGCACAGTATTGAATGTTTCATATGGATTATTTTATTCAATCCCCCATCAACTCTCTGAGGGAGTTACTAAAATTGTTATTCCAATTTTATAGGCAAAAAATGTGAAGCATAGAGAAGTCAAGTAATGACATAGTTCGTAAAGGGTAAACCTAGGCTTGGAACTCAAAGTCTGACTGAGACTCCATCCTCAAAATGTGTGATAACATTTGACAAGAAAAGTCGCTTATAAAATAATAATGGCAAATACAAATATAGCCCTTACTATGTGCCAGACACTGTTCTAACTCAGGGTATCTCACAGGTGGCCTAGATAATTACTGACATTTTGGTCTAGATAATTCTTTGTTTCTAGGGGGCTGTCCTGTGCATTGTAGGATGTTTAGCAGCAGACGCCAGCAGCAACAAAAGAAAATGTCTCCAGAGATAACTAGATGTTCCTGTGGGGGCAGAATAGCTCCCAGTTGAGAACCACTGAGCTGAACACTTCATTTACATTAAGTCTTTTAATCCTCAAAACAACCCTAGGAAATAGTTACTATCATTATTTCCATTTGACTCACTTAAGAACAGTTCTAGTCTAGGTAACCTAATCATCCAGAAAGTGACTTTAAAAGACGATTCATAACCTGAATCAGCCTAATAACTTTTAATTGTGTTACTTGCAGAAAAACCATCTACTTTGGCAGCACGGTGGTGCTTGGATTAACAAACACATTTTGTGGGGGGAAATCATCTCTTGTTTCTGAGGTCTGCCGACATATGGAGAGGATTTGGGGAATTTCCAATGTCCTCATTCATTTTGTAGCTTGTTCTACAAATATTTACTGAATAGGCAGTGTTCTGAACCCTGGAGATGAAGTAGCAAATGAAGCAAAGTCCCTGCACTCACATTCTAGTGGGAGTGTACATTTCAGTGACAGACAAGAATCAAATAATGACGATAGCTTATTTTCAGATAATATTAAGTGTTCTGAAAAAAAAAAATAAGGCAAAAAATGATGTGGTTACAGAGAGTTGTTGTTTTAAATAAGGATGTTAAAGACGGCCTTGTATCATTCCACCAGGGAAAAGGCAAAACTACAGGGACAGAAAACACATTAGTGATTGCCAGGGCCTGGTGGTAGGGAGGGTTGACTACAGAAGGGCATGAGGGAGTTTTTAAGGTGATGGAAATGTTTTAAATCTTGATTATATCTTGGTGATATAAGCCTCAGTCAAAGCTCTAAAACTGTGCACTAAAATGAATGGATTTTCCTGGAGGTAAATTATAATTCAATAAACATTCTCTCTCATTCATTCTCTCTCTCTCTCTCTCTCTCCTCTCTCTCTCCTTCCTTCCTCTCTCTCTCTCTCTCTCTCTCTCTCCCTCCCTCCCCCTCTCTCTCTCTCTTTCTCTTTCTCTCTCTGCACAGGCTTTTTGCTGTTTTAAAAACAGAGATGATTGAGAAAGGGGCTGGGATGTTGTTTCCGAGGCTGGGCATCTGGACAGAGCTTGAACTTAATTGAAGAAAATTCCAGAAAGAGCCTCAGGTCAGGCCAGCTGGAGAACATGGCGTTGTCCCTGCTTTCCTTCCGTTGCTGTGGTGAGAGTGTTGCAAAGAAACCCAGGGCATGAGGGCACACAGAGGGTCACCCTTTTAGCAGCCAAGTCAGCCAGGCCAACTTGGGAAATACAGCCAGCCCTTCGGTGAACCAGAAAAGTTGCTCGGCATTGCTCAGACCACAGACTATGGTTCACTGAGCTGCTTTCTCTTTGTTTACCTCCCCTCTGGGGAACATCTGGTTTAATCTGCCACCACTGTGCTCAGGACATTGTCTGCGCAGAGTTCACACACTAGCCTTCTCCTATGCAGCAAATGCATGGCTGCTCTACCTACACTGTCACTACCTGATCACCTGGGGCAAGAAGGGCAGAGTCTGTTTTCACTAACAAAATCCACTACACTGAGATAGCAGACCATGCAGGAAAGAATCCATTGGAACCACTTTCCTTGAAAGGAATATGAAGCAGGCTTGTCTTCCCAGCCAAGTTACTCAAAGATAAGGAAGTGCTGGTGGTGAGGGAGGGGGGCCAACAAGGGAAACCACCCCAGAATGGACTCCTAGGACCACTGTAGCACTTCAGTCACTGGGAACAAAGCTTCTGACAAGTAATTTGACATGAAAATGCATCATCATGTTAATTCTATATATAGACAGAAAAGCA
This sequence comes from Pteropus alecto, assembly GCF_000325575.1. Taxonomy (NCBI): domain Eukaryota; kingdom Metazoa; phylum Chordata; class Mammalia; order Chiroptera; family Pteropodidae; genus Pteropus; species Pteropus alecto. The sequence continues at coordinate 9,259,888 of NW_006441953.1, read as the reverse complement.
CAATCAAAACATTCTTTGTGCTCCTAGAGTTTAACAACCTGACTCTATGAAATTGAGTAAAATCAATTGCTCATTCTGAAAGTATTCAGTGCCATATAGGTCCAGTCTCAGATAAAAAGAACTGGCTGCAACAGGAAGGCATTTCAATATCAAATTATGAATGCATGCCATTCTCCTCTCTTACATCCCCAAGAAAATCAAGAAATAGTATTACTTAGATTCAGAAGAGCCCTCTTGTTGCAGCCAGTTCTTTTTATCTGATACTGGACCTATTGGACCTAATGCTTTCAGACTCTGAGCAACTGATTTTACTCAATTTCCCAAAGAGTCAAAGGTTGTTGTATGTTAGCATCACGAAGAATGTTTCAATTGTGCTTTTTTGTCTCTTTATGCAGTAATCTATAAGGAACACTGTTTCTTGATTTTCTTGGGGGTAGAGGGGAGGAGAATGAAATGCTTCTTTTTCTTTCTCTTTACTGCTTAGACCATTGACTGAATGTCTTCGAATGTGTATGGTACATGCCGCCTTGTATTCATCCATTGTTTTTCTATCTCAGGTCAGCTGCTTGTTACTCAGCCAGAATCTTTCCTCAACAATTCTGCGCTAAGTATAGTCACTGAATATAGAATGCAAGTGTGAACACAGAGGGATGTGTGCTTTTGAAAAGATGAACAAAATGGAGGAGGAAGAGGAAGTATAATGATTGATAATAACTTTTCAGTTTACATATCGGTCTGATTCATCTTTGTTTATTCTCTCCCCCATAACAAGTAGCACTGTGTCTTCATAGGTCTCTTCATAACACTTGGAAAATGTTACTGAATGGGTATTCAATAAAGAACACTATCAGTACAATGACAAACTTGAGTGCTTAACTTTATAGAATGGTAATAAACATTTTCTGAGAACATTAAAATGAAAGCCAGATTGAATGGTCCTTATCTGTTAGTGAATCAGGAAGTAATATATCAGATATGGAGATATGTCTTGGAACATCTTTTAATTTGTAAAAATGAACATCAATATGTGGTCTTGCAATTTTCATTTTTTTCAAAGCAAGTATATTGAAATACTGGAAGTTTTTTTTTTTTTTTTTTAATGCATGGAAATAAATACAAGTAGTTTGTGTTCATCCCTATGATGCTCAGGGCAGAAAATGACCATACTTTAACAGTTGTTATTTCTCAGGGCTTTATAGGTGAGGGATGATTTTTCATTCATTCATTCATTCAACAAATATTGATGAACCTGCCATCACAGACCTCTCAGCTGGTCAGGGAGACAGACAGGTTAGCCAAAGTTCGCAGCCTATCAACTACCTGCTACAATAGAGGGGCATGGAGGGTACTACAGGAGCTCAGAAGAGGAACATGCTTAGCCTGGAAATTTCAGGATAAAGATTGCCAGAGGAAGTGACCCTTGAGTTGAATCTTGAGGGACTTACACAAGCAAAGATTGGAAAGGCAGGGCTGTCTAGATGGAGGAAACATATTTAAAGGAATAACTATGACAGAAATGATTCATTCTGGACAGTGCAAATTGTCCCAGATGGGCACAGGCCAGGAGAGGTAGAGAGGGGTCAGATTGTAAAGGATCTATGACCATGCTAAGACGTTCGAACTTAACCGCGAAGGCAACAGAGAGGCACTGAAGTGCGTTAAGTTGGGTCCTGGGGGCGTGAACAGAATTAAGTTTGTATTCAAGAAAGTTTAGGGAGACTGGCAGGAAGTGTTTAAATTCATTTTACAGAAGGTCGCTTTTGCCAGTCAGAGAGTGTGGCCTTGTAATAGGAGGCCTGCTTATAAATGGGTGGGTGGAGACAGGCCCACACTCCTTTACCATGTTGCAGTACCATGTAGGGCGGTTTCCTCGTCATCATCGTCGTTGTTGTTGTTTGTTGTTTTGTTTTGTAAAAAGTTGGTTTAATTTGTCACTTATTCACCTTATCTCAGTTATGTCATTTTGGCCTCCACAGTGACAGTCCCCTAGAAGCTGAGGTCAACCCCTCCCCCCATCATGATCAGTAAGCACACAGCATGAGCCCAAGCCTCACTTGGCCTCACTGAATGGTTGTAGGCTGCAGGTAGGGATGTGGGGCAACTCCCTTGAGGCCCAGGGCCCTCCCATTCACAGCCCATGAGTTGGGGGACCGCTGCCCTGCCTGCCAGAGGCCACAGCTCTTCCGTGGGTGGTGCCAAGCAGACTTTTGGAGGACGGCATTATTAGGTCTCTGATCAGGACTGGGTTGACAAGGCCGCGTGTAATATGGTGATATGCCCTGGACTGTGGGTGGACAGACCCATCCTGGTCCTGCTGCTGACTTCATGGATGACTTTACACAAGTTATTTCTTATCCCTCTGTCTGTTTACTGAATAGCACTGCTAGTGAGGTCTCCTAAGAGCCCCTCCTGACTCAGACAGGTGCCAAGTTTGCCACCTCTACTAAAGCATGACCGTGGCTCTGTGCTTCAAAGGCCACTGTTTGCCTGCTGCTGGCAGGGCATCTCTCTCCACAGGGCTGCCCTGGCCCCAGTGCTTCCTTCTCAGAACTAGAGCATCCTCCAGCAAAAACCCTCAGGCAGTCAGTGCCTGACTCTGCTCTCCCTGCTGCCAAGCACTGCCAGGCGCCTATCCCTGAGAGGAGCCTCCCTAAAGGCCTTTGGAAAGATTCCAGTTCCTAAGATCTAGGTCACCTGTTTCTGTGAACAGAATTTATTTTAGACATAATTGTGTATGCTATGGGCATTGAAAAGAGTGGCCTGACAGGGGGCTTGTGAAGACGTTTCCTCCATGTGTAGAGTTCCACTTGAAGAAAGGGCACTGTGTCAATCTCCAAAGCTCTGTAATTGGACTAGGACTATACCGCTTGCCTCTGACCAGAAGTAAGAATTGAACAGGAGTACAAATGAGGCTTTTAGCCTTGGTTGTGATTAAAACAAGCTTGATGGCTCCCATGCGAAAGACAGAAAAGTGACCTTATCATGTGGTGTAAGAAAGGGAGCCAAGAGGGAAGGAAACTAGGCAGATTGCCTGCAAATTTACGCCTGCCCTTTGGGGATGGAAGTTTGTTCCTGGAATAATAAAAACTGTAGAAGAGTAGCTGACCAAATGAATGGAGTTATGGATGTTGCTTATATTTTCCATAATAATTTCATTTCTTTAATCTCCTTTAGACTTTAGTAACATTCGTTTTAAAAAAATCTAGATTAACTTGGCTGTAGTGAAGAAAAGCAAGTAAATTTAAAAAAAAAAAAAAAAACCAAGTTAAAAAAGGGAACAAGTTACCTTGGGGAACCAAAAGAAACCAGAGTGAGAATCTCAGGTGAACTTCAAGGAGACAAATTTTGGATTGTGTTTACTTTGCCACCTGTCTCTCCCAACCTGGCGATTCTTCTTTCAGGGATATGATGATCTGCTCACACCTTTTAAAGCTCTGTATTTTAATGACGGCTGTTTCGTGTCAAAACATGGAGAGCAGCAGTACTGTTCCAAGTAATCTTAAATCCTCTAAAAGAGATCTCATTTCTGTGATCCAGATTTTGACCATAGATACTTAACATTATGTATTTAAGCCTTTAATCCTCCCCTCCCCCCGACACACACAACTGATAATAAGAGCAGAAAATGAAAAAATCAAACCATTTCTTTATTGAGGGCATCTATCTATACATTACGATTAAGTTCTGCTTGCAACCTATCAGTACCACAGTTTAACCAGATGAAAACATTAACCTCACAATAGTGATTGTTGTCAACTAAAATCATTTGCGTACTCACAAAGGACATTGTATTAGCACCACTTACCAAGTTATCTGTAGAGTAATCAAGTTTTAGGTTCATTCATTTTACTTCTTATTACTGCTATATTATTCCATCTCAGGGGAAACTTTGACTGAATTTATTGATTATTAAGACTTTGACTGAATTTATTGATTCATCATTACTCTCTGATTCTATGGATCCATTTATGGGCAAGTTGTAAGATCTCATCAAAAATTCTTAGCTGTGAATCCTTCTTCAAATTCTGTTCCTTAATATTGCCTGAATGAAAGACTAAAAACAGCCATTTCAAATCATAATTTTAAAAATGGCTCTATTTCAGATCTTATTAATATGTCTAATTCATATGACTGTTATAAGATAAATTGTATGAAAGCCCTCTGGTCATCACAAAAAAGAATACAAGCTATCTTTCCTATGTAAAGTCCTTCATTCATTCAAAAGATATTTGTTGGGTATATAATACTATGTGGCAGATACAGTAAGTAATAGACAAGTTTCTGCTCTCATGGAACTAACATTCCAGTGGGAGTAGAGAGATAACATGTATATGTCAGGTGGTGCTAAGTGCTGAGAAATGGGGCGGCAGGGGGAGGTCAGGGGTTTGCAGGTTAACATAGGATAGTCAGGAAGGGTGAAGTGAAGGAAAAGAAAGACAGTTGTGTGAGTAGCTAAGAGCCTTCCAGACGGAGGGACATGCAAAAGCTCCACAGACAAGTATTTCTTGGCGTATTGGCAGAAGAAAAAAGAGTCCAGTGTGGGGAACAGCCTGAAAGCAAGCAAGGTAGAAGCTGAGGCCAGCAGCAAGGTGCCAGATCACAAGGGATGTTTTATTTGACTTGCTTTTATTTAGGTGATGGAGCAAATAAACTGAAAATACTGATTGGTAAATTAAAGAGAATAAATTTCAGGACAGTACAAACAATACATTTAAAGTGAAAAATAAAAGGATTCATGTTTTATTGCAATTGTAATCTGGTTTGATTGCAATTTTCTAGTCTTTCTTGCTATAAACCCAAAAGAAAACGACCCAATTAAAATCCCAAAACTGAACAACAAATTGGGTGGGGGGAAGGACTATGAGAAGAATGTCATTTGCTCTTAACATGCACAAAAGTTAACACTGAAAATCAAGCGAGGGCTGAAAAATAGTACCAAATTCCAAAAATTCAGGCTACGGTTTTACACAGCTGTCTTTTGTACTTACACACAATACTAATGAAGTAATTTTTCTTTATGCAAGTAGATGGTGATTGCAAAGGTGGAATGGGGAGTCTCTTCGAAGTGGCTCTGATAAAAAAATATATCCTGTGCTTTGTGGTTGGAGCCCTCCGTGGTAGATTTTGTGATGTATCTCCTTCCTGATTGTGACAGTTTTAAATTAGCCCTTCCGCTTTCCTTTGAACAAGCAGTCCATGTCAATGCTTCATTGTTTTACATTATGTTGCCTTTTCTAACCACTTCCCCCAAGTGTACAAAATAGATCCCTAAATAGATCTCCCAGCAACTCCAGGTTACTGCCCCAAGTTGGTTATGTTATTATTGTTGATGACTTTATTCATCAGTCTTCCAGACCACTTGCTTGCATTGGATTTTCGTCATGGAGACATACTGAAAATGAACTGAGCAAAGGGTATTTCGGGGGTTGGGGGTGTAGGACCACATTTAACCCTTTCAGAAAGCATACTCCTATCCTAGCTCAGAGTAGCAAACACCGAATCTTCAAGTAAACAACACATGCATTACTTGAAGAGGCAAGGGCAGGTGGACATTTCATTTACACAGCACTTTGAGACAAACTAAGGTAACCCTTGTCTTCTCATGGCCACCATGAGCTCCATGGGGGCAGAGACCTTAGCTATTTTGCTCTGATTATGCGTTAACACATGTAAAGTGCTTTAGATTTGTGTTTAGCATATAGGCGCTGAGTAAATTATTGTTATTCTCAGCACTTAGTAGTTTAATACACATTGGCTAGACTAGAGGGATGAGTAAGGAATCTACTTTTGTCGAATTCCTATTACTCCACTATTGGAAAATGATGATTATGGCCAATGTTGAGGAGCATAATTGCTATGACACAAACCCATATCTGGAGCACAATAGTTATCAGACTGTTGCAAGCGCTGGAAAAGAGAACTCTTGGTGAGTTTCTCCAAAGCTCTAGAACGATATAGACAGGTACACCAAGTAATCGAAACCAAAGCCTGCTGTCTGATCGCCTTCCAGCCCTGCAGAGGGACCTCTTCCTAAACTTCCACCCCCAGGAATTCCCCATATCCCAGTTTCAAGGGGCGGGGAACAACGAAAATCTTGGTCAGGTTCGCCGCGCCCCTCCCCCCCAGCCCCGCCCACGTTGACGTTCCCCTCCCCCAAGGAGCTGCCCGAACCGCAGCCCGCACCCCTTCCTCCTCTTACTGCCCAGGCCTGGGCA
>NW_006441953.1:9244374-9253107 GCF_000325575.1 Pteropus alecto | reverse complement strand
CGGCGCCCTTCGGGAGGCGGCCCCGGAACATCTGTCTCGAGGGGCGGGCCAGGCGGGAGGTCCCCACACCGCGTTCGGGGCTCGAACACGGGTCCTGCCTCCCCGCCGCGCAGCCGAGAGCCTTAGAGAGGCGCCTGGGCCGCCCTAGAGTTGTGCAAAGTTCTGGACGCGGCGTTTGTGGCTGGCCTGCTGTCCAGAATCATTGGTCGTCCCGGTACAGTTACATTAATAAAACAAACTGGAAAGCATTTCGGAATTTTTTTTTCATTATTACCCGCAGACTATCATAATCTAAGTTTCAATATTAAGTAATTGCTTCACTCGGAGTGCGGAGAAATCAGAAAGGCACTTTATTTCTATAAAAACGGGCGTGCCTCGTTGAAACTTTCTTTTAGGCACTGCAGTGCATACTTTGGGGATCAAAAGCTTAGGAAGGAAGTTTGCTGTATCAAAGAGTAAAGCATTACTGCCACCTTAATTATTGTCCCGTTTGATTTTTTAAAAAAATATATTTGAATAGTTGATGCGTTCACAATTCAAAAGGTACCAAAGCGATAATCTATACAAATTATCCCCCTACCCTCCGCCCAATCCTGCGCCCCCAGCCAACCAGTGATACCAGTTCTTGCTACGAATATGCAAATGATCTTTTTTAAAGAATAAAACTTTGTGTATTAGTAAAGTGCCCGCAGCAACTGGTTTCCAGTGAATGTTCATTCTCCTGTTTAGAAAACAGTTTAATAAGTCTTTTTGGTTATTAGACCACTGGATAAAAAACAATGACTTTTTTCTGGTTTTAAGCATTTGTGGATTTGATCATATTGTGAATGTGTATGTTGTATTGGCTTGCTGTAACTATGTGAAAACCTGTACCTAAAGGTGAATACACTGATATTTTGGGGGTAATGAGGCAGGTAGGGAGAAATCTCTATGAAATTGTAAGATAGGTCTTAATATGTACAATAAATAGTTCTGAAACTAATTTGAAGCAACTTAGTGTCCATATAGTATCTAATACAAAACTAAATGAGAAAATTGAGGCCTAGTAGGAAATAAAGAATACAGAGTTACTGGAAAAGATAATACTAAGTGCATACTGTATAAGTAGATCTGTGTCACAGGTTTTACTCTGGTCTTTCTAGCAGAAAGAGCGGGGGCTTAAGGGAAAAGAGAAAGGGAGGGAGGGGGAAAGAGAGAGAGAGATTGATTGATTGAGATTGTGTTTCCAAGTCCAAGATAAATACAGACCACTTCTGCCTAAGCCAGGCATTTTCTAGTAAGAAGGGTTTAGAGGAACGTTTTCTCATGAGCCCAAGTAAAAAGGGATATTGTACGATGCAGTTGACAACATCTTTAAAATATCCCTACAGAAAATAATGAATTTTGGACAACAGTGTTTTTCAATATATGGTAATAAAACTCTAAAGATAAGTTCTCTGAAGGCTTAATCTGATCAATTTATAACATTTAAAATTACCTAGAACAGTATTTCCTAAACTGTCCTAAGAAATGAGAAGTCAGTAGTTTATTTCTTGAAGTAAGATTCTGAGCTCAAATAAGTTTGAGTTAGCTGGATAAGACAGGTTTCAATAGTTTTTAAACTCAATTTCTTGGCTAATGTCCAAGTTTACTTTTTTAAAGGGGGATATATTTTGTGATATTTTCCAAGTTTATTTGGAGAACACAAATTGAGAACCACTGAATCTGTAGAAATAGATGGATTGCCTATCCTTCAGGCAGTTACTCATGACTATTTCTTACAACTGAGGTTTAATAAAAATTGGAAAGCAAAGAGTTTGAGGTTAGCCAATTTGGTAAGAACCAAAGTGAAGATAATCTAAAAGTCAGAATTTTAATGTACTATATATCAAAGGTAAATGCTACTTTCCCCCTGAATTCTTTCATAGTTCTTCATCATTCTGCAAGTTGCCTGTTGGACCAAATGATCTCTAGAACTTCTTCCTATTTTGTACTTTAGGGTACTCAGGATCTTGAATTAGACTATGTGTAGGCAAACAGAATTCCTTAAAGAATGACTTCAGTTAGTCTCAGGTATAAAAATATGATAAACCTGTTCTTTTCATCATAAACACTATTAATTTACTATCACATCCTAGAATCTGAAGCATTGTACGTAGTGGAAAGGAATTTGGAACCAGAAAAGGTGGGATTCTGCCACTAATGTGCAGGGTTGTTTCTAGCAAGTTTATGAACCCCTCTTAATCAGTTTCCTTATTGGTAAGATTAGAATGATGACAGCACCCAGTTCATTCAATAGATGTTAAGAGTCTAATGGGTACTAGATAGTAGAAGAACAGCTTTAAGGGTGCAAATGAAATAATGAATCAAAAATCTTTTACAGTTTAAATTGTTTCATTTTTGAGGGGATGGCAAGAATTTAGAAAGGAAGGAATATCACCTTATCCAAATGGGCTTGGTTCGTGAGATTCAGCTAGCAAGTAGTGACTGAGCGTCGAAAGAATGAGGGATTAGTCCAAAAGTTTATCTGAATTCATTCACTCCCTACATTTGGATTTTGAGAGTTTGGGCATGAGGGATATTTCTACAAGAAAGTATTCTATCAGTGATGTAATATTATACAAAATGTTACCAATTTGAAGATAAATGAGGGCCAGAGCTAGTCAGTATCTTCACTCTATGAGGAAAGGTAGGATAAAATTATGCTGTGGTACCGTGTTTAGTGGTTTTAAACAACAAAGTTTTATTTCTCAGTCACAGTACACATTCAGTTAGGGTCAACAGGAGAACTCTGTTCTAGGTAGTCATTTGGAGCCTCAGGTAGTCAGAGGCTCCATCTCAGCACATGCTTCCACAGTGCTTAGGGCAAGGGAAAAGATGTGATTAATTGCACATTGGCTCTTAAAGGCTCCTACCTTCTAACTTCCACTGCCATTTCATTGGCCAAACAAGTCAAAATACTACACTTGACTTCAAGGAGGCAGGAAGTGCAATTCTATCCTGTGTCAAGGAGAGGTAGAATAGTTTGTGGACAGTCTTGATGACCACTACACTAAGCAGGCATTATAGTCCTGTGAGTTAACACAAAATCTGAATAAATCAAATCCAAATTATGTTTTTTCAGTATTCTATTTAGAAAATAGAAAACAGCATTTCTTTGTGTATGTATATGTGTGTTTAATCATTGAATTTTGCTAATGAGAATTATAAAGAACATTTTTTATTAATTGGAAATGAAAGCATTTGAAAACTCTACAATTAGATATATTATTTTCACCAAATGGATCTTATTTTTTTTAATATGTTCATTCAATAAACATTTGTTAAATGTGATGTGTACAGGACACTGTGTTAGAGCCTTTGAAGATAAAATAGATGAATGGGAAGTTTAAACCCCAATAGAAAATAGTTATAATTAGGTTGTCTCTCTTTTCCTTTCTCTTTAAATCTACTTAACGGAATCTTTCAATATGATAAAATGATTATGTATATATACACTGACACTTTCCCCTTAACCATGCTTTGTGATTTTAGAGATTATTTGGTGATAAGTTACAGAATATTACTTATAGTAGCTTACGCAAAAAGAATGTTTTGTTAGAAGAGGGATTAGCTTTATGTCACAGATTCCAAGGGTAGGAAGTACAGCTGAGTCTCAGAGGCAAATAGTATCAATATCAGAAAGTTAGGCGCTGGGGCTGCTTTCCTTCATCCGGTCTATATGATTTCTTGCCAGTGTCTCTTTCTGCACATATACTTCATTCCTCTTTTACTGTGTTGACTGGTTTCCTCTGCTGTCAAATGGGTGTTTTAACCCAAGAGTTCATACACTTAAAGAAAACTAAAACCTCTAGCAATTACAGAAGAACTATATTTTTTCTAAGCGCCACTTTTTGGTTAGTTCTCAAGTTAACTATCAGAGTTTGGAAATAATGGAGTTGGCCCTAAAGTATAACAAGTTAGGGTAATTGGCAACTTTGTAATAAAGAAGCAGTTCTAATAGTTTGGGACTAAAGAGACCTGTGTTGCCAATTGGAAGTTCTACACAATTAACGTCAGTTTGCATATTCTAGTTTGACAGGAAAATTTGGATAATTAGGATTGGTGTTTACTTATAACAACAATATCCCCTTCCTGAACCCAGGCATATGCCGTCTCCATTATAATCCTTTCATCTGTCCCTTCTCCCTCTCCCTAGCTACATACAGATTACTGAATTGTCTAACTCTTACAAGTCACCTGCTTTTAATGCTGATACAGGGCTCCCTGGCTTCTCCCTATGGTTAATAATACAGGACGACAAGAATATTTAATATACTGCCTTTCTCTGCTCTTTTCTACCATCCAAATTGTTCTAGATACTCTGGACATTTTACACTTTAGCATTCTACTGCCATATTTCTCCACCAACTTAACCTATTTTTCTCAATAAATTTTCTTTTTCTGTAAACTGTGTATTTAGCTTCTCTAGGAAAGTTCTTTTGCATTCTTTACCTATGCTATAAAAATATCTGTAGCTTCACCTCAGCAGACGGCTGAGGGCATGGACTATGAGGAGGTAGTACATGTTACCTGGAAGAGGAGGTTCCCCAGGAAAAAGAATAACAACAGAGAAAGGTGAGTAAAAGCTGTGTATGAAGTTAGGTGGATTTGTCAGGGATGTATGTTGGACTAAAAGAGCAGGCAAAAGGAAGGGGATTGGGTTCAAATTGTAGAATATCAGAACTGTCATTCTAAGATGTTCTTATACTCTTGTTGCTTACCAAAAGAACGCATCTTCTTAGGTTCAAACAAACATTCAGGCTCATAAAACGACCATAGGCTTGTTTATTCAGAAGGCTATCAGACAGGAACCGTAGCTTGTCAACAGGGCACCATCAAGTGTTCCTCATCAGTGGCTGTGATCCGCACGATAAGCAGTTCACGTAGCCATCTGGGAGACATCCTTTCAAGAGAAAGCGCAAGTGCAAGAAGACGAAGCTCACATCAGGTAGATGCAGCATCTGCTGTGGCTTTAAAAACCTCATGTCCCACAGGAGACAGTATCTCTTCTACAACCATATAGACTTAGCTTCCAGCATCTCCAAAAGGGATATGCCAATTACAAGAGCCATCACACTCAGGCAGATCAAAGCTATGGCTTTTCTATTGGGCATTTATAGTTTTTTTATAGCTCTTCTGAGTCCAGATGCAAATTTGTTAATCATTTTTATAGTAAAAACAATGTTGCCTAGTAACGTAGTTGGCATGTCTACTTCTATCAGAGCTAAGAGAGTTAACTGAAGGTTAAAGGCAGAAAGGGGAAAGATTTTAACTCTACTCACGTTAGTGTTATCCACAGTGTCTTCCATAGTCCTTTTATTTGGGAAGTATTCAATAACATTCATTATGCTTCCTTGAATGTAATATGTTTTAACTTTTTATGTTGAAAAAAGTGAAATCGGATGAGAGGTTGAGAGGAAGGTAAGGTTGGAAAGGCGGGCAAGGTCTACTAGATTGTTAGGATCACTAATTCCATACTAAAGACCTTGGCTTTTATTTATCTTCTAGAACTAACTAACTAACTAAATAAATAAATGCTTTAAGAATGATGTGGTCAAGAATTGCACTTTGGAAGGATACTTTGGCTGTAGTGTGGAAAGTGGCTGAGAAAGGATTAGACTTGAGGCTGGCTGGTTCATTTCTACTTAATATTTGCCTTTCTTTGGAGAGATAGTTCTCTGATAAGCAGAAAGAAGTACTACTTAATTCTGTGCTCTACAGGAGTTTGAATTTGCTGAACAGATTCAGCATGGTCCTTTGGAGGGTCCTGAACCAGTCTGTCCTTCTAAATGTACTTGTCACCTCCTTCCCCACTGGAGATCACGAGAACTGCTATGAACTGCCTCCTAAGAACCTTGGATTGACACTAAGGAATTCTCACCTCCATGGATCTCCACTGATCTCCATTCGATTTACTAGTATGCCTCATTTTGCTTTTTGTTAGGGTTAAAGCATATAACATAGTGACTTTTTGTTTGTTTGTTTGTTTTTAAGTCTAGTTTTAGGACAAACCAAGGAGTTTCATTAATGGTTAACTGTTTTAATTAACATTTGTGATTAACTATTTCTAATTACAAGCAGTTGAGGAACAGAGTGCTTCTCCTATTGCCAACATTGCCCTTTACTACCTTCCTTACCCAGTTTATTCTATTGAGTCTAATATAAATATACAATTTATAAAATCTGATTGGTTCTGCAGCAGAATCAAGTTGATATGCGATTGATTGGCTCATTATGTGTGCAGAGAACCCGGGCAGTTTTGCTTGATTATATTTATGTCCAGAGAGTATTGATTGATTATTACCCCCTCCCCCATCACCATAAAGCTGCATAGAAGACAAACACTTACTAGATTTGGTTCACGTCAGTAAAAAACAAAATTATGATTATCCAGACTATTACTTTTTATGGCACATAATACAGTGGGTGTCTCGGCACCTGCCAAACGGGGAATTGAGCAGTGGTTTGCCGTCCTCTTTACAGTGTGACAGTTCTCATCCTTGTGCCGCCACAAATATGTACAAAATCTAAGGCGTGGGTGTCAAGGGAATTTTTCTTTTTTACCTGTCATCAAGTCCAAGGGCTTTTTAAAAAAGTAAATATTTTGTTATAATCATGCCGTGGTAACTTTTATAGATGAGTTTGGAGATAAAAAGGCCATAAAATAATAATTTAGCTGATTTTTAAACTATTGCTTGCTCTGCTACAGATATTAGTACCGACAGGCAGTTTAGAGATGAAAAGGTTCTTAATGTTAATGTGGGTCAGCACTGTGCCCTGTAAGAAATAGTGTCAAAAATAGGGAGGGAGCCAAATGGGGAGAAGTCTGTGAGGCACTTGTACTTGGTGAATAAATGCTGTTTTGACATTTAATTGCAATTATGATAAACTTAACAGTGTTTTATTAGGAGTAATGTTCCTTAACTACTCTGTTTTTTTTTTCTTTTTTTTTTTAGTGCCTTATTTGTTTTAAGTTTGGTCAGATTTTATTGGTAAAGAATTTAAATCTGCTCTACTACTCTCTCCCAGATATCTATCCTTGTACAAATCAACTATACTCTGAATGTGCTTCCTGATTCAGACAATGGGGGTAAATACCTATCCTTCCTTCTCACAAGGTAGTTGTGAGTTGCAAATGAGAACATTTTGAAAGCAGGAAGCAGTGTGGTATACTTGAAAATATATTGTCTTTAGAGTCAGTCCTGGATTCAAATAGAACTCTGCTTACTCACTAGATATATGTAACCTCATTTTACTTCATTGTCCTTATCTATAAATGGGGGCGGGATGACCCCTGTTTGCCAAAGTTTTTGTTACAACTAAATGCCTCAATGTACAGTATTTCACATATTATCTTGTACATTTAGGCTCTTAGAAAATAGTAGGTGCTGTTGCAAATCCAGATCTTTAGTCAATACTTGCACATGTTACATTCTTAAATCCCATTTTACTGAAGAGTAAACTAAAGATCAAGAAAGTGAAGTGATTTGCCCAAATTATAGAGTGAGCTGGTGAGCCATTTAGCTGTTGACTCAGGCTCTTTCTGCTCTACCACTTAGGCTACCTTTAATAAGTGATAATGTGGGAAATTAAGAGCATAAGCACCCTCAACCAACTACCTCTGAACTCACTTGTGGCTTTAACTGAATATACTCTCTTCCCTCTGTAAAATATACTTACTGATCCCAAAAGCCAACTGAATGCTCATGACTATGTAGGCTGCTCTGTAGTAGACATGCACCTCTGTGCTTACCTGTTGAGTTGGGTACTTACCAAAAGTTTCGTTTATTCAGAAACCTGTCTTTAACAGGTATGCTTGTTATAGTAATTATAAAACTTAGTATAGTAATTATAACTGGTAAACATGTAAATTAATGAGAGTATAAAGAAAAGAGGATTATTTCCTTGAAAATTAAGTTGAATGCTTTGGAACATCTCAATATAAATGAGTTATTAACAAATTTGCTATCAAACTGGAGAAAAGATGGATAACTGTAAAAGATGTGGGTGGGTAGGGGGAAATCATCAAAGTCTAAAGCAGTGCCTCTCAGTGTCAAAATCCATGGGCCAGCTAACTGATCGTTAGACTATTAGCAGTTCTCAAAGAAATAAGGAGCTCACACCAGAATACAAATTAACTACATCACTGAGCACACTGTTTAGTTCAGCTGACATTTTTTTCATGGTAAGACTTTTTTTCTTGAAAGAAGTAGTGCATTAATTTACATCTGGCACAAGCTTTTTATCTCACGGTGGACAGACCACCGTGATCTAATGGATTCTGTATTCATGTTCTTTCAGAAGCGCTTTTAAGTTCTTTCTCCATGTATAAAAACCATAAGTGGAAATCATAGATGATAGACCATTGTGGGCATGACATATACAAGAAAGAGGACCCAAACTCTGTAGGAGGCCCATGTCAGATATCTGGCATTAACTCTATATGAGAAGATTTGTGAATGAATGTCCATTTATGTGTTTAAGTTAAAATAAAATCTTTAATGATATGTAAATATCATTTTTTTTAACAATTACTGCATTCCCCCACTATCTGAAATTAAAGCATTCCTATGAAACCTTTCAGAAGCTGATATAAAGTAAAGCAAAGAAGCAATTACTATTCACTATTCATTTGTATGGGAAAAAAATTTAGTATTCTCAGACCCAAAAAATTACAACCAAATTATACCAAAAAAAAAAAAACCCCTAAAA
>NW_006441953.1:9234936-9244337 GCF_000325575.1 Pteropus alecto | reverse complement strand
TGTGTAAATAAATCAAGATAAAGCACAGATGCTCACAGACACAATTCAAAGCTCTGGCAGCTTGAGCTGAGATGCTGAATGTAGTTCCTGGAGAAGGAGCCACTCTGGTGCTACTTACTGCCTCTGTAATGGCTTGCTGCCAAGCAAATACTCAAAGCTATTTTCAATTTTTGTCTTTTTTTGTAAAAATGAAAATCCTCTTTAGATTTCTTTCTGCTAAAAATAGGTTCTAATGTAGGTCTTTCATAAGAGTGAGGTGGTGTATCGTGAACTTTTGAAAGTCGGGAATACCTGTACTGACTTTTTCATTTAATGGGCCATAAGTTTCATCTGACAAAGAGTTCCAACTTGACTGGAAACATATCTTTGAGTTGCACAGCTATCTTAGGATCCTATTTATGCCCACGTATAAATAGTAATTGCTTCTTTGCTATAAATTGAATGTCAGTTCCTGTATTGTAAGTACCTTGAAAGCCATAGTCTATAACCTTCATAGAGTTTCTAGTCTAGAGAAGAAGGCAGATGTTAAATAAGTAATTTCAATGAGATTATTGAGTTATCTGAACAAGTAATTTGGGATGCTATATGATTATATAGCAAGGAGACATAATTTAGTTTAAAGGTTAAAATTTACCCCACTTTTCTACCTTGATCTTATGTAAGTATATATCACTGTGCTTTTAGAGTACACAAAGAAATAAAATCCCTATATTAGTGGCTTTTACAATGAAAGCGTCCTTCAATTTTCATTGTGTATCAGAGTTCTTGACTGCTGAGATTTCAATCTACCATGTAGCCTTTTTTCCAGGTAAATTTAAATTCAATACTTATTTTTAATTTTTATTTACTGATTAAATCAAATAGTTCCTAATTATTTTTAACAAAGTACTTTAATATTGTGCTAATTCAGATTTCAGACTGTATTCTAAGTTTTTTTTTAATTTCAAAGAAATTCTGATGCAACATGTTTGTGGTAATTAGTGGAAAAAATGCAAAGATAAAAGATAACCATTCCTAAGAGCCTAGGATTCATCTCTCCACACTTTAAATTTGATTTCTTAAAATAGATTGATTTTTAACTATAAGTTAGATGTGGCTTTAGACCCCTATTTTTAGCTCTTTAGTTGCTAGATACATATTTAAACCCAAATTGGTCTAAAGCTACACCCAATCTTTCTGAAACTACCCTTCTTACTTTCTTATGGTAATGTTAACATTCTTCTTCCTGTCACCCAGGTTTGAAAATGCTGTCAGCTTTGAGTCCTTCCTGTCCGTTTGCCACAGACATTCTCTAAGGTCTGTTCCTGTAATATCTTTTAACATCCATCTCCCTAGCAGATCTCTTTGCTTCCAGCCAAGGTTAAAATATACTTCTCGCCTTGAAGAGTTTTCTGACTGGTTCCCCTACCAATAATATCTTCCCTCACAAAGTCATTCTGCACTGTTGGCAAATATTTTTGCACCATACCTCTAAATCCAACTCAGGAACCTCATCCTCTCCCAAATAAAGCACGTACTTATTCCTTGATAATTCAGTAAGGGTTTCATTCAAGACCCTCTTCTGCTAGATTTTAAGATCTTCCAAATCAAGGCTTGTGCCATTAATTTATTCATTTATTCTGTGATTTAAGTTCAATAAATATTTAAATGCTGTGCACAATACAAGTGGTTAGGGATATAGTGATCCTTGTTCTGATGGATTTTACTACTTTTTCATCTTTGAGTTCTTTCTGCATTTAGCACAAATATTTATTGAATTTACACAAATACAGGATTTTTTTGCATTTATAATGTTTACTTTTATGAGATTGGAGAAGAGAGTCACAATATCTGATATATTTCAATAATTAAAGTTAAAATTCAATCTCAAATTTTTTTCTACTCTGGGCAAATAAACTGATATTTTCTACTGTTATACATTTTTACATGTTAGTGGAATTTAAATTTTAGTGGAATTATATTAGTTTTCAAATTTTTAAAATAAAATATTCTGATAAAAGACTTAATTTGACAAAGTTTTAAAAGTATCCTGGAATATCTAAAAGTCAAAGGTATTTCTGTTGTAACTGTAAATAAACTTATCCTAAATGTGTTAAAGCATATTCTTGGATACTCTTTCCTCCAAAATCTGAAGGCTAATCCAAACCGGCATGTTTTAGAATATTAAAGAAAAAAATAACTATTTTTAATACCAGCCTTTTAGATTTCATGAAGATTTTGATTAGGACTAATTGTACATACTATAAGCATTGATAAAACTTCAAAAGTTCCTTTCCATAAAAGTAAAATACTCAATATCTAAAGCCAAGTCAGGCATGGGAGTTCACCGTTCAACATTGGCTGTTTTGTGTTTTATGTTTATAACATTTGTCAACTTTCTTTTACAAAAGCTACCAAACTCTAAAAGATTCTTCTAAATCATGTGTTGTAACTCATTCTTTTTATAATTGAGGGAAAACTTGGGGAGGTGAAGTGCTGCTGGGTTAATATAGTAAAATTCTTGATGTGTTTATGTAATATGTATTGCACACTTAAAACTGTAGGAATAGAGTCATTAAAATTGATTACTTATAAAACAAATACTGTTGTCTTCAAAACTCTCTGTGAAAAAGGGTTTGTATAATGATTCCCGCATCAACCAGTAACTGAATACCTGGGATTTAAATTGTTGAGTGAAGCCACACTGTTGAGCTCATAGTCTTACTGACATTTCAGTGTTGCTCTTGTAATATTGAATAATGTCATCTTTTAAATTCACAAACTAACATTTTAGCAGATTTGACACAGAAATTGCATGTGGATTCCTTAAATACATTTTGAAATGTATTCTTAATTAACACATGTATTTTAAATAGTGGGTGAACTTTTGTGTCTCAAGTTTTAAGTAAAGCAAAGTCATTACAAGAGAAGTACAGAATATAATTTGATAATTAGTTTGAAGAAAGCATTGTCAGTCTGAAAAGACATCTGCTATTTCGCCATTAGATTTTAAAGTTATAAAAATTTTATGCCTAAAGAATGAAATAGAAAAAAGAAGTTCTTCAAGTAATATATTGTGATTTTTCTCCTTAAGTTAAAAAAATATACTGAAAAGAGGTATACACCTCATCAGAGGTATATGTTTTCTAATATCTTTATTAATATTAAGTTCTTAATTTTTTTATAATTTAAAAACATACATTATAAATGTATACTTTTATTATCATTCCTATAATTGTTGGAACTTACTTTGTAGTCAGAATAAAGACAACAAGTGAATAAATGTCTAATATGCCAAGTGGTAAGTGCTGTGAAAACAATTAAGAGGGCCAACGGGGTAGAGAATGAATGAGGGATCTAACTTATATAGAGTGGTCAGTGAAGACCATTTTGATAATTTAACAATATAATGATTTTAAATATGTATTCATCTTTTATAAATACTCTTAAGTTCTCATCAGATCTGGGTAAATTTTTCGCAAAAACAATTTTATATTGTTTGGCAAAAGTTGATGAGACAGACAAAAGAAAAAGCTTTATTTAAATAAATGCTGAATTTCATGCCAAGAAAAGAATTCATGCTTAAGCTTGCTACATATTTTTCTAAAGAAAGCATTTGGTCCAAGAAATCATTAAAGCTAGGAAATATTTCTGTAAACTGCTTTCTAACATGGGTGGTATAACAAGCTACTATATCAACAAAAAGTCACTCAACCACATTAGTGATCAGAAAAAATGTGAAGTAAAACCACATGAGATGCTACTGCATACCCATCAGCATGACTAAAATTAAAGACTGACAATACTAGTGTTGGCCGCATGTGGAGTAACTGTAATTCTCATATGCTGCTTGTAGAAGTGTAAATGAGTAACAACAAAGGCAAACATACATATACTTTATGATCTAGCAGTTTTGTTTCTGGATAAATATACACAACAGGAATGCATATAAATGTCTACATGTATACTCGATGACATATACTCTGCTCATAGCATTCTTTGCAAAAGTCTAAAACTAGAAACAGCTCAGATGTCTATCAGCAATAGGATGGATTTTGCTTGTCAGATATTTGTACAGTAGAACACTATATAACCATAAAAACCAATCATCAACTGCTGTATTCAACAGCATAGATTAATTTTAAAACAATGATGAAAACAGTACATTTATATAAAGTTCAAAGGCAGTTCAGCCATCTTTATGCTAAAGATGGTTGGCTATCTTTTGAGATGAGGCATGAGGAAGACCTCTTGAGTGCTTTTCGTAACCTGGGTGGTGTTCATAGTGTGATAATTCATTGAGCTCTCCACTTGTGATTTGTACACTTTTCTATTGTATGTCAAAGTTTAATTTTAAAATGCTTTTAAAGGTGCCAGCACTAGTTGCTCTCCATTTGGAAAATAGATTAGAAAAAAATATGCAAAACAAGACAGATAAAGAGTTAATATCTATAATATATAAAAAGCTGCTAGATAGTGATAAGGAAAAGACAAAGAGCCCAAGAGAAAAATACTCAAAGAGTATAATTAGGTAGCTCAGAAAACTAGAAGTTAAAATGGCCAGTAATCCTATGAAAATATGCTTAAGCCCAGAAGTCATCTGGAATTAAAAGAATTATAATACTCATTGTTGGCTCTTGGGCCTATTAAAATAGATTAGAAGGGTACACTCACTTTACTTTTGAAAATGTGAATTTTAGGAATATAAACCATGTATTTAAATGTAAAATACACATACCTTCAATCCAGCAATTCTATTCCTGGGAATAAATTCCACAGACATAAAAGCCTCATACGTATTTTAATTTTTATCTTAATAACATAAAACAAAAACCTGAACTCAACCCAAGTGCCCATTAGCAAGGAGATAGTTTAATAAATTGTATTTTACAATTATGAAATATTATGCAACTGTTAAAAAGATGATTATTAGTTCATGTATGTATGTATTTAATTGAGAAGAGCAAAATGCCAAAAAGATATATTCAATACGATCTCTCTTTAATAAAACAATAACAAAAACTCCTATACATGTGTATATAAGTTTGTATATGATTTTTATAAGTGTAGAGAAAGATGTGAAAGGTTGTACATCAGCCTGTCAATATTGATTACCAGGGAGAATGAGTGGAGCAGGATTGATAAAATAAAAGTCTCAATAAAAAAAAGCATGTGATACAAGTCCATGGATACAAAAGGTTTTAGGTTGTGGAGATATATGTGTGTGTGTGTGTATGTATGTATGTATTATGTATGTATGCATGTGTGTGTATGTAAGTGTATGTATATATACATGTACACACATATATATACACATATATACACATATATATAAATAAATAAATAACTAAACCCATGATCATGATAGCAGTGGTTAAATGCTGCTATTTTCCTTTGTCAACTTGTGATCCTGGTATCCCTTTAAAACCAGGAAGCCTATTTCAGGGGCTAATCTCTCACCTGCGTCTCTAGCCTAATCAGAACAGCTACTACATCAAGGAGGTCTATATTTAAATATATTAGTGGAAAGGATCTTTGGGCCCTCTTGGAAGTTGGGGCATGGTTTAATATTTTAACATCACATCTTTTCAAGTTTTTGGATTTCTTCTCTGTGCTATATTGAGAAAGTTCTGACATCTCAGTGGCCTTTAATGAAGTTCACTCTTGAGTTCAGGCCTCAATTAGTCAACCAAACAACAAAACAATTAAAATCACTTTTAGCTATTATAGCCAGCACATTGTAAGTAGAATCTCTGATAAATACTCTCTCGTTGATACATTGAATCCAATTTAAAATTATATTTATATAAAATTGTATTTATCAAAATATATTCTTCATAATGTTCATTTAATTATTCTTTTCTCAGAATTTAAGTTTAAGACCTCTTAAAAAAAGATTCGTTATTCATCTTTCTATCTCTGGTGGTACCTCTTAGGTATAAATGCTTGGTAGATACTTATGTGAACAATGGCAAGATCATTATCAACTACTGCAATAGCAATCCTTCATTGTGTGGGTCTGTATCATACATTGCATGATGTTTACCATCTCTGACCTCTGCCCACTGAATGCCTATAACACTCCTTGGTCATTCCAACAGCTAAAACTTCACCTAGTCCCCCAAACCTCCAGCACCGCTTTTGGGGTATGAGGGTGATGGTGTTGGTGCTATCTTTTTGAGAATCACAAGGCTAGAGTAATTGGAGAAGTCTTTCTGAGGGTGGTAGTGCCTGTGCTAAACCTTGAAGGATGAGTAGGATTTTAAAACTACAGAAATTGAGACACAAACAGCACATAAAAGAGGGAGCAACATAATATAGGCTCTGCCTTGACTGATGAAGTGGTATGTCTATGCTGGAAATAGAAATAAAGTTGGATGAGTAGAGTGGAGTTAGAAGGAGTCTGATAGAAGAAAGGGAAAAATGTCAATTCACTTTCTAATACATCTTGCATACTACTGTCAAATTAATTTTCTAAAACACTGCTTTGTTCAACAGTCCATTTCATATTGCCTACTAGTCTTTGCTTTGGGCTCAAGGCATTTTATCTCATTGTATGCATCCAACTTTATCTCTTACTACCTTAAAACTAATTGGGTATGTCTGTCTAGCTGATTAAAGTAATATTTTCCCCTTTCTTTGTCAATATTCTTACTTTATGCTTTTAAAGTACCTTTCTTCCTTTATAAAGTCTATCATCATTGTGCCTATGCAACTTCTTGCTATTCTTAGAAACCTTTTCTCTGATAAAACTGGCCCATACTATCTCACATTATCCTGACATCTCCTTTCTGTTTCCTATAGTATTTATGGTTTGTCCTATAGTACTTAGCACAAAATTGTATATGGCTTTTCACGCCTCTCATTCTTGGTCTTCTGAATAAATTTTATTCTCCTAAAGAGCTGTGTGAGGTTAAAATATATAGATATATGCCTCACAATGTATTTTAAACCACCAAAGCAGCTTTATTTTTCCTTCGTCAATTGGTAAAAGGCATTGCCTTTTGAGTGAAATATTTGATATAATATTAGATATTGAGCACCTTGAAAACGTTTTTTATATCAAATATTTTTGTTTCAGTAATGAGTTGTAATTATTATTATCTATTATTTATTTATTTACTTTAATGTCTGCATCACCTGGTCTTCCTAGGTGGTCTCCCATCCAAGTACTAAACAGTCCCGACCCTGCTTAGCTTCTGAGGTCAAATGAGATTGGGCACGTTATGGATGGCATGGCCATAGACAAGTTGTA
Source organism: Pteropus alecto (assembly GCF_000325575.1). Taxonomy (NCBI): domain Eukaryota; kingdom Metazoa; phylum Chordata; class Mammalia; order Chiroptera; family Pteropodidae; genus Pteropus; species Pteropus alecto. Next base: position 9,237,103 of record NW_006441953.1, on the reverse strand, counting down.
ATTATTTTTTGAGAGTAGGAACCAAGATGACTGTATCTGTGTCCCCAACAATGCCTACCAGTTTCTTGCTCACAATAACTACTCGATATTTTACAATTTGATTGTATTTCATTGATTTTTATTTGTTTTATCAGTTTGCCTTAACTGTAACCATGTTCTGACCATTGTTTTGTTTTGCTAACAACAGAGAGTACCATTAGGGTACCTGTACACCCAAGAAATAGTCCTATCCTGGTTTTTGGTACCTTTCTTGAGCCACACTTTTCTTTTTCTAAGTAGTGTCATAGAAATTTGGATATCATATTAAATTATAGCTGAATCCTAATTATAGAGCAGTATTGGCTTCATGTTATTTATTTGAAAATGTTTTTAAGTACTGCCATATTTTGATCCTTGGTAATTTTCAAACTTTTTCTTCTCCCTATTTTTCTTCTTACTCTTTGCTCAAAAGAAATCTTACTCAAGATCTTACTGTATTAATTAAATATACTTTTTTCCTGAAGGGAGAAGATAGAGGTGGAAAGCAACAAACTGGAGCCTCACCTTTTACTCCTCTCTCTTCATCCCCCATACAAAGAGCACAGCTTGAAAATCACTATAACTCATCTAATTAAAAAATGCTTTTAAAAAAACTTTTGTTTTGCGACATCTCATTTAGAACTTAGTATAAAAATAGAAACACTTCAGTTTTACGGTGATTTTTAAATACAAATGAAAATGCTCTGGAATAAATTTCTTGTTTCAGCAATAAAAGAGTTAATGTACCAAGCAGCAGAGACTGAGATACTGCAACGGGATGGTGCTTTCTGTCTCTTGTCATTTGTGGTTTAAGGAAAGGGGGTGGTGTTCTGCATTTGAAAGGACTTTAATGAATGCTGTCAGTGTTTGTGAGAGCTAATGGTCAGTATGGGAAAGGAGAGCAGGGAAAAGTGGTCTAGCTGCTTCAGGATAGGTGGATGAGAGTTTGCTCTGATTGAACGGAATGTTCCACCGTGTTTCATCTTTATTCATTATCCATTGTTCTTTATAATCTGATGCGTTGGTTTAAAAGTAAATGAAGATATATATGTGAATGTGATTTATTTTCCTTTCAATCTGTTTATTGTGTACAGCAGGGCATATACTTCTCTTGTCTTGGTCGGATGCACAAATCTGTGTGCAGTGCTTTTTGCCCGTTGCCTAGACGATCACTTGGTTTCTCTGAGGATGTCTGGTTCTCGTAAAGAGTTTGATGTGAAGCAGATTTTGAAAATCAGATGGAGGTGGTTTGGCCATCAAGCATCATCTCCTAATTCTACAATTGACAGCCAGCAGGGAGAATTTTGGAATCGAGGACAGACTGGAGCAAACGGTGGGAGAAAGTTTTTAGATCCATGTAGCCTACAATTGCCTTTGGCTTCAATTGGTTACCGAAGGTCCAGCCAACTGGATTTTCAGAGTTCACCTTCTTGGCCAATGGCATCCACCTCTGAAGTCCCTGCATATGAGTTTACAGCAGAAGATTGTGGCGGTGCACATTGGCTGGATAGACCAGAAGTGGAGGATGGCACTAGTGAAGAAGAAAATGAATCTGATTCCAGTTCATGCAGGTTGATTATTTTCTTAATGTTAGAAATGGGGCATGGGGGTGTATCATTTATATGTTTTGAAATAACTTAGTATTATTTTTTAAAATTATGAATACATATGTACCTCTGCATACATACATATGTATTATATCTTGGTATGCATATGTGATATTTTTGGTAGGATTTAAAAATATATTCAAATAATTTTAATTCTATAAAATTATAAAGATAAATAGCATTCATTTTGAAATCTCTTGTGTTCCCTGTATAGATCTGGCTCTGTCTTGAAAATAATATATAGTAACAGTTTTATGCATCATTGCCTTACAGTTTGCTTCATTCATTTGCCCTCCTTAATCATATCAGAACTATAGAAGACATTTCCTTAGTATAAAATTATTACATTTTAGCTTGTATTGTAGAGTCACTTAAATTTTAATGAAAATGAAAGGTTTTATAAGGAGATGCACTTGTCAACAATATTTTTCTTATGTATTTCTCTTTGTCCTGTGTTGCAGCTTTCCACACTAATAGAGAGAATACAGTAACGTCTTTTTCTAAGATGACAGCTACTAATTCCTGTTACCTTCTTCATGGAA
>NW_006441953.1:9228733-9234892 GCF_000325575.1 Pteropus alecto | reverse complement strand
CCTTCAGGAGAGTTAAAGGGAACGGAGGGGTTAGATGTGGTCAAGTGGTAAAAAGGGGGCAAGGAGAAGGGCAAATGAGTTTGAAGAGAGAAAATAATGAAAACATGAATAATTTCATAATAACTTAATCCATATTCAGTCTTGGAACCTGGCTTTATCTTCGAAATGGATTTTCTTGTTAATCTGTTTAAGCTACTATAGCATATTATGTAACAAGTTAGAGCATGAATGTCATCTTTCTGATTCATCTACACTCAAGTATTTCAAAATATTTCAAATAGCTTATCATTTGTCTAGTTCGATTATGGATTCTTTTTCTTTTAAAATTTTTTTGCAGGTTTTGGTAACATTTGTAATTTGTATGTTGGTTATTATAGGCATTATAAGAGATGGAGACAAAATGAATTTATATATTCAAATATATCTTACTTGGGGATATTTACCAACCTCTTCTTCTAACCTTCAGAACATGGAATTCTGAATTGTGGTGTTGGAATAATAATAAATATAGACCAGTCATCTATAATCATTTGTGTAATGGAGAGGAGGGAATATCTTTACATAGGTAACTAGCGTATTTAATTACAAATTTTTAAAATTAGCTCTTGACTTGGCATTATCATAGGGAATAGAAGCCACTAATAATTTTAACATGGAGATCAGTTGAATTAATATGGCTTGTTTTGTATTTTCTTTCAGACTTGTTGCCATAGGAGAGTAATTTATATAATAAAAGGTTCAGGGTTTATCAGTTTTGTGGGAAACCAGAGTAATCATCTTTCCATTTGAAAGTCAATATAATGTATTAAGAATATTTTAACAATATTAGACAAAACAAACCATTAATTTACCAGCATAAATTATAAAAAGTTTAACATGTTATCTACTACCTAGAGATATTATGCATATGTGAGTATAAAATTTATATACATGTATAATCTTGGAAAGGTTATACATACATTGGTTATTATATTTCCTTACCACAAAGGTAGTTTGCATAGCTAATGATTACTAAAATTATTCTTTAGTATCCATATTGAAATATCTTTTTGGGATATTCATTATGAAAGAAAAAGATTGCCTTTTTTTGACTGAGAGATTGCTATGTGCATACTTTATAAAGTTGATATTTTTATTTATAGGAAATATAAATATTAGAAAATAATATTTAAAAAATCTAAAATAATATAATTGTTTTTTAAAATGTTAATCAAGAAGATTAATAAAGTAAATAATAAGTGAAAGTACAGTTCACATATGTAGAGACCAAACTATTTCTAAAATATTATTTCAAAAATAAAATGTAATTAAAATGTCTCTGATTTTAATGTATAAAAGGAGAAATGTGTCAAAGCAATTTAATATTCTTGATGCTTTTAAATTTTAACATTGCAAAAAAGGGAAAAAAATTTAGATTTTAGAAATGTCATTTGTGTGTGTTTTTACTCCTTCATTTTTTTCTAGATTAATGTACCTAATTCTCACATCTTCTTTCAACCCTCCAGCTCTGAATCTTTGATCTTTGTCATAAGGATGGATTCATTTATTTGCCCCCAGTTTTTTGATTAAGTGAGCAGTCTCTCTAGGTGGTTGCCTGGCTTCTGTAAACAAAAACTATCACTGTTAATGTCAAAAGAAGCTACACTGACATTCATCACATTTTTGTAAATAACTTGGGAATAATTTTTTTCTTATATAACATTTGCAAATAATAAACTCTATAGTAAACGTCTTGGGTATACTATAGATTGATATCTTAACATATTAAACACATAATGGGGAAATGCATACGATATATGGAGAATTTCTTATTTAGGCAATAATGAGATTTATATAGATCTCAAAACTTAGACTGAACTTTTCAGTTATTAGAAAAAGTGGAAGACAAGTGAACAGTTTTCCATATACAGAATCACAACACCTAAAGTAAGATCTGGAAAATTTAAAGCAGAAGTTAAGAGGCATATATATTGTTACTTTTTGATCAGTTGTATTTTAGTTAGGAGAAATGTCTGCTTGAGCCTTAGACTTCTGGTAATTTTTGCTGTCACACAGCTAAGTAATTTAAAAGTTTCCCTTTTTTTAACTTTGATTTTGGATCTCTAACCTAGCTACCTTTTCTCTGTGGGAATTATCCAAGTCATTACTTTGGTATTAAAATACAAACTTTGTTTTTTACACCATGAGGAATTTTAGACCCTAGGTAACAGAGCTGTCTGTCACCTTTTACATGAGTGGTAGGTTACTAAGACCTTAATTCAGGGTGAATTCTACCAGGATCAGCAAGGTTTACACAGTGGCTCACTGTGTGACCACAGTTTATACGTCACTTGATTTGCCAGCTTTGAAATTATGTAATTTTTGACATTTTTGATTGGGGGAAATTCATTATGTCAAATTTTGTTTATAAAGTTTAATATTTTATGTCAGACTATTTTTTTAGTCAATATGCATAAAATGTTATTGTACTTACAAATATTCAAAAATAATACAGTACAATAAAACAGTTAATACTAACTGGGTGCTTACTGTTGGTGAAACATTGTTCTAAGCACTTTAGCATATTAACTCTTCACAGATTTAATATGCTAAACAGATTTCTGAGTTAGAGTGCTACTGTTATTCTAATTTTACAGAAGAGACCAATGAGGCACAAAAAGGCTAAGTAACTTGCTCAAGGTTAGTAAAATAAAACTGCATTTAAAAAAATGAATTTTTAGAACATTTTTAGAACAGTTGTAGACTTATAGGAAAATTGCAATGATATATATGGTAGTGAGTTCATATACACCCCACACCCAGTCTCCCCTATTACTAATATATTAGTATAGTGTATCTGTTACTATTAATGAATCAATATTGATGTATTATTATTAACTAAATTCTATACTTTATTCAGATTTCCTTATTTCTAGCTAATGTCTTTCTGCTGCAGGATCCTATCCCGGATACCATGTTACATTTAGTCATCATATCTCCTTAGGCTCCTCTGGGCTGTGACAGTTTCTCAGACTTTCCTTGGTTTTTGTGACCTTGACGGTTTTGAGAGTACTGGTCAGATGTTTTTTCGAATGTTTTAATTAGGATTTGTCTGATGTTTTTCTCATAGTTGGACTGGGGTTGTAAGTTTTGGGGAGGAAGACCACAAAGGTAAAGTGCCGTTTTCATCACATCATATCAAGGATATATACTACCAATTTGACTTATCACTGTTGATATTGACCTTGATCACTTATAAATAGCTGCATTTTGAACCCAAACAATTAATATGGAGATCATGCTCACATACCAGTACGCAGTTCCCTGTGTCTATTCATTTAATCACCAAGTTCAGCTTAGATTAACCTAATAGTTAGTGATTCATTCTAACCAGTTTCACCTTCCCTTCCCAGCTAATTTTCTGCTTTTTCTTGACCTCCTTTATGTTGTCTCCACATCCATTGTTTGAACCAGTCTCTTCTGGTTTAGTTTGAAATTAAAAATTTCTACATTTCTACCATATTTTGTTTCCAGAGATGGCAAAGAAGTTCAGCTATAATGTACTTGTATCTGGGAAGGACTAATTACATTGTCTTCCCTTACACATATGCCCAAGTCATATCATGGATCCCCTTGACATAAGATATGGAACCTCTCCCCAGAAAATACTGTGTGTGTTAAATATTTCATATACAGTTCAAGGAGTTCATGAACTCCCTAAAAGCCTGTCAGTACACTCTATCAATCAGCATTCTTAGTTTTAAGCAACTGTAATTGACTGGCTGATTTAAACAGAGGAATGTATTGGAATCATATTAGTTCCCAGAACTACTGGAAAAGCTGGAAAATCAGCTTAGGGAAAAGGATAGGTACTATAGTTGCACAACTGGCTTTTATAACTCCACATTTTTAAGGCAAAAGTACCTATCTTTATGCCACTTATTGCTTATATTTTATTTTTATCCATTTGTAACTGGATAGTGAGGTTTTACATTTCTAGAGTTGGATATATTAGGCATGTGAACAATCATATATACACACACACACACTCCACATACACACTCATATGAACCTAGCCATAATATTTGGTCATTTAACTTTAGGGAGCATATTAGTAGAGAATTAGGCTAAATGATATGACAGATTTAGAAATACAGTGGTTCAAATAAGACGAGTTTATTTCTCTATCTAACAGATGGACACGTGGTAGCTCTACTTCACAGGGCAGATAGTAGCTCTGCTTTACAGTTTCACCCAGAGACCCAGATTCCTTTCATATTGTTTCTCCATCCTATAGGATGTTATCCTTTCTTTACGGTCAAAGCTTACTCAGCTCCCTCTGTGTGTTTTAGCCTGTGGGAAGGTCCAAAGAAAAAAAAGGAGGACATTAAGCAAACAACACAAGTTTCATATGTTAGTTCTGCTAACATTCCACTGTTGAAAACGTAGTCACATGGCCACAACTAGTTGCATGAGAGGCTCAGAAATGTAGTGTCCACCTGATAAGCCATGTGTCCAGTTAAAACTTATTACTGTGGTAGAAGTGAAGAGTGGTTTGAGGGTTAAAATTAATAGGTTGCAAGAGGTGAAGAAAACGGAATAGAACTCTTCAGAATTCTTTGGATCTAATTTTTCAATTAGTGATTTTTTCCCCGTATTACATAATATTTTTACTATAGATACATTGGAAAACAGATGAGCAAAAATGATAAAATAAAAATCACTGATTAGCTTGCCACCCAAAATAACCATTAACAATTTGGGGAAGTATCCTAGTATATTTTTCTATGCAAACATAATAAAAATGTGTTTTTAGAATAAAAATCTGAATTTTACTGTACCTACCCTTTTGGGACCTGATTTTTTGCCCTGATATAAATATTAAAATTAGGACTCTGATTGCAAAAGACAGAAGCCAAACTCAAACTGACAAGCAAAAGCTAGAAATTTTTGGTTCACATAAGTAAATAAAAAGCCAAGAAGAGCCTAGGTTTGGACATGGCTGGATCCAGATACTCATATAACTCTAGAAACCTATTTCTCTCCCTCTCTAGATTCTGTTTTCCTTTGTGATAGTATTTTCTCATGTGGTAGCCAAAAAGCTACTAGCAGCTAGCTTCAAGTTTACTTTTTATCACCTTAACAACCTCAGTAGAAAAGAGAGTGACCCTTTTTTTAAGAGTGCCAACAAACTTCTTGAAATTGATTCTCATTGGCCTTGTTTGGATCATGTGTCCACCCAAAGCGATGATTATTGCTGAGAGATCTGGTAACTCTTACTGGCCAGGCCTCAATCCCTTTCTCACCTTTGCCCAGGGGAAGACTCAGCTCTGCCCAAGCCGTGTGGACTGAGGTGGAAAATGCATGGTTTCCCAAATGGTAGAGGTGGATTTGTTACCATAAGTAGGAATTCTGAATAGGCAAAAACAATGTCCACTAAAACAGTTTTCCATGTCATTAAATATTCTCCTGTATCTTTTTTAATGGCTGCATCATTCTCCCATGCAGAGATAGACTTTTGTTTGTTTAACCAGTATTCTGCTTTTTTGGAATTTAGATGGTTTTCAATATTTTCCTGTTAGAAATAACCTGTGATAAACCTTCCCTGTTGCTAGATCGCTATACATATGGATGAGTATTTCTTCTGGATAAAGTCCCAAGGGAATGCACATTTTCAGGTGTTCTCAAAGTCGTTTCAGGCACATTACTGCTGTTTTAATTCTCACCAGCACTGTGTGAGAGTTGCTCACTGCCTGTCCCCTTCACACTGGTTATTATTGAAGAAAATTTGATTCTTAGAAACAACATTTAATTCTCTTTACCACAGATATTTTTGCCATGGGACCAGGAAAAAAAGCCCTTAAATTCCAAAATCAAAAAAGTATTTGTCTTGAGAAAGAAAGAGGTACCTATTGTTATTTCTTTTTATACAAATGCCTTATCCTCTCCTTAGAGGGGACAATTCCAATTCTTCCTCCTTACTCATTTAAACTCTTAAGACATGTTTCAGATCTCACCTGCTACTTGTTACCTTTCCAAACACTAGCCATACTGATCTTTCCCTTCTTGATATTCCAGTAGCAATCACATTTCAATTGGGGATGTATGAGATTATTGGTTAGAGAAATGGTTAAAAAAATAAACATATATATATATATATATAAAAACACACACACAAGT